>NC_061112.1:46612693-46695876 GCF_002878395.1 Capsicum annuum
ATAATGCTTCTAATAGGCTTTAATATAGGGTTTGGACGGATTTTGGGTGAGGGGGAATGACCATAATGCCCCTAAAAATCAAATAATTCTTGAATCTGTCCTTTGGTGGACTGTTTTGATAGTCTGAAGTAGATCAACTATAACGTTTTACTCTGATATCCAAATTGGATGAAAGTAATTTAATTAGAAAGACGACTCTCATATCTTTCCATTGATATATAGTATCTCACCCAGATCATTGTGTACGAGGAGTTATGATCATTTGAAGTTTACCCAAAAATTCGCTTTTGATAGGTGGAAGTAGATCGACCATAACTTTTTGCTCCGATAGACAAATTAGATGAAACTAATTTCATTGGAAAGAGGACTCGTAGATATTTCCGTTGATATATATCAAATCACCCAGATCATTATGTACAAGGAGTTATGATCGTTTAAATTTGGAGCAAAATTACTCTAGGACTCAGTACTTTTTCCTGCACGTTCTACTGTTCACTACTATTCACGGTTCTATCGGAATGTTCATAACTCGTCACTCGGGTGTCCATTTTGGATGATCCACATATCTTTGGAAAGATTATTCGATACTCTACGCAATGGTGGGTCATAATCTAATACATTCCGCACGAAAAATTTATAATTCATCCTAGAAGATAGAACCCAACACGTTTATGCACAAAATTTTAACAAAAAATTTCCCGGGTATTACATATATACATATATACATATTAATAAATATATGTAAAATATTTTAGATTATATAAATACCACTACCCCCCATTTTCCATCTTCTTCGTAACCCCCCACTCCTTCCCCTCCCCCTCCCCTCCCATCTACTCCCACACCTACACACACACACATCGTCCACCCCCACACTTCCTCACCTACACACACCTCCGTCCACCCCAGTACAACCACACATGTTAGATTTTTCAACAAATTTTCGTCAAAAAACTCAATCCACTTGAAAAATCTAATTACAACCATCGAAAAATACCATAAAATAGTGATAAAATAAATTCAACCCACTTGAAAAATTCGACCAAATCAACACTAAGTTCTCTAAAATCAATAACCAAATATCCAAACCATGTAAATTTTTTATGTAGAATACAAGGCATGCAATTTATTTAAACTGAATTTCATTCTTTTTTTATTGATCTAAAGGGTTGAAGGAGGAGAAATTAAAGGTGGGGGTGGCAGTTTTTGTAATTGAAGGAGAAGTTAGGTGGGGGTGTTGGCGGGTTTGGTGGTGGCTTTGGATAAGGAGGGGCGGGAAGGAGGGTGTTGTTGATGGATTTGGAGGTGGGATAGGTGAAGAAGAGGAAATTTTTTATTTTTTTATTTTGCTATATATATATATATATATATATATATATATATAAGAAATTTGAATGAAAATTGGATGGTTTATCTTCAATATAAAAGTTGGGTGTTTAATGGAGGAAAATTTTTAACTTAGTGTCTTAGTGGTTATTTTTTGGTGGTGTTAATGGAGGAATATAAAAAATTGAAGAAGAAAAGTGGTGAAGAATGTATTTGAGGTTGTTAATGGAGGAATTTGAGTATTGTTGTTGTTGATGTTTTGAAGAAGAAGAAGAAGAAGAAGAAGAAGAAGAAGAAGAAGAAGAAGAAGAAGAAGAAGAAGAAGTGTGTTTTAAAAAAATATTATTTTTTTATTTCTTACTATATTTTAAATATAATATTACTAAAATTAAATTTTTTAATAAATAAACGCGCCCCTTTTTAAATAAAAATGTCACGTCAGAATTAGGGATGAAATAAATAAACTTTAAAGATGTTAAGGGGTAAATAAACAGAAGTTAAATTTAAGTGTTAAAGTGAGTTGGGTGGACAAGTTCAGTGGGGGAAGATGTCTTTACTTAATTATCCATCTACTGCAACTTATGTAACATATGAGTAATCTGTTGTAGTAAATGAGTCATATTAACTAATTACCCAATCTACTGCAACTTATGAAACAGATGGTTAACCAATTTAGGGATATGCATCAATCGATTCTGTTCGGTTTTATGTATTGTTGGTTTGGTTTATCGTATTTTAGTTTTAAAATATGTAAAACCAATAATCAACCAATAAGAAATTGGTTTTCGATTTATCGATTTTGGTCCTTAACGGTTCAGTTTTTGGTTTAACTAGTAAGTAAATACTCATAAATACAAATAGTAACAACTAACATAAAAAAAATCTTAGTTATTGCCAAAATCTTACGCAATGCATTTTAATTTACAAGAATCTTCAAACTTGAATTGAATGTTAGTTCGGTAAAAAAAACGGAATCCTAATTGTTGGAAGATACTAAATGTTTCAAGCATTCCAATATGATAATACTCGTAATTTATATTGTGTCTTTATTTTCCTGAATAGGTTAATACTTTGTGAATCACTGAATTGTAAATAAGTAGTGTATATAGTGAATCACTGAATTATGAAAAGTAGTATATGTGTGTGTGTATATATATATATATATACACACACATGTATATAACATTATTAGGGATAAAATAGTAACTTAGTGTATCCTTATTGGTTATCGATTTAACCTATAACCCAATAAGCTAAAAGGAAAATCAAACCGTTTACCCAATAAATATTTTTATAAAACCAATAAAAAATCGTTAACCCAATAACCCAATAACATTTTTATTGGATAGTTCGATCTTTGCATGCCCCTAAATCTATTGCAATAGATAACTTAGAATTTAAGAAATAAAATAGATAGAATGTTGGAAAAAGTAAACTTACTCAGTCCCCATACCACACCTTCATATCAGTCATGTTCTTGAAGTCTAGTGGCCTAAATTCATGCATGGTGTAGAATTGTGAGGCCTTTCTAGATTTGATCAGTGTGTTCAAACTAGACTTCTTGGTGGGTTGAACCAACTTGTATATGTTCACCTTCTTCAGTGGTCTCTGCTCTTTAGTGGCCCCTTGAACATGCTCAACATTAGAGGAGTTGTAATTTTTCTTGATTTAATACTTGAGAGTACCTTTGAAATTTCTTTTCTCTTCCTCCTAACCTAAAATGGATTGAATTACTCTATAAACTTCCTTGATGGTTTCACACCCCTCTTGGATGTTAATTCCTTGACTGCAGTAGACAGGTCATCTATGCTTTAAATAAAATCTTCATATCTGTCCTAGCACTCTTGGTATTGCAAACAAAAAATGAGCTTGAAGAGGGGCCACTGAAAAGGGTGACTCCACCACCATTATGACCATCATCATGGTCAACTCTGGTTTCAAACAATTTTTTTTATGAGCATCATCACAATGCTAGACACCTGCACCAACATGCTTGACACCAATATCACTAACTCTAACTCCACCACCAACACTAACACCATAACTAAATCCACCACCAATACCATCACCACCACCAGCAGCAATACCCAAATTTATTGCATTATCATCAAGAACCTCAACATGAGGCTCAACAAGAATAAACTTACCTCCCCTAGCTACTTTTTTATGGCTCTTGCTCTAGCTATTTTTTTATTGGGTCCATCTTTGGGCTTGGATTTATTTGAAAAACACCTAGAGAAATAAAATAAGTCATCTCCGACTCTTGCTCAGTAGGTACAAGCCAGGGTTGCACAACCTATAAATAAAAGTAGATTTGTTAAAATCAAATAATAATTTATAATAAATTAGGTGATATGCTAACACAGAGAATATATGCAGTACATAGATAATCTTTTGCAATAGATTACCTATTTGTTTCATAAGCTACAATGAATGGGTAATATGTTAACACAAGCCTATACAACAGATGGACCATCTATTGCAATAGATGAGTCATCTGTTGCAATAAATGGACCATTTATTGCAATACATAAGTGATCTATTGCAATAGATAGACCATCTATTGTAATATACTACCCATCTATTGCATAAGTTACAGTAGATAGGTAATCCTATTAATACAGATTCAAAGAACCTATGAAATAAATGAACGATCTATTGCAAAAAATGACCTATTTGTTGCAATATCTTAACTTTATTAAAATTATTATATTTAAAGAAGACTTACTATATCATCAGGAGGGTTGAAGAGATCAAGGGGATTCATTTTTGGTTTGTTCCTGGTAGATAACCACCTAAGGATTATTGGATGAGAAACTTCATCTAAGTAGTCCTTGACCTACTATCGGAGGTAAGGCATGACTTTAAATGCCCAAGCCCAAAATTTAAATATGATGCAAAAAAAGTTAGAATAATTGTTCAATAGCATAAATAAATGAAAGACTAAAGAAATAGGGATAAAATTTACCATGAAAGCCCAAGGAAAACTGTATAATATGAATGTCTTTCGGGATAACTTTGTCAATAAATATTTGAAAATAAAGAAATAGCTTTCACATCCCCATGGATAATTGTTGAATTTATCCAAATTTTGAGCAAGCACCAACACTTCAGGTTCTATGACTTTATTGATGCCTCTAGCCCATATAATGGAATGCACGAACCAAACTAAGTGTAACAACTCCTTGTACTTCTTTGGAAACTTTTTATTCTAAAGATTAGCTATCAACGTCCTGACTTTGTATCTAGGTCCAACAATGACCAATAACTTATTTACTTTTTCTCTGCCTTCGTTGGTTTTGGTGGGTGGTGTCTTGGTTAATGACTTGCCTTTATTTGATAGTGGTTTGGCTTTCCTACTTGTATTTGTGTGTTACTTTGGGAAGATATTTAAGTGGATGATGGCATCTCAGGCTAATCACTATGGCAAACTCTTTTGTGCCAAAACAAATCGGCATGCCTCAGAAATTTATCTAGATTTCATCCATCTTCTTGTCCTCATCCTTCAGTTCTTTTTCATTACCCTTGTACTTGATATTGCGCTTGAGAATATCATATACCATAGTTATTTGAAAGAATGCACTGTTGTCCTCTGGTAGATTAGAAAGTATCTAAATGAGGTGGACTTAAAATAATCCTTCAGTTTTTCCTCCCTCAAAATATTCCTAAACATATAAAAATTTTTACCCATTAGAGATTTAACTACAAAATCACCAGTTAAACATGTGACGTTATCTATAGGCATCTCAACATGGTACTTGTCAATACTAAAAGTCTTGACAAGATCATGCTGGGGTATTTTTCATCTAAGTTCACGTTCAATCAATGATGTAACAAGATTATCATCAATATCTTTATCTTTTCATTTTCTGAAACATCTTCTTCCTGATCATCTCTAAGCTCACATTCTTTTTTCTCTTCTTTCTCACTTTCTTTTTTCTCTTTATTTTTACCTTCATCCTCATCTCTTTTATTTTTATCATCTCCATCCTCATTATCTCCATCTTTTTCCTCATTTTTATTTCATCACTGTCCTTTACAAACTCCTCTTCAACTCCCTCAACTTTCTTTTGTAAATCATCTCTTTACACAACTTCATTATCTACAGAAGGTAAAACTTCATTTATTTCTAAAAGAGCTTGTTCAACAATCTCCTCCAAACCCATTTGTAATTTAGCCTTTATGGTTGGTTGATCAGAAGTTGATCCACTTTTTATCTTTTGGGAGACATTTTTATATACCAACAAGAGAAAAAAATTACAATTGATGTGTGCATTATTTAAAAAAGGTAACACAAAATTTAATAAATACAACACATTATAATAATATTTTCAACAGATGACCCATCTATTGCAATAAATAACCCACTTATTGTAACAGATGGGTCATCTATTAGAAGAGATCAAAACAGTCTTGCTACTGGTTTGATTTCTTCCAATAAATGATCCATCTATTTCAACAAATAGATCATTTATTGGAAGAGTTATTTTCATTTATTCCAAAAGATAAGACATCTATTACAAAAGATGGGGCATCTATTTGAATAATTCTGTAAGACCCCGCAAATCTTCCTAGTTGTTAGATCTTTTTAAAGCATGTCAAGAGAATCTTGACTCTTAGAAAATTTTCCTAAGTGTTGTAACTTCTTCATTTCATAAGACTTCAAACTTTGATGAATTATTTTGTGACCTTCCCAACCTCCGTTTGTTGATTTTTAAGTTAATTCACGATGGGGCAAGTCAATAGTACTTCTTGGGTGAGTTTAGGGATTTTTCGGACAGCATAAGGGCATGTTTGGATTATTCAAATAGTAGCTTGACATGATAAGCCTGTGTCACCCCAGCTAGCCCGGCGCTCTAAGCGAGGCGGCACCCTAGATAATCCGGGGGACTAGGCAGGGCGGTGCCTTGCTTATTCCTGCTGGGTAAATTTTCAGCAGTCCAATTCCGTATTTGCAAGGGCAAAAGAATCTTTTTCCCACCCCTATTTAACCCCATAAACACGAGATTCGGCCATTGTTTACCCACATATTCTAGTTTTCTCTCAATTTTACTCAAGAACAAGTTTAGGGTTTCCAATTAAAGATTCAAATTCAAGAAAATTTCACCGTCAATCTTTGTAAAATCAGGAACTAATGTATGTTAGATGTTGATTCTTGGGTTCCTTCCACCCAAGAAGTTCAAGAATTCTTTTTCTAAATTCAAGATTTCATATTTATGAGTTTTTCATGATTTATGGGAATAGAAATTGAAATTCATGTTGCTGTTGAGTTTTAATCCATGTTTTAATTACAAAGTCCCAAGCTTTGATCCTAGTATGTGATGTTATATGATGTTCATGATAAAACCCCTTCAAGTTGCATGTTGATTGATGTATCCATGATAATTTGGTGTAGAAATTGTTGTATAACCAAAGCATGTTCCCCATATGTTTGATAAAATTCCGATGTGAGTGAAATAACATCATAATAGCATGTTAGCATAAAATCCCCAATTATGTGCAAGTTTATGCATGTCAAGTATTTGTTGAAATACCTTAGTGAATGGATTATGATATATTGCATGCATTCCTTAGTGAATGAATTATGAAACATTAATATGCATCTCTATACATGTGCAAGTTTAAGGCTTACAAGTGCTTGAAGTGATGCCTCATTGATTGTATTGTGAATGGTAGTCCATTGTCTTATTATTCAAGAGTTGTCATGTTTTGTATAATTTATGTTATCGAGTCCTGGGGCTACTTGTACCCAACAATTTAGCTGAGTGTCTAGAGCTGTGTCAGTTTTCAAGATAATCTCAGTCAAGCCATGATCCATAGAACTCAGTCAGTTACAGAACTTAGGAATGATTCAGTAATCTCAATATCAGTCCAATCTAGTTCAAGCGTTCAGTATTCAGTTCAGACCTCAATAGTATTCAAATATTCAGTCCAAAACTCAGTAGCCTTCAGTCAAATAAAAAAATTCAGTAGTATTCCATCAGTCAACAAAACTCACTAACTTCAGTTCAGCTCAGTTAATCAATATGATCAGTAACAGATCCAACTCAGTCTAGTAGCCTCTAAGAATCAGTTCAGTGTCTATTCAGTTGGAAGTGAGATTCAGCACTGAGCAAGGGAAGGGATGATGGCTTCCCTATTAGGCAGAGTCATTAGTAGCACTCCCTGTACTCCAGAACTGTGTAGCTAGCACAGGATGAGGAGTCACCCATTATATTAGGCTTGAATACCTCCCAGGGGTCACCCATTATATTAGTCTTGGCTCCAACCACATGTCACTCGTTGTATTAGGCTTGGAATCTTATGTTTAGATAGTAGTTTTCTTTACCTGTGACACGATATTGACACCCTTCAAACTGAGGTTATAGGTTGGGCCCCAAATTAGCTAGAAGGGGCATGTCGGTTAGATGACTACTTCCCATAGTTTCAGTTTTACAATCAGTCTTAGAAATAGAACTCAGCTATGGAGTCAATAGTTATATTAGGCTTGATTACCTCTCAGAGACCACCCATTATATAGGCTTGATCTCAGATTTAGACAGTCATTATCATTATCAGTAGATTCATAGATCACCCATTTTATATGCTTGATCTCAGATTCAGACAATCATTATCATTATCAGTAGATTCAAAGATCACCCGTTATATAGGCTTGATCTCAGATTCAGTCAATCATTTCCATCATCCATAGATTCAGAGATCACCTGTTATATAGGCTTAATCTCAGATTTCAGTATCAGTAGACTCAGTTATCAGAGTTTAGTATCAGTAAACTCAGATAGCAGTTATTAGTAAATCTAATTAACAGTAATCCAGTTATTAGAACTCAGTATTCAGTGTTACTACGATTTCCGTTATAGTGTATGCATTCATACATCTATTCCTCTTTCAGTATACTCATGTTATTCAGTCAGCTTCAGTTCATGCATGTGAGCCTTTGCATTTAGCCTTACCTCATCTAGCATACCAATTCATTCTCATGCACTGACGCATACTCTCCTACGCTATGGTGTTTTATACCATAGGTTCAAAAGCACGAGCTCCAGATCACCCTTAGTCATTCAGTTTTAGTCATCAGCAGTAGACCCAACAGTGAGTCCTCATCATTCAAGTATGGTTTTATTATTTCATTATATTACTAAATTTAGTATTTTAGTAGATGGAGTTAATTGGGGGATTGTCCCATCAACTCCTTATTCAGACAGTTTAGAGGCTTTTAGACTAGACGTTCAGACAGTTGTATTAGCATTCAGTTTTAGTTGTATTTTAGATATTTGAACCTTATGGCAAGTTTCCGCCAGTTTTTTGCATTTTATAGTATGCAATGCTCAGTTATAGGTATCAATTAAGGGTTAGCTTATGGTCCTTTGGGATTATGAGCACCATGTAGTATCCAAGGTACCAGACTCGGGGAATTACAAACTTGGAATCAGAGCCTAAGGTTCAACAGTGTCCTAGGAAGTTTGAAAGTCGCATCTAGTAGAGTCTTATGCATGGGTGTGTTGCGTGCCACACTTATGGACAGGAGGCTTTGAGATCTTTTAGGAAAAGTTTCCCTTCTTTTGTGTCTGAGATTAAGCAATAGAAAGGTATCCCATCAGTTTTTTCATGATCTAAATTTGCACAGATTCTATTCATGATCGAAAAAACTCATTTACTAACCCAATTTAGGATATATCATCAGATCCTTTCTCAGAATCCTATTATAGTATATGACCTAGGGTTAGAAGCATGAACCCAGGAATTTAGCAGTAGTACAGTTGGGATAGCATTATCCAGATTAAGTAGATTATGTATTCATAGGATAGTTTATAAGGGGTAAATCAGTAGGTTTGAACAATGCATGCAAGAATTTAAGTTTGTGGATTTGAAACTAAGTATGAAGGTGTAGATGTCAGTTAGGATGTGTGATCTTAGTAGTCTATGAAGAAACAGAGGCATATGATGTGTTTAGTGAGACAGGCATGTGTTGAAAAGAGCGTAAGTATGTGATGATGATTGTAAAAACTAAAGAGTGTTAAGAATTGTATTCCAGAAGATAGTATTAGCAGTGAAGTTTTATGCTTTTAGGTGCAGACTTTCAGGATGAGTTATTATTCATGTGCATTATTACACCCTAGACTCTAGAGTAGATTGGTTGTAGTTCAGTTCAGAGTTTCGTAAAGTATTTACAGACTTATGATGATGGCTTGAAGCAAGATGGAGAGTATAGTTGGAATAGTGTAGAAGAAGTACTTCAGTTAAGTATAAGTTTTCAGCATGAGTTAGTTAGTAAAGCCAGCAAGTCAGTTTAGCAGTCAGGCAGTCAAATTCATATGGTTTTTTTTCTATCTTTCCATCGAGACATACTATCAAAAATCTCAGAAATGTAACTATTCCAAGATAGCAAGTCCTAGTAGTTGCAAGTTTAGCTTAGTTTATGAGACATACATTAGTTTCAGACTCCCGAGGTTCAGTTATGATCCAATTCGTAGGTGCCTTGTGCATCGCTTCAGCTTTTCCCCGGTATCTCAGTATAGCAAGCGTACTAACAGTAAAGTAAGCAATCTTAGAGGGACATAGTGTCCCAAGAGGGAGATACCCTATAACTCCCCGATGCATTCATGTTCTTAAAACCCATTCAGTTGCATGTTCAGATGTTCATTACAGAGTTAGTATCAATTATCAGTGCATATTCAGTCATGCCTTCAAGAGTTGGTTCAGTCAGATATCAATGCATGAGATATGCATGTTCAGTATGAAATTTCAGTACATCAGTAGTTCTATTCATATATTCATGTTTCAGATGTTCACATCCCTTAATTAAGTTTAGTCTATCAATATTCTCAGCCTATTCAGTCCCATTCGAGGACGAATGTTCCCAAAGGAGAGATATTGTAAGACCCCACAAATCTTCCTAGTCGTTAGAGCTTTTTAAAGCATGTCAACAGAAACTTGACACTTAGAAAATTTGGCTAAGTGTTGGAACTTCTTTATTTCATAAGCCTTCGAACTTTGATGAATTATTTCATGACATTCCGACCTTCGTTTGTTGATTTTTAAGTTGATTCACGATGGGGCAAGTTAATAGTACATCTCAGATGAGTTTTGAAATTTTCTGGATAGCATAAGGGCATGTTTAGATTTTCAAAATAGTATCCCGATGCGATAAGCCCGCATCACCCCAGCTAGCCCGGCTCTCTAAGCAGGGCGTCGCCCAGTATAATTCGGCAGACTAGGCAGGGCGGCGCCGTGCCTATTCCTACTGGGGCAAATTTTCAGCAGTCCAATTCTATACTTGCAAGGGCAAAAGGGTTTTTTCCCACCCCTATTTAACCCTATAAACATGATATTCGGCCATTGTTTACCCACATATACTAGCTTTCTCTCAATTTTCCTCAAGAACAAGTTTAGGTTTCCAATTGAAGATCCAAATTCAAGAAAATTCTACTGTCAATCTTTGTAAAATTAAGAACTAAGGTATGTTAGATGTTGATTCTTGGGTTCCTTCCCTTCAAGAAGTTCAAGAATCCTTTTTCTAAATTCAAGATTTCATATTTATGAGTTTTTCATGATTTATGGGAGTAGAAATTGAAGTTCATGTTGTTGTTGAGTTTCAATCCATGTTTTAATTACAAAGTCCCAAACTTTGATCCTAGTATGTGATATTATGTGATGTTCATGATAAAACCCCTTCAAGTTGCATGTTGATTGATGTATCCATGATAACTAGGTATAGAAATTGTTGAATAACCAAAGAATTCTCCCTATTTGTTTGATAAAATGCCTATGTGAGTGAAATAATGTCATAATAGCATGTTAGCATAAAATCCCTAATTATGTGTAAGTTCATGCATGTCAAGTGTTTGTTGAAAGACCTTAGTGAATGGATTAGGATATATTGCATGCATTTCCATTCATGTGCATTCCTTAGTGAATAAATTATGAAACATTAATATTCATCTTTATACATGTGCAAGTTTAAGGCTTACAAGTGCTTGAAGTAATGCCTTATTGATTGTATTATGAATGGTAGTCCATTGTCTTATTATTCAAGAGTTGTCATGTTTTGTATAATTTATGTTATCGAGTCCTGGGGTTACTTGTACCCAACAATTTAGCTGATTGTCTAAAGTCGTGTCATTTTTCAAGATAATCTCAGTCAAGCCATGATCCGTAGAACTCAGTCTGTTACAGAACTTAGAAATAATTCAGTAATCTCAGTATTAGTCCAGTCCAGTTCAAGTGTTCAGTATTCAGTTCAGACCTCAATAGTATTCAAGTATTCAGTCCAGAACTCATTAGCCTTAAGTTAGATAAAAGAATTTAGTAGTATTCCATCTACCAATGGAACTCAGTAAGTTCAGTTCAGATCAGTTAATCAGTACGATCAATAACAGATCCATCTCAGTCTGGTAGCCTCTAAGAATTAGTTCAGTGTCTATTCAGTTAGGAGTGGGATTCAGCACCGAGCGAGTGCAGGGATGACAGTTTCCTTGTTATTTTAGGTAGAGTCATTAGTAGCAATCTCTGTACTCCAGAACTATGTAGCTAGCGCAGGATGGGGAGTCACCCATTATATTAGGCTTGACTACCTCCTAGGGTTACCTATTATATTAGACTTGGCTCCAACCAGGTGTCACCCATTATATTAGGCTTGGCGTTCTGGGATTAGATAGTAGCTGTCTTTACTTGTGGCACGGTATTGACACCTTTCCAACTAGGGTTATAGGTTGGACCCCAAATTATCTAGAAGGGGCATGTCGGTTAGATGACTACTTCCCACAGTTTCAATTCCAGATTCAGTCTCAGCAATAGAATTCAGCTGAGGAGTCACCCATTATATTATTCTTGACTACCTCTCAGAGATCACCCGTTATATAGGCTTGATCTCAAATTCAAACAATCATTATCATTATCATTAGATTCAAAGATCACCCATTATATAGGCTTGATCTCAGATTCAGACAATCATTATCATTATCAGTAGATTCAAAAATCACCCGTTATATAGGCTTGATCTCAGATTTAAGTATCAGTAGACTTAATTATCAGAGTTCAGTATCAGTAAACTCAGATAACAGTTATTAGTAAACCCAATTATCAGTAATCCAGTTATTAGAACTCAGTATTTAGTGTTATTACGATTTCAATTATAGTGTATGCATTCATGCATGTATTTCTTTTTCAGTCTACTCATGTTATTTAGTCAGCTTTAGTTCATGCACATGTGCCTTTCTATTTAGCCTTACCTCATCTAGTATACCAGTACATTCTCACGTACTAACGCATACTTTCCTGTGCTATGGTGTTTTATACCATAGGTTCAGAAGCACGAGCTCCAGAGCACTGTTGGCCATTCAATTTCAGTAGCAGCAGTAGACCCAGCAGTGAGTCCTCATCATTCGATGATGGTTTTATTATTTCATTATATTAATAGATTCAGTATTTTAGTAGATGGAGTTGTTAAGGGATTGTCCCATCAACTCCTTATTCAGACAGTTTTGAGGCTTTCAGACTAGATATTTAGACAGTTGTATTAGTATTCAGTTTCAGTTGTATTTCAGATCTTTGAACCTTATAGCAAGTTTTTTGCTATTTTTCCATATTTTTATAGTATATTATGTAGTGCTCAGTTACTGGTATCAGTTAAGGGTTAGCCTTTGGTCCTTTGGGATTATGAGCACCGTGTAGCGTCCGAGGTACCAGACTCAAGGCGTTACAAATTCATTCTAGTTAACCAACAGATGACCCATCTATTGCATCAGGTAAGTCAGATATTGAAAGACTTATTTTAATTTATTCTAGCAAATGACCCATTTATTGCAACAAATGGGTCATTTATTGGAAGAAATCAAACCAATAATAGGACCTATTTTGATTTCTTCAAAAAGATGGCCCGTCTATTACAACATATGGGTCATCTATTAGAAGAAATTAAAATAGGTCTTCCAATAGATTACATATCTGTTGGGAAATATACAAATATCAACAGTACCAAACCAACAATACGAACAACACCAACAACATCAACAAAAGAAAAATCAAAACAAACAGCATACCACAACACAAATAAACAAAAAACAAACAAAACCCCACCAATAACACCGTTAACATTCACCAACAACACCAATAAATATCAAGTGAAGTAAAGTGATTCAATACAACAACATAAACAACAAGAAAAAATTATCAATCTCCGAAAAAGGTCAAAGTTCAAGGTTGTGTAACTGTTACAGCAATGTTCGTGAACAAGAACAAAAACAATAGCACAAAAAAAATCATATTTCACTCAAAAAATATACCTCAGTTACATTTTACACTAACCTCCATACTAAGAGAACATACCACAAAAATTAGAATTTTGTTCTTTTTACTTTTTTAGCATCAAAACCCAAAATTGTTAACACATTCTTAAAGATAATTCAACTAAAGTTCTTCTTTTTCATCATTAACTAAAAAATTCTAATTTTTTGAAAAAATATCAAATATAAAATTCTTACCAGTTAAGAGAGGGAAAATGATGAATACAAATTAGAAGAAAGTCAAAAATGTCAATTGATGTGGTCGAAAATGGAAACAAAACTGATTTGTTGTGAAAGATTTGAGCATTCTATTAGAACAAAGGTTGAGTTGTTGAGAAGAGAAGAAGATGAAACATTTTTTTAGATTTTTGAAAACCGATGGAAATGATTGAAATGATTGGCCCCTGGTATTTTTATTACGCATTAATTAGTGAGTTGGTTTGTATTTTGGAAAAGAATAACAAGTTTTGAAAATGTTAATTTGGTCTTAATTATCTTATCTTAGTTAACTTTTATAAAGAGATTTTGACCCTTCCATTTGGTCAAAACTAATTAATTTGATGTGAAACTGGTTTATATTAAACCATTATTAGTAATAAATAAAAATATTTTCACTAAAATTAGCTTTCATTTAACAAGTTCAATTGCAACTTTAATGTATTTTAAATTAATAAATTACGTGTATTTATCTGTTTAGTTATTTCCAATAGATTATTCATCTATTGCAACGAATAATGCATCTATTACAATAGATGACACATCTGTTGAAAATTATCAAATAAATATAGATATTTGTTGTAATAGATAACTCATTTGTTGCAACAGATGGACCATCTGTTGCAATAAATGTCTATATTTGTTTGATAATTTTCAACAAATGAAACATCTATTGCAATAAATATGTCATCTGTTGCAACAGATTAGTCATTTATTGCAACAAATGTCTACATCAATTTGATAATTTTCAACAGATGGGTCATCTATTACAACAGATAATGTATCTATTGTAATATTTGAATTTAGTAATCCATTTTGATTAATAAGTTCAAATATAAGGATAAAAATATAATTCATGATAAATAATTGGTCATCAATTAAAATAAAATTCATTAAAAGAATCCAAACCTTCACAAATTATATTAAATAATTCAAAAACTACATGAAATATAAAATTGTACGGGTACAGATGATAAATATTTACAATTTAAGTTTTAGAATCAATATTTATAGAATCAAGCGATGAAGATCTACTCAATATTATCGGTTATGCTTTATCCGGTGGCATGAAATTTGACTTTGGTCATGGTTGATCTTCACTGTCACTTACGTACCCTTTTCGAGCTTTCAGACTTTCATAATTCCGCAAAAGCGTAGCATATATTTTACAAAGTAATTCGGCATCAACCCCGTTATTTGGTACTTGTAATCCATCACTCAAACACTTAGCGTAAATGACAATAAAATCACCGCAATCCCTGCATTTGTAAAAATCAAATAATACATATCCAATTAATGTAATAGTTGCAAATTTATGAAAATAAATCATGACAAGTACTTACAGAATGCCACTGGATCATTGAGCAATTCCTTCAACATATCCTCCATTAAATGGATTACCCTAAAAAAAATGGCTATCACCCATTTTATACTGGTATGCTTCAATAATCCACCAATCAGAACAAATCTTTTAGTCTAAAAAACCACTTATATGAAGGTAAGTAGGCAATATTATGACCAGCTTTTGTATCTCGGATGACGGCTCAGAACATCTCTTTGTCGACATCGATTCATAAACTCAGATGCGCCTCACTTTTAGAATAACGACAACCAACACCCAATGAAAATCATCATCACAATTGACTGGAATGTACACTTCATCGATCAAATGCCAAGGTAGGCCAACTAGAATGCCATAATCTTTGATGATGTTGCTTAAATATTCCTCATTTTGAGCAACTTCTAAATATTTATGATAATACCTTTCGTAGGTTTTATCGATAACAAACATTTGGTTTCCATGTATCTATATCGTTGTTTTATGTTTGCAACTTGGACTTTTTTTGTACTACGACATCGATGTGCTGCACATATTATCAAATATTATAATTAAGTAAAATAAATTATGTAACTGATACAATTAAAAAATGGACATCAAATATAGTTAATATGTTGGGCTATGACATCAACTAAAACCAATTCTTCATTTTGAGATGTTCCACAATAAATTTGACCATATCAAATTCAAGAACTGATTTTTTCAATTTGTAGTGGCCATCCTTTTGTTTTATGCATGATTTAAATAAATTTAATATCATGTTTATATAAGAAGTTTATGAACCGGGATTTTTTATAATAATTTATGTTGTTACTTGTCGGCATGATACTTTAACAGTCTATCGGCAATTCATTTTGAATAAATGTTGATCAACTGTGTTAGAGTCTCGTCCGAGATATTGAAACCTTCAAACAGATAATGTTGACATTCATCTGAACTTTCATCCATACTGACAAACTTCACTTTTTCTACCTCTTTGGAAGCCATTTATGGATTATTAAATCAGATATATGTTCTTCAGCAGTAACATGCACTGTGACGTCCACCTGAAAAGCCAGAATTGTCAATGCTTATCACAAAGATATAAAAAAAATAAAACAAAAAGATAAGATGTATAAAGTTATGTAGCATATGGGTAATCTGTTGCAACAGATATCCCATATGTTGCAACAGATAAAATATTTGTTGCACTTATATCTCTAGTTGTTAATATATTACAAAGCTACTGCAAGTTATGGAGCAGATGGTTGGAACAGATTACCCATCTATTGAAACGGATATGTAATTTGTTGCAATAAATGGGATATCTATTGCAACAAATAGGTAGTCTATTGGAACAGATGATAAATATACTTTTTCAGTTCATACTACTCTCTTATGTACCTTGTATATTTCTCAATAGTGCAAGAAAGAGGAGTTGTAATTTTTTTTTTAATATTTGATAATACCTTGGAAATTAATTTTTTCTCCTCTTAACCTCTAATGGAGTGAATGGATATAAAATCCTCTTTGATGGAATGGTATCCCTCTTAGATGTTAATTCCTTTACCTCAGCAGTTAATGCATTAATAGCATTAAGCACTCCATCATATTTTTTCTTGCACTCTTGACATTTGCATGCACAACATAAGCTATGAGGGGCAAGATCTCCTAATGATTAACTACCTATTTCATGTGAGAAAATTTTCATATACAAATTTAAAGGGATATATCGACCACCAAAATCAATAAAATTAGTATGATCATTTCTTGTTTCAAAAACTGCAAGAGGAGCATCAACCAACTTATCAACACTACCAACCCCAACCGAAGCACCATCACCCCTACCACACCACCAACAACTCCATCACCACCACCATAACCAATAATAACTCTATCACCACCAATAGCATCATCAACAACAAGATCACCAAGAATAAGCCCACCCTCCCAAAGTATTTTTCTTTTGATGGCTATTATTTCAACCCATTCCTTTTTTATTCCAACCCATTCCTTTTTTATTCTATCAACTACCTTAGGATCCGATAAAATTTGTGCAGATCTTAAAGTAACAAAAAATAACATCTTCAACTCTTGATTAGTCAGAATAAGCCACAGATTCACAATCTAAAATAAATTAGTTAATATATTAGAATAATGACTTAATCATTAAAATAAATTATTAATTAAAACAAAAATATAATTAAAATTAGACTTACTGCTTCCTCAGGGGGAGGGCGTTGAAAGAGAAAAAACTTTTTTAAAATTATTTTTGGCTGATAACTATTTTAGGATTCTTGGACATGAAACTTATTCTTGGTAGTTCACTTCTTGTCTGAGATAAGGAATGACTTCAAATGCCTAAGCTCGTAAAATTATGCCAATTAATCAAATGCTTTATCCAACAAAAAAAATACCATGAAATCCCATGGAAAGCCATATAAGTTGACTATTTTTGGCGTTAACGTAGTCAACAAATATTTGACAGTTATTTTGAAGCTTTTATGACCCCAAAGATTGTTGTTAAATGCCTCAAGATCCTCGAAAATCTTTATTAAATCAAGTGGTGTGTTATTGTTAATGTCTTTTTCCTAAATAATATTATTTACAAATTAAACCAAGCACAATGATTGCTTGTGCTACTTTGTACGTCTTTTACCTTTCAACTCCTCTATTAAATTTTTGTTTTTAAAGTATGGACCAACAAGGGACAACAAGTCATCACTATCACTTAACTTGCCTTTTTATGTGCAGGGGTTTTTTTTGTGTTACAATAGGTATAGGTTGTAAAGGAAGATAACATTTTAGTCCAGTAACTATGGCAATTTCCTTCCAACCAAAACAAACTGGCATGCCATAGAAATTTATCCACACTTGATATATCTTATCTTTATTTTCATATATAAATCTACATTTGAGAAGACCATACACACTGGTCATTTGGAAATGAGCATTATTATCCTCCAACAAATCAAGATATTACCCAAAGCAACTGTCCCTGAAATAAACATCCAATTTTTTTCTGAAGATATCAAAATATTTTCCCATGTATGACTTTACCACACAATCACCAGTTAAATCTATGGCACCATCACAATGCATTCTAATAGAAAAACTATTAATACAGAAAGTTTTGCAAACTCTTCAGTGGAAAAGCTATTAGGGTCAATATTAGCATTTGAATCATGTTGACTTTTATAACTAAATTCAACATCTCTTTTAAAGCTTTTCTCTTCCTCATGTTCATTTTTTTCTACTTCTAATTGAGATATCGCTTGTATAGAAAGCTCATATAGTAGTGAATATAGCCTAAGTACTTCACCTTCCATCACGTAGTTTCAAACTTAGTATTCATACAGTATCCATGTTTTACCATATCCCAGCTTCAGTTCTGCTTCTATAATAAAAGTAAAGTCTTACAGAAACTAAGTGTAGAGATTCACCAGCTTACCAGATTATGTTTGTTACTCATATTTTAAGATATTTCAGATTTCAGTTTATTCCAGCCTATTGGTGAGTCTACTTATACTTAGAATGCATGTTTTAAGATTTTGTATGAAATCAGTTTTACTTATTGCATTCACCCCTGCATACTCAATACATTCCATAAGTACTGATCCATATATAGGTCTGTGTGGCTATATTATTTCATAATGTAGGTACCATTTGTAGCCCACACATCATGTTCAAACAGTTGCAGTTTCCAGCCAGCAGTTAATGAGTTCTCTTATTTCGAGAAGTCCAGATAGTTTTAGTTCATTTATTTTCCATGTGTATTGACTAGTGGTAGTTAGAGGCATGTCCCAGCTATCTATATCCAATATAGTAAAGGCTTCATAGATGTTGGTCAAAGTCAGTCATGTAATTTTAGTTTCTTCCTTCAGATTTATCAGATTGTAAAGCTTTATCAGTAGTGTATATATTTTAGATTTTCAGTATGATTATGTTTTTGTATAGCAGAACCTGTTATTAAATGTATTATAATTCAGTTGCTTAACAGTATGCTAGTTTATGGTTTAGCTTAGGATCACTTGTGGTTCCAAGCACCGTGTGGCATCAAGCGTGTACTCTCGGGGCGTTACAATAACTGATATGTTGCAACAGATCGCTCATTTGTTCCAATAGGTGAGTGATCCATTTGAAGAAATAAAATAATTTTAATATTAATTAGATTTCTTCCAACATATTACTCATCTATTGCAAAAGATTATCCATTTGTTGATAAAAAATTTCAATATTGTTTAGATTTCTTTCTATAGATTACCCATCTATTGAAAGAAATCAAAAGTTTTAACAGTCATTTGTTGGAATAACTATTACGATTTCATCCAACAGATAACCCATCTGTTGTAACAGATAACCCATCTGTTGTAACAGATAAGTCATCTGTTAGAATAATTGCTTTGTTTATTAATAGATGGTTCATTTGTTAAGAAAAAACAACCAGTAGCAAGTTGTATAAATATTAACTACATCAATATCACCATTTATCAATACATCATATTTACCAATATAACAATACCAATAACAACAACATTTACCAAGACACCAATACCAATAACAATACAAACAAATCAACACCACCAACACACACATCAAGAACATCAACATTTACCAATATACCAACCCAATAGTCCAACACACACCGAACAACGTCAATAATTATACAAACACAAACAGCGGAAAAAATTTAAAAATACAACAAACACCAACAAATCAATAGTTATTAGATTTGATTACAATAGATTTCTCCGCAATAATTTAAAATACAAGTTTCACTATTTTTACAATAATGTATGAGAACAAGAACTATAGTAACAACAAAAAAATTATATTTCACTCTAAAAGTATACCATATTTACATTAATCATATTAAGGTAAGAAATACCACAAATTAGAATTTTCTTGAGCTCCCATTTTATTTTTAAGCAATAAATATTAAAATAGTTAACCCATACAAAAAGAAAAGTTAACTCAAGTTCCTCTTTTTCTTCATAACTAAAATGGCCTAATTTTTTACCTGTGAAAGTCAAAAAGGAATGATGAAGTACTCGAAGTTGTTGTCATCGAAAGTTGTCGGAGAATGTTGTCACATCAATTGATGGTTGAAAGTCAAAAAGGAACGATGAAGAACTCAAAACTATTGTCGTAGAGGTTGAAAGTCACCGGAGATTGAAGGTTGTTGATTTGTTGATGATGATTTTACAAAAATATTAGGATAAGTTTAAGAGAGAGAGTAGAGATGTTGGGGGAGAGAGGGGGAATTTTGTTGTGGCTTAATTTGTATTTTTAAAAAGATTAGGAAGTTTTAAAAATATTAATCGAGTCTGCAATTAACTTAATCAAGTTTTAATTTAATCTTTGACCCTTCCCTTTGGTCAAAGTCACCAATACTCAAATACAACTTAAAAGACACCTTTTATTCAATTTTCCCCACTTGACCGAGCTTAAAGGTTAAAGCCATTTAAAACATTGACTAAGTTAGTTGAGAACTTAATTAATATTTTTAAAACTTCTTAATATTTTTAAAATTTTAAATAAATCCACGATTATATTTTTAATAAAATTTGTTTTTCAAAAATCAAAACTCCCCTCTCCTCTCAAACGTCTCGAATTTCTCTCTCTAAAAAAATTACCCAATAGATGCTGCAAACCATTGACAATAGATTAATGCAACCTTCAATCTCTAGCGACTTTCAACCTCCAGTAAAAATAGTTGAGTTCTTCATCGTTCCTTTTCGACTTTCACCCGTCAATTTCTCTCTTCATAGTTAAAAATAAAAATAAGAACTTGAGATAACTTCTCTTCTAGTATTGGTTAACAATTTTAGTGTATGATGCTTAAAAATGAAATGTAAACTCAAAAATACCCTAATTTCAGTCAAAGTTAGCTATTTGAGTTGTTAGCAATAGAGTTATTGTTGTGGAGTATCATAATAGAGTTATTGCAAGTTATAGAGGATTAAAAGGTTAATCCTTTGAACTTTGGAGTTTGTCTTTAAGTTGCTTGAAGACAGTAAAGCGGCTGAAAATCTGTAACAACCAGCTTTTTAATGAAATGTGTAATTTGTGATTTTGTATGATTTGACTATTTTGCCCCTTTCTGAAATTGTATTTTGTTATTTCTAGAGTGCAGGGGTTATTGACCCCGTTCTCAATGCATTCGGTATTATTTGTGTGATATTATGATTTTTTGGTGTCTTCGAGAGCCTTATTATGGACTTGTGTGATTATCTTTTGATCTGTGCAATAAATGGCTAAACGGACTGTGCCAACAGCTCCAGAATATTAATTTTAGGTTAGGTAGATTGTTGGTTTGAATCCCAATACACTCGAGCTCATTTTGACCTGTTGATCAAAAAGTTGAAAAATAAAAAATATGAGTGTAGGACCCACATTTGAACCTTGTTTTTTACTCGATTAGACTTGAATTTTCAAATTTAGATTCATAAGAATATGAAAAATACATTTTTGAAGCAAAGTTATGATTTTTCCTTCTTTTTCAAAAATTTATTTCGGGGGTCCATTTTGACCCCAAAATAAAAGTACTCAATATGGGTTTCGTTAGCTTTGTTTTGATGCATAGATTCTATATTTCTTGATTTTAATTGATTTCAGGACTGTTCATGAGAAGTAAGACTTTGTGGTTGAAGTGTTGCAGATTGGTTTCGACATTCAAAACAGGTTATGGCTTAACCCTTTTAGAATGGTCTAGATAGTAAATATTGGTAAAAATGCATATAAAAGGTGATAACTAATCATAAAATATGGCTATCTATATGTTTTCCCCATGTGGGGTCTTGAATGTGATGTAATTGCTGAATCTGAGATATCCTGTGATATGTGTGACTGTGCGGGGTTTTATATACATACATACATACATATATATATATATATATATATGTGTGTGTATGTATATTCATACTTTGTGGGCATATGAATCATGTGAAAAATTCATAGATAGTGAAAATAGTGAGTGGATGTTGGCTCACGTGGTTGTGGAATAGTAACATTATGGTTGGTAGTGGAAATACACCATGTAGATTGATTTTGGAAATACTCATTTTGTATGGTCGTGAACATTAAATCATCATTCTTATGTCATTATATGCATCATTTCACTTGTTTATTTTATTGTTTTATATTTACTTATTGTCATGTATGTGTACTTGATTTGTGTTGTATGTTATGGATGTGCTTTAGAAATACTGAAATACTGAGAATATTGAAAACACGAAGGGTGTGTGCCAACTTCAAGGTTGTGTGTCAAACTCAAGGTTGTGTGCCAACCTTATGCATCCTTATCATTATCCTCATCATCATCATTATTATCATCATCATATACATTGCACTTGCTTTATTTTGTTTATGTTATTCTTGTATTATTATATTGACTCATCATCTATCTATTCGTTCTATATCTTGACTTGTTCATGTCTAATTAATCTATCATCCTTTATTTGTAATCGACGATCTTGATTATACATGATCCTTTTTTATTCTACATAAATGTGATATTATTTGTATTTGTATCCCTATCTGGAGTGTTTTTGTATATGTGTGGATATTGTCTAACTGTTAGTACAAGCGGTGTGGCCTACCATTGTGGGACATTTTCTGATTACAGGTGATGTGTACTTAGTGTATATTTTATATGCTTTATTTACTACTTTGCTTGGTTAGCCTATGATACCTACTGAGTACAAGTGAACCGTATTCACGCCTATTGTGCCCTTTTGGTGCAGGTCCTATCTTGAATGTGCCTTAGATTTGTTGATTTCGAGTGCCTTCGGATTTACTCAAGGTAGAGATTGGACATTCATGCGGCCGGAGTTCACCTCTATCTTTCTATAATACTTATGTCTTTATTTGTATTTGGAGATATATGTTGACCTTGTGTGGGTATTTCTAATGTATTGACTTATGATTGTATTACTAGTTCTTATACTGTTGGCAAAAAATTTTGGGAGTTATGGTTGTTTTGTTGATTATATTCCTTCTGCATTTATCATAATTGTGTGGTTTGACTTCGTTCTACAAGTCTTACCTTAGGGGTATTTCTATCTTTTTTCCTATGTATATCAGTTTGAGTGATTGGCTTACTTGTTATGGTACGCCGTGATAAGTGTCATCATGATCCTTGATTTTTGAATTATGACAAAATCCTACAAGGTAAGTCGTGGTTTTACTCTCTTGAGAAAGGAGGTTTTCACGTAAATATTGTGTGTGCATTATTTTCTTGTGTTGTACTTTCAATTTACTCTTGTTCATTACTGTATACGTTGGGTAGGGACCAGGTCCCTAGAGAAAAATGAACAAAATGTATCATCCAAGTTTGATTTTAAATATTGGTGAAACTTAACCAAGCTTAAGGGTCAAATCCACTTAAAAAATTAATGAAGTTAATTGGAGACTCAATTAATATTTTTGAAAGTTCTTTCTTTTAAGAAAAATACAAATCAATCTATAAATATATTTTTAATAAAAATCAGTTTTTCAAAAATCAAAACTCCCCTCTCTCTCCTCTCTCTCCTCTCTCTCAAAAGAAACCACCCAATAATTGTTGCAAACCATCGACAACAAAGCGACGTGATCTTCAATCTCCGACGACTTTCAACCTCCGGTGACAATAGTTTCGAGTTCTTAATCGTTCCTTTTTGACTTTCAACCAATAATTTTTTTTCTCTTCACATGTAAAAGCTTCTCTTTTTTTTATTTTTTCTAAAAACAAGGGACTTTTTAGTTATGAAGAAAAATAAGAACTTGAGTAAACTTTTCTTCTAGTATGGATTAATAATTTTAGTATATGATGCTTAAAAATGAAACAAAAATTCAAGAAAATCCTAATTTATGGTATTTATTCTCTTAATATGGTGGTTAATGTAAATGTGGCATATTTTATGAGTGAAATAGAATTTTTTGTTGTTGTTGTAGTTTTTATTCTTGAATATTACTGTAAAAATAGTGAAACTTGAATTTTAATTTTTTTTCAAAGATGTCTATTGTGATCAAATCCAATAACTGTTGATTTAGTTGGTTTAAGCTAACACTTACATAAACAACTGTTGATTTGTTGATGTTTATTGTATTTTTTGGAGTTTGTTGGTGTTGTTGAGTGTGTTGTTGTTAGGGTGTGTAGGTGTTAGTAGTGGTGTTGGTGATGTTAGTGGTATTGATTTATTTGTGTTATTGTTGATGTTGGTATATTAGTGAATGTTGGTGTTGTTGGTGTTGTTGTATTGATAAATATTGATGTTAGTGTATTTATAAGTGATAGTATTATTGTTGGTGTTCTTGTTGATCTATGTATGTATTTATGTGGTACATATATTGTTAATATAAATAAATCTTGCTATAAATTTGATTTTTTTTTTCAACGGATGACTCATTTATTGCAATAATGGTTCATCTGTTGGAAAAAGCCTAACAATTATTTAAACAGATAACTCATCTGTTGCAATAGATGAGTCATTTATTGGATAGACCCATAACAGTTATTCCAACAGCTGATTGTCAAGACTATTTTTTATTTCTTCCAACAAATCACTCATCTGTTGCAACGGATGAGTCATCTGTTGGAAAAAATCAAAATAGTACTGGGTATACTATTTTGATTTCATCCAATAGACTATCCATCTATTGCAACAGATGATTGATCTGCTGGAAGAAATAAAAACAACTTCAATATTGTTTTGATTTCTTCCAACAATGACTTATCTGTTGCAATAGATGAGTGATCTATTTAAAGAAATTAAAATAGTTTCAATACTATTTTGATTTCTTTCAATAAATGAATAGTTTGTTGCAACAAATGAATAATCTGTTGGATTAAATCAAACTAGTATACCTTACTATTTTCATTTCTTTCGACAAATAACTCATTAGTTGAACGAAATCAAATAATATTAAAATTATTTTTATTTCTTTCAACAGATCACTCATCCGTTGTAATAGATGACTGATATGTTGGAACTATTATTTTGCTGTGTTATACTTGTTAGATTTACTGTTATCATTTTCTTAATGATGCATAAATCAATTATAATCTTTTTTATATTTTTTTCGTATTTGTGGATAAAATGACTTCCAAAAGAAAAAGAAGTAAATCAACTCCAAAGAAAGAAAGAAGTAAAGTAGCTAGACTACATTCACCACTAGATGAGCTTATTGTACAAGCTATAGAAGTAGAAGTCCCTTTCTAATCAACTCTAGATATAGAAAAAAGAAGGAAAAAATGAATAAGAATGAAGTAGAAAGAAGTAAGAAAATCTGAAGATTTAAATAAAAATAAATAAAGAGATGAGGAAAGTGAAGGGGACGAGGAAAGTGGGAGAGAAGAAAAAGATGAAGAGAAAAGTGATAAAAATGAAAAGGAAGTAGATGTAGATAAAGAAGGAGATAGAAAAGATGATGGAGTAGAAAAATATGATAAGAATAATGAAGGAGAAAAAGAAGAACATTGTAACGCCCCGAAATCTAGTTCCCGGGATGCCACACGGTGCCTCAAACTACAAGTAGTCCTGAGCTAACCCTAGCTGCTTTCTACTAATCAGAGTCTCATAAATGGATAAATATAAGCATAAAATCAAAATGAGTATGGAAAATCTATCTGAATTATCTAGACATATCTCAACGTGCAAATCTCAATAGTCCGATAAAACAAATACTAAAAATATCTGAATATGACATCTGAAATCTAAGTCTGAATCTAATAATCCGACAAGCCTCTAATGACTAAATCTAAAGAGTCACTAGGACAGGCCCCAGTTAACTCAACTGTCTGAAATAAGAAATGACACATCACTATTAAACCTAGAAATCTGAATAGCATAAGTCCCCGAACTATGAGGACTCTCCAACTGTAGGGATGTAGATGAAGTACTCGAAAGTCACTGTCACTGCTGAGACTGAGCACCTGAACCTACATTATGAGACAATGTAGGGCATATACATATATGTGGATTAGTACTTTGAGGATGTACTGAGTATATGGGGGTGCATGCATTACGTAAAAACAATATCTCATAATCATCACAGTTTATACGATCGTGCATGCTAAATGTAAATGACTCACATAGCTTGAGAAATCTAAAATCTAAAAATATAGATCATGAATAGTAAAACATAAAATCTGAATCTGTGAGCCATTACACTTAGCTCTAAAATATACATTCTCTTCTTCGTTCTCAAGTCATGTAAACCTAGATGAAATCTGAAACTCATTCTGCATAGTAAATACTCTATCTCAAGACTTTAAATAATTAAACTGTTTCAAGAGCGGGGGAAATTTTGGGAGGTTCTTCTAACCGAAATGTACACCATGAGAGCATCCATAGTGTCCCACGACAGTCCCCGTAAGGTTAGGGTTGTTCTACCCTTGCCATCAAAATTGAACAATCCATCTCAGTGATCACATTCTCAGTCATCCACATATATTGAAAATAAATATCTCAACCTATGGTGGCACGTAGTTCTGGGGTATGAAACCGTAGTAACCTATACAACTCGGTGCTAAATACTACTCCCAATCTCATGCTCAAAGTCTCAAGAAAATCCACTTTAAAATAATCTCATGGTTTATAATGAAAACAACTATAAAATTTGTAATCTCAATCTACAAAGTAGACTTTCAAATCTAGTGAGACCAAAAGGTCAAATCTTTCTCAAAAATCATAGGGTGCTTATGCAAAACAATTCTCAAAATAACAATCTCAAATAGGGCTTAGTGACCCATATGTCAATCTCATGTTAAAACATCTCAAAACTCATGCTTGATAACATAAACATTTATAAATCAACTCAAAATCTGGAAATTTCAACAATAAGTATAATAATATCAACATTCTCATTTAATTCATCTTCTAAAACATTGAAAATCAAAATCTCATGCATAGCAATATTGGGCATAACCCACATTTCAAATTCATAGGAAAACATGTAAAATCATATATCCTTGTAATTATAAACAAGTTTTGGGCACAAGGACGAAAGGATTGTCTTTGTTCATAACCCCACATGCCTTAAATGATGAACTAGGTGAACAAGCTTGCTTTTAAGGATCTATTTCCACTCTTGAATGAGGGTTCTTAAAGCTCTTGGAAGCCGAACCTTGAATCTTGAAGAAATTTGGGAAAACAACGGTGAAATCTTGAGATTCTTGATGTTGAAGGTTGAAACCTAGGGTTTTGGATGAGAGTAATTTTGATGAAACTTAGTATATAATGCTTCTACAAGGCTTTAATCATGTGTTTTGATGGATTGGGAATGGGAAAAGGGACTATTTCCCCTTAATGACGCGAAGATGGAAGCTAAAAAATCCAGGTGAGTGCAGTGGAGCGTTCGCCGTATGCTCTGGCCCTCCGGACTGGAGCGTGCGCCGCATGCTCTGGTCCTCCAAAATGGAGTGTGCACCGCATGCTCTATCGTACTATGCCAGGGGTGGACTATATCATGCGACGCATGTAAATTGCATGATGCTACTGGTTTGGGCATCCAAACATGCCCTAAACGGGGTTCAAAAATTTTGAAACTCACCCACGATGTACTATTAACTTTCCCCCATCATGAATCAACAAAAAATCAACCATCAAAGGTCGGGAAGGTCGTCAAATAAATCCTCAATGTTTGAAGGTCTTAAAAATGACTAAGTCCTAACACTTACTAAATTTATAAGTGTGAGATCTCTCTTGACATGCTCAAAAGGACTTAGACAACGAGGAAATTTTGGTAGGTCTTACAATATCTCCCCTTGAAAATATTCATCCTTAAATAAAGCTAGTTAAGCTAAGAATCTTGAGGAATCTGAGGATACATGATAGCATGCACAACTGAATTAATATTGCTAAACTGATTCTAAACTATTCAGAGCTTTCGGGTTAATCTGCGACAGCATAAACTTATAATAAGAATATCTATATAGTTGAATCTCTGATTAGAAAGTAACTGAATCAAGGAAGAGTAGTACCTTCGGCTAAAATTGAGGTTGCGGAGAAAAGATGAGGGTACTTGGCTCGCATATCAGCTTTGGCTTCCCAAGTAGCGCCCTCAACTGACAGATTCCTCCAAAGAACTTTGACTAAGGAAACTTCTTTGTTCCTTAGTCTATGAATCTGATGATCTAAAATCTCAACTAGAATCTCTTCATATGAAAGTCTGTTCTGAATACCCGAGGTTTTTAAAGGAATTACGATCGTGGAGTCATCAACGCACTTCTTAAGCATAAAGACGTGGAATACGGGATGAACGGCTGACAAATCTGCGGGTAACTCAATCTTATAAGCTACTTTCCCAACACGTCTCAGAATTCTATAAGGGCCAACATAATGGGAACTAAACTTTCCCTTTTTGCCAAATTTCTTCACCCCTTTCATGGGTGAAATTTTTAGATACACTAAATCATCAACGTCAAACTCAAGATCTCTTCTCCTCACATCTGCATATGATTTCTAATGACTCTGGTTGTTTTCAACCTCTTCCTAATCAACTTGACTTTCTCCATAGTTTCAAACACTGCATCTAGCCCAAGAAAAGCGACCTCACCCACCTCAAACCAACCTATGAGTGATCTACATCTCCTCCCATAAAGAGCCTCAAACGAGGCCACCTGGATGCTAGAATGATAACTATTATTATAAGCAAACTCAATCAATGGCAAATGCACATCCCAACTACCCTTGAAATCAAGACCACATACCCTCAACATATCTTCTAAAGTCTAGATGGTCCTCTCTTCCTGACCATCTGTCTGAGGGTGAAAAGAGAAACTAAAATAAATATGGGTACCAAGACCCTTCTGAAAAGATCTCCAAAATTAGGAAGTAAACTGAGTACCCTTATCTGAGATGATAGACAAGGGAACTCCATGCAACCTGACTAACTCTCGGATATACAACTTTGCATAATCTTCAGCTATATAAGACGTATACACTTGCAAGAAATGCACTGACTTAGTCAACCTATCTATAACAACCCAAATCAAATCATGATGCCGACGTAAAAGGGGTAAACCAGTCACAAAGTCCATATTCATCTCCTCCCACTTCCAAATGGGGATACCATACTCTTGCAACGTACCACCGGGTCTTTGGTGCTCTACCTTAACCTATTGACAAGTTGCATATTTTGCTACAAACTCTGCTATCTCCTTCTTCATACCACTCCACCAATAGATTTCCAGCAAGTCGCAATACATCTTAGTAGCGTCTGGATGAATGGAATATCGCGCACCATGTGCCTCAGCCATAATCCTCTGCCTCAAATCATCAACACAAGAAACACACAGTCTATTCTGATATCTCAACACACCATCTCTCCCTTGGGAGAAAACCTCCACCTTTTGGTCTTTAACTGACTTCTTCAGTTTGACCAAACTAGAATCCATGTCCTGTTTCTCTTTCACTTCTGAAACTAAGGAAGATTCGAAACTACTCTAACCAAAACATTCCTCTCAGCTGAATCAAGCAACCTAACACCCAGTCTATCCAAAAGATGAAATTCATGAGCTTTCTTATCTTTCTCCATATTAGCAACACTGCCCATAGAAAACCTGCTAAGGGCATCTGCCACTACATTGGCCTTGCCCGAATGATACAAGACACTTATACCGTAATCTTTTAACAACTGTAACCATCTTCTCTGATGAAAATTCAACTCTCTCTTAGTGAACACATATTGCAAACTTCTGTGGTCCATAAAGACATCAACATAAACACCATATAGATAGTGTCTCCAGATTTTCAAAGCAAAAACTACAGCAGCTAATTCAAGATCATGGGTTGGGTAATTCTTTTCATGCGACTTCAACTGTCTAGAGGCATAGGCTATGACCTTACCTCTTTGCATCAGCACACACCCCAAACCAACTCTAGAGGCAACATAATACACCACAAAACCATCTGTACCATCGGGTAAAGCTAACACTGGGGATGATGTGAGTCGAGTCTTCAACTCCTGAAAACTCTTTTCACAGGAATCTAACCACAGAAACTTAACTTTTTTTTGGTCAATCTATACATAAGGGATGCAATGGATGAGAAACCTTCAAAAAAACGGTGGTAATAGCTAGCTAGACCCAAGAATCTTCTAATGTCTATTGGAGAGATAGGTCTAGGCTAATTTATTATGGCTTCTATCTTTTGGGGATCAACTCTAATGCCTTCAGCGGAAACAATATGACTTAGAAAGGCTACTTAACTTAGCCAAAATTCACACTTATTGAATTTGGAAAATAATTGATGATCTCTAAGAGTTTGCAGGACAATTCTAAGATGATCTGCATGGTCATTCTCACTATGAGAATACACAAGGATATCATCTATGAATATTATGACAAACATATCTAGATACTATTTGAACACTCGATTCATGAGGTCCGTGAAATCTGCTGAAGCATTGGTTAGCCCGAAAGACATAACTAGAAACTCAAAATGACCATAGCGGGTTCTGAAGGCTGTTTTTGGAATATCACACTCCCTTACTTTAAGCTGATGAAAGTCGGATCTAAGGTCTATCTTTGAAAAATAACTTATACCTTGCAATGTATCAAACAAGTCATCAATTCTAGGAAGAGGGTATTTGTTCTTGATTGTAACCTTATTTAGTTGATGATAATCAATGTACATACACAAAGAGCCATCTTTCTTTCGCACAAATAGGATGGGAGCACCCCATAGAGAAATGCTAGGCCTTATAAAACCTTTATCTAAGAGATCTTTGAGTTTCTCTTTCAACTCCTTAAGCGCTGTGGGAGCCATTCGGCATGGAGGAATAGAAATAGGCTGAGTATCGAGAAAAAGGTCAATCCAGAATTCTATCTCTCTATTGGGAGGTACCCCTGGGAGATATTATAGAAAAACAATGGGAAACTCATTAACTATATTGACTGACTGAATAGTTGGAGCCTCAGACTTGTTTCCTTAACTCTAACTAGATGATAAATGCCACCTTTGGAAATCAACTTTCTGGCCTTAAGATAGGATATAAAATGACTCTTGGAAGATACTGAATTACCAAACCACTCGAAAATTGGATTATCTGGAAACTAAAACTTCACCACACGAGTGCGACAATCTATGTTTGCATAATAAGAATGGAGCCAATCCATCCAAGAATAAGAACAAAATCAACCATATCCAATTCTATTAAGTCTGCCAGCATGACTCTATGAAGAACTATGATAGGACACTTTTTGTCAACCTACTTAGCAACAACTGACTCACCTATTGGGGTGGAAACCAAGAAAGGTTCAGGGATATTTACAGGACTCATCTCAAAATTCACAGTAACTAGCGGAGTCACATAAGAGAAACTCGACCCAGGGTCTAACAATACATAAACATCAAAATAAAAAACACGAAGCATACCAGTAACAACATCTAGAGAATTCTCCTGATCCTGATGGGATGGTAAAGCATAGAACCTATTCTAGCACTGACCGCTACCAGTACTAGATGATGTACCCTAAGGAGGGGCTGGGCGGCTTAAAGGAGCTGGTGCACTGTTAGCCTGAGTCTGAGAATGAACATCTATATTTCTCCGTCTAGCATTCGGGCAATCCCTAATATTATGACCCTCCTGGCCAAAAACATAACACCTTCTCTGACCCCACAAACACTTACCTCCATTATATCTACCACACTTTGCACATGGAATATTAGGCTTCCCACTCACACAATTCTAAGATCTGTGCATAAAAGACTTACCCCACTACTCCTGTCTGTTTTTGGGTGAAGGTGCAGTCATAGATGACCGATTCTAAAACTGCAAATGATTTCCTTCTCCGAACCTATTCTGACCAAAATCAAACTGCCCTGTTCTAGCCCTCTTACTGACTCTCTCTCTCTCTCTTCTTAGTTTTTCTTACCTTAATGTGCTGAGCGTGCATCATCAATCTAGACAGATCCATGTATCTGTTGAGTATAGCAGTTCTACACTCCTTAACTACCAACCTAGACTCACCAGTCACAAACTTACTCATGCTCGATCTAGAGTCAGCCATCTGATCAAGGGCTTACTTAGATAACTAGTTGAACTTAAGGCAATACTATTTCACTATCATGGAGCCTTGCCTCAGGTTTATACACTCTTCTATCTTATCTTCCCTCATCTCAAGTGGGAAAAAATTATCTAAGAATGCATCTTGAAACACCTGCCAAGTCATATGAGTTGTAACCTCCCCTCTACCCTTTTTCCATATCATCACCCAATCACGAGCAACATCCTTCAGCCTATAGAATGCAAAATCTACACTCTCTTTTTCAAAAATATGCATAATCTAGGTGATCTTCTTCACCTCATCAATATACAGTTGTGGTTCCTCATCTGCTTTTGACCCAAAAATTCTGGAGGGTTCATTCTTATAAAGTCTCTAATTCTGGATGCAGCTAAATCTCTATCTTACCGAGGTGGGTATATAGTCTGACGGTTACCCTGAACATTAGCTGTCACAGCTTGGGCGAGCGCCTGAAAAGCTACCCGAAATTCTGTATATGACACATTCCCATTCAAGGGATCTGTAGCCTAAGGTGGCTGGTTATCATTTCTATGGGCATTGGCTCTGCGAGGAGGAATATTCTATCATAAAATAGCACGAGTTAATAACAGATAGAGAAAACTGTAAGCACGATAGATTAGGAAAAAAAAAGAGGATTTTTCCTAAAATGCTTCATAGCTTCTTGATCATAGATGTTGCGCTCTTCACACCAAAGATCAAGACTCTATGTAACACGACTTTTCAGACTCTCTAGGACTATCTAAACCTTATGCTCTGAAACCAAGTTTGTAACACCTCAAAATCTAGTTCCTGGGATGCCATACGGTGCCCCAAACTATAAGTAGTCCTAAGCTAACCCTGGCTGCTTTCTACTAATCTGAGTCTCATAAAGGGATAAATATAAGCATGAAATCATAATTAGTATGGAAAATCTATCTGAATTATCTAAACATATCTCAAAGTGCAAATATCAATAGTCTGATAAAACAAATACTAAAAATATCTTAATATGACATATGAAGTCTAAGTCTAAATCTAATAGTCTGACAAGTCTCTAATAACTAAATCTAGAGAGTCACTGGGACAGGCCCCAGCTAACTCAACTTTTTGAAATAAGAAATGGCACATCTACTATTAAAGCTAGAAATCTAAATAGCATAAGTCCCCAAACTATGAGGACTCAACAACTACAGGGATGTAGATGAGGTACTCAAAAGTCACTGTCGCTGCTGAGACTGAGCACCTGAACCTACATTATGAGACAATGTAGCACATAGACATATATGTGGATTATTACTTTGAGGATGTACTGAGTATATGGGGGTGCATGCATTAAGTAAAAACAATATCTCATAATCATCACAGTTTATATGATCGTGCATGCTAAATGTAAATGACTCACATAGCTTGAGAAATATAAAATCTAAAAATATAGATCATGAATAGTAAAACATAAAATCTGAATCGTATGAGCCATTACACTTAGTTCTAAAATCAACATTCTCTTCTTCGTTTTCAAGTCATCTAAAGCTAGATGAAATCTGAAACTCATTCAGCATAGTAAATACTCTATCTTAAGACTTTAAATAATTAAAATATTTCAAGAGTGGGGGACATTTTGGGAGGTTCTTCTAACCGACATGTACACCATGTGAGCATCCATAGTGTCTCATGACTAGCCCCCTTAAGTTTAGAGCTATTCTATCCTTACTATCGAAATAGAACAATCTATCTCAGTGATCACAATCTCAGTCATCCACGTATAGTGGGAATAAATATCTCAACCTATGGTGGTACGTAGTTCTGGGTTATGAAACCGTAGTAACCTATACAACTTGGATCTAAATACTACTCCAAATCTCATGCTCAGAATCTCAAGAAAATCCACTTTAAAATAATCTCATGTTTTATAATGAAACCAACTATAAAATTTGTAATCTCAATCTGCAAAGTGGACTTTCAAATCTAGTGAGACCAAAAGGTCAAATCTTTCTCAATAATCTTTCTCAATAATCATAGGGTGCTTATGCATAACAATTCTCAAAATAACAATCTCAAATAGGGCTTAGTGACCCATATGTCAATCTCATATTAAAATACCTCAAACTCATGCTTAATAACATAAACCTTTATAAATCAACTCAAAATTTGGAAATTTCAGCAATAAGCATAATAATATCAACATACTCATGTAATTTATCTTCTAAAACATTGAAAATCTCAAAATCCCATGCATAGAAATATTGGGCATAACCCACATTTCAAATTAATAGGAAAACATGTAAAATCATATATCCTTGTAATTAAAAATAAGTTTTGGGCACAAGAACGAAAGGATTGTCCTTATTCATAACCTCACATACCTTAAATATGAACTAGGTGAACAAACTTGCTTTTTGGGACTCTATTGGCACTCTTGAATGAGGGTTCTTGAAGCTCTTGGAATGGGAACCTTGAATCTTGAAGAAATTTGGAAAAACAACAGTGAAATATTGAGATTCTTGATGTTGAAGGTTGAAGCCTAGGGTTTTGGATGAGAGTAATTTTGATGAAACTTAGCATATAATGCTTCTAAAAGGCTTTAATCATGGGTTTTGACGAATTGCAAATCGGAAAAAGGATCATTTTTCCCTTAATGACGTAGAGCTGGAAGCTGAAAAATCTAGGTAGGTGCAGTGGAGTGTGCGTCGCATGCTTTAGTCCTCTGGACTGGAGCATGCGTCGCATGCTCTATCGCACGATGCCCGGGGTGAACTGGATCATGTGACGCGTGCAAATCGAATGATGCTACTGGTTTAGGCATCCAAACATGCCCTAAACGAGGTCCAAAATTTTTGAAACTCACCCGAGTGTACTATTAACTTACCCCATCATGAATCAACAAAAAAATCAACCATCGAAGGTCGGGAAGGTCATCAAATAAATCCTCAAAGTTTGAAGGTCTTAAAAATGACGAAGTCCCAACACTTAGATAAATTTCTAAGTGTGAGATCTCTCTTGACATGCTCAAAGGGACTTAGACAACAAGAAAATTTTACTGGATCTTACAAAGATGATATGCTTAATTACTGTAGAGGTAAGAGACCCTATCCAGGTGCCTTATTCTGAACAGGTGCTCGAGGAATTTTGATTGTGATAAATCTTGACAAAAAACTTTGTGACTCTTGAGATAATCATCGAGGAAGGAGTCATGAATGTGTATGATGAAAATATTTCGATCTTTGAAGAAGGGGATTTCTTATGTCTAATGGAACGCCTGCTGGAGTTGTTTTTCAAATTGTTCAACTAAAGTAGCATGTTTGATCACTTGCTAGAAAAATTGCTCAATGAAAAATGAGATTTTAATGAGAGAATATCAAATCTTGCCAAAAATAAAATTGGTAATGCATGCGCGTCATATTCACTTGCCTTCGTAGAGTATTTGATAATCGTAATCAATTTGACAACTTCAAATACTTTCATGTGTGATAATTCTGTTAAAATGATGCAAGGTCTATGGAGTGTTGGTGTAGTATGCCCTGAACGGCGAAGTGAAGGCTCGCGAGTAAACAGCAAGCAGCAAGCAAGAGCTTCTCAGCCCCCTAACCTTTCTCCTTTTTTAGAATACTTCTTATTTATTTCAGGTAAGCTTTAAAGTTGGTTGCTTTGCTATACTATACTAGTAGTAGAGCGCTCGCTCTTGACTAATATAATAGAAAGTAAAGGGACTCTATTATAATCTTATGAATATAAAGATCTCAAAATGAAAGAACGAGCTCTTTTGCTCGCCCCTATCTCTAAAGGGGCGTAAGCACTTCACTCGCTAAGGGATGGGCTTCATTCACTTGCATTCCTGCTAGCACTACAAAAAGCTCCGGGCGCTTTGCTTTACTTTATTTTTTATAAAAAAAAAAGACCAAATAAGAGTGAAAAACAAGGGCAAGCGATAGAAAGAATAGTCCCTCGTGCGAACTACTACTAGTAGAAAATGGTGAGACCGTTAGTGAAAGAAAGACCAAGGGGGATCCTACCCGTCAGGAGAAGGAGGAGTCAGTTTTCTTTGAAGATCGAGGAACGTAGTGTCGGACAATTAGGAGTTTAGAGCCCTAGTTAAATAATTTATAATTTGTGATGACTTTTATTTTTATATAATTGTGGGTTTTGATGACATAACAATTTTTATATGTCATGTTTTTATTGAATTATTTTATGTAATTTTATGATGTCTTGAATTTATTTTTTGTTATGAATTTTATTTTAATTGATGTCTAGTAATTGTCATAAATATTATTTTATCCTTAGATTTGAAAAATGTTAGATTATTGCTGAAAATGAATTACTAAGTTCAAATATTACAATAGATGCATTATTTGTTGAAACATATAACTCGTATGTTGAAAATAATCAAACAGATACAAATATCTGATGCGACAAATGACTAACATGTTGCAATAAATGACTCACCTATTGAAAATAATCAAACATATATAGATATTTATGACAATAGATGTATTATTTGTTGTAATAGATGGCTCATGTGTTAAAAATAATCAAACAGATACAGATATTTGTTACAATAGACAATTAACCCGTTTCAACAGATGACCCACCTATTGAAAATTATTTTTAAAATATAAATATTTGTTCCAACGGATACTCATCTGTTGAAAATTATCAAACAAATATAGACACCTATTGCAACAGATGAATCATCTTTTGAAAATTATCAAACAGACAGATTAATAATCTATTGCAATAGATGATCCATTTGTTGAGAATTATCAAACAAATATAGACATCAATTGCAACAGGTTATTATTTGTTAAAATAGGCTATACACTTAGGTGACAATGTAATTCATTGAGATTGTAACTGAGATTATAAATTAAAAGTTAATTATGGCTAAATTAATTTTTTTTATTACTAATCATGATTTAATATGAAATATTTTACATCAAATTAGTATATTGATCACTCTATTTAGGATGAATACACTTAGTTGATCATTTAATTACTATGTAATTTATTGAAACTATAATTGAACTAATAAATTAAAAAGAAAATTATAGTTAAATCAATTTATTTATTACTAAGTATGATTTAATATGAACCACTTCTCAAAAATTAGTCAATTGATCACTCTATTTAGGACAAATACGCTTAGTTGATCATGCAATTACTATGTATTTCATTGAAATTGTAATTGAACTTATAAATTAAAAATTAATTATTGTTAAATTAATTTATTTATTACTAATCATGTTTAAAGGTGGAGCATTTCTTATCAAATTAGTCATTGCTCAATCTATTTAGGACGAATACGCTTAGTTGATAATGAAATTACTATGTAATTCATTGAGATTGTAATTGAACTTATAATTAAAAGTTAATTACAGTTAAATCAATTTATTTATTACTAATCATGATTTAATATGACGAATTTCAAATCAAACAATTGATCAATTTATTTAGGAAGAATGCACTAAGTTGATCATGTAATTCATTGAGATTATAATTAAATTCATAAATTAAAAAGCTAATTATAGTTAAATCAATTTATTTATTACTAACCATGATTTAATATGAATCAGTTTACATCAAATTAGTCAATTGATCACTCTATTTAGGAGGAATATATTTAGTTGATCATGTAAATCATTGTAATTGTAATTAAACTTATAAATTTAAAGCTAATTATAGTTAAATTAATTTATTTGTTATTAATTATGATTTAATATGAAAGATTTCACATCAAATTAGCCAAACAAATATAGATATATGTGTAACACATGTCTAACCTGTTGCAACAACTAACTCATTTGTTGAAAATTATCAAACAGATATAAACATCTGTTGCAATAGATAAACCACCTGTTGACAAAATCTAAACATGTCCTGCTAGTGGTTTGATTTCTTCCAACAGATGACTTATCTATTGCAACAGATGGATCATCTATTAGAAGAAATCAAACCACTTGCAAGACATATTTTAATTTCTCTCAATAGATGGCTCATCTATTGCAACAAATAAGTCATCCATTGAAAGAAATTGAAACATGTCTTGCTAGTGGTTTGATTTCTTTTGACAGATGACTCATCTATTACAACGAGGTCATCTGTTGGAATGAATCAAAATAGGTTTTACTGTGATCTGATTTCATCCGATGGATGACTCATCTATTACAATAGATACGTCATCTATTGAAAATATTTTTGTACCATGTTGTATTTATTAAATTTTCTATTATCTTTTTCAGTGATGCACAATTGTAATTTTTTTTTCCTTTTGTTCAGCAGTAGTTGGATCATAAACAAAAATATATTTTATAGAATAAAAAACATACATTACCAGCTAAAAGGAGTGAAAATTAGCAAGTTCATAATAAACCAACAAGACTATTCACTAATACAATAATAATGGAGCATTTCAATCCAGTATATAACTTTTTTGTGGTCACCCGTCTTACATATGCAACACTTATTTTCTCTTGTTGGAAATGATTCCCCGACTCCACGCCTCCTCTTCATTCGCGTTCTTCCCAATTTGCTTAGGTCAACGTATGGAGTAGGTATATCTCTCTCCATAATCTCTACAGGAACAATTCAAAAATCTTCAGAAGGCACCAAATTAATAGCCTCACAATATGCAATTATGTATTTTTCTATCGAATAATACGAAGGTGAATACTCATAAATTTGATTTTCAACTTGTGCACCATATTAGGCTTGAAACGCTACCATATTCGTTCAAATTAAAAATTCTACATGTACAAGTTTTGCTTTGAATATCAACCATGGTAACATCACCATGACTGGTGATACTGAACTTTTATGTAACTGACTATTTGTTTGGCCCATAATTCAATTAATATACTTTGATATTTGTCTTTTCATGGCGACAACACTTGCTAATGAATCCTTCACTAATGGTACCTAGAGAAATTTGTTTAAACATATTAATAATATGATAGTACAGTAAAGTTGAGTGGCTATATACAAAAACAAAATTATATGCACTATTCCAACAGATAAGCGTCCGTTGCAATAGATAACTCATTTGTTATCTGTTGGGTGCATGTTCATAACTAATAACTTAATCCAACAGTTAGGTCATCTGTTGCAACAGATAAGTTACCAGTTGAAAATACATTAACAGTAGTGAAAACAATCCAACAATTGTTATATTCATATACAAAACTTGTTGAACTGTTGGATACAATATTGAAAAAACAGATATACCCAGATAAAAACTGAACTAAAAATCATTAATTTTACTTACCGAAATCACTTATAAGTAACACGTACTGATATACAAACAAAATTTGATCCAAAAATTTAATTTAATAACAATAGTTGCGACAACAGCAACGTAATGACAAGCAGCACCAAAAACAAAAGATGATGAAGATGAAAAAAAAGAAAAGCAGCAGCAGTAGCAATAACAACTACAATGGAAGAAGAAAAAAAGCGAGGAGAGAGAAAAGGGAGAAGAAGCGTCATTTTTTCCTCTTTTTTTAGTTTGAATTTTATATAGATGGATCATAGTATAAAAGTCTCAAAACTTGGGGATATGAAATTTATTTCCCTAAGCCTTAATCTAAAAATAATCATCAACACTCATTAATTAAAATTTAAATAACCTACACTAAATTTTAAAACTTTTTTGTCACTCTTAATTCAAAGCCCCTGGTCCCTAAATTGGCGGACAACTCATACATTCTTTCAAGAAGAAAAAGATCACATGCATGGGATGGAAATGTTTTTAAAAAATAAAATGCTTACAAATTTAATTAAACAAAGATATACATCATTAAAGGCAAATTAATTCAATCTAATTTCGTATATTGATAATAATAATAATTAGGTTAAAATTATTATAAAAAATAAAGTAAAAGAGCTCAGCATAACCACATAGAATGAAATTTAAATGGAGATCAAATTTGAGGGAAGGTTTATGCAACTATTCTTTTAAGTTTTTTCTTTTTAGCTATATAAATTAGTCTAAATTGGGTGATTTTACTGATACAAAACAAATAAATGACTTTGGTAGGAAAATTCCTATAGTTGAATGATCATATTTTAGTATTTGACTCGTAAAAAGAAACAAAAGAAATCTCAACATAAAAAATTTACACGTCAATAAGAATAGTCAACCTATCATGTCTTTGTCATTTTTCAAGTTCACACACGTCGCTGACGGGAAAAATATGTTTGATTAAATTGCCTATCAACAAAGGTATGATTAATCACTCCATCTCTGTAAGCAACAAACAACAAATTGAAAACACCAGCTATCTTATTTAACTCTACAAATACCATTAATATACAAACCATCACAGTACTTAAGATACCAATAAGGCACATGAAAGGCATAAACATACTTTTCTTCTTGTCATCCATATGGGCTCTGTCTAGTTCCCTAGATACCATACCTGTAAATCAACCTCTAACAGATAGAGGCACAATTATCTCATCAGGTGGCAAGTTTAAGTTGGGATTTTTCTCCCCTGGGACATCCGGAAAACGGTACTTGGGAATATGGTTCAATAAAGTTACTGTACAGACGGTGGTATGGGTTGCTAATAGAGACAGTCCACTCAAAGATACATCCGGTGCACTAAATTTTACCAGACAAGGAATTCTTACTCTTCTAAATGGTTCTGGCAGAGTCATTTGGTCATCCAATTCCACTAGACGTGTGCAAAATCCAGTCGCACAACTTCTTGATTCAGGCAATCTTGTTGTTAGAGATGCAATTGAGAATTATTTGTGGCAGAGTTTTGACTACCCCAGTGACACGTTTCTACCTGGAATGAAGCTTGGGGTCGATCTAAATACTGGTTTTCGCCGTTTCCTCATGTCCTGGAAGAGCACAAATGACCCTTCCAAGGGTGAGTTTAGTTGGGTAATTGATCTTCATGGATTCCCACAACCATTTGTCATGAATGGTTCCATTGAACGCTACAGGTCTGGACCATGGAATGGTCGAGGCTTTTCTAATGCACCATCGCTGCTACCTTCCCCTGGTTATAACTATACCTATGTATCTGATCAGGAGAAAATATCCTTTATGTATCAGCTCACAGACAGCTCTATCTTTGCAAGGGTTGCGATGCAACTAAATGGGGTTCTACAGCTTTCAATGTGGAATAATCAAACTCAGAATTGGGATGGCTTTGTTAGCGTACCAGCAGATAACTGTGACATTTATGGCCAGTGTCAATCATATGGTTTGTGCAACAGTGGCAACTCTCCAATCTGCAGATGTTTGGATAAATTTGAACCCAAAGATCCAACAGAATGGGCAAGGGGAAATTGGTCAAAAGGCTGCGTTAGAAAGACATCATTGAATTGCCAAAAGGAGGTTAAATTCTCGAAGTACTTGGGCATCAAGTTGCCAGACACTCGTTTTTCCTGGTATAGTCGAGGAGTGACTCTTAATGCATGTGAGGAATTGTGCTTGAGAAACTGCTCGTGTATGGCGTATGCAAATCCAGATGTAACAGGGACAAATGAAGGCTGCTTGCTTTGGTTTAGTGAGCTGATGGACATCAGACAGTTTGGTGGTAGCGGGCAAGATATCTATATAAAGTTGGATTCTTCCGAGTTAGGTACAGATTTGTTTCTTTACTTTTGAATGTAAGGCTGTTAAGAATGCTACATTAGATTTTTACTCCAGAATAAATTAAATGTCATCGAATGAGCAGTTGAGGGTTTTCTACATTATTTGAAAAAACAAAATAATCCTTCTAATGAAATATGAATTTATTTTGATCCTCAGGTAACTCCAGTAGAGGGAAAGTAAAGAAACTGGTCATCAGCTTGCTACTGGCAGCATTAGGTCTGCTCTTAGCACTGTGCTTAATCTTGTACTTAAGGCAAAAGAAGAAGAAGGATCGGAATCAGCAACATTTTAGCAAAGGTAACCAGAGGTTTTGCTGCTTTTGAATTAGTGGTGCCTTTTTTCTGCAGTCACATTAGGTAAATAGCAGAATCTCTCTTCTTTACATCCAATTAAGTCCTCCTTTTGACAGGAAGAGGAACAAGAAGCCCTGAAATGTTCTGCACTAACGAAAGCAAAGATGAAGAGCTAGATTTACCGTTGTTTGATTTTGAAACTATATCTCATGCTACCAATAACTTTTCACTCAGCAACAAGCTTGGAGAAGGTGGTTTTGGACCCGTTTACAAGGTAACGATGTTAAGAACAGCTCTTTCTGTTTCATCGAACTAACTTCCTAAAAAGCAATTTCCGAAACATTAAAATGAAAACACAAGCTTCGGTAAGAAAATTTATCTGCCATTCTCCTATTTCATCTAAACAGAAATGTCAAGCTCTAGTTTATTGTCGGTAAAATATTCTGGGGAAGCTATTTCAACTAATTGCCTCTGAAAACCTAGGGTATGCTGAAAGATGGACAAGAAATTGCAGTAAAGAGACTTTCAAGATACTCAGCACAGGGAACCGAAGAGTTCAAGAATGAGGTTATCTTCATTGCTAAACTCCAGCATCGGAATCTTGTGAAGCTTCTTGGTGGTTGTATCCAAGCAGAAGAAAAAATGTTGGTTTATGAGTACATGCCGAATAATAGCCTAGATTGGTTTCTTTTTGGTTGGTTCTCACTTCTGAACTCCTAGCATACTTAGCTTTCGTAGAATCACCACTCAAAATAATTCAATCATCAGAGGGATTTGGTTATCTACTCTTTGATTTGAAATATTTGAAAGGATCCTATCACAAGCTTTGGATTTTTGCAGATACAAATAGGAGATCACTGCTTGATTGGCCTAAGTGCTCCCATATTATTAATGGAATTGCTCGAGGAATTCTCTATCTTCATCAAGACTCAAGATTGCGGATAATCCATAGAGATCTTAAACCCAGCAATGTTTTGCTAGACACTCATATGAACCCGAAGATATCTGACTTTGGCATGGCAAGAAGTTTCAGAGGAAATGAGACTGGAGCCATGACAATAAGAGTGGTTGGGACATAGTAATAATCTTTAAACCGGTGAACTATTTACGGTCTTCTAAAAAGCTACTTACTTTGTTTGTTTGACATTATCCTACAGTGGCTACATGTCTCCGGAGTATGCAGCAGAAGGAAAATTTTCAGTGAAATCAGATGTATTTAGCTTTGGGGTTCTAGTACTGGAGATTTTAAGCAGGAAGAGAAATAGAGGGTTCTTGCATCCAGACCATAACCATAATCTTCTAGGACATGTGGGAGCTCTTCTTGTCTATCTCATATGGTGCAAAATTTATGCTAACTATAACTACTAGCATCTAACTGCATGATATCGAATGTTCAGGTCTGGATCCTTTTCAAAGAAGGCAGGGTTATGGAAGTAATAGATACACAACTAAGGGAGTCATGCGATCAGTCTGAAGTTCAAAGATCAGTCCATGTAGGTCTATTATGTGTGCAGCAATGTCCAGAAGATAGGCCAAGTATGGCATCAGTTGTGCTCATGTTGAGTAGTGATGTTGTGCTACCCTTGCCTAAAGAGCCAGGCTTTTTCAGTGGCAGAAGCCGAATCACTGAAGCTGACAGTTCATCTACCAAGCATGGCGAAACTTCTGTCAATGAATTAAGCATCTCACAGTTGGATGCCAGATAGGAGATAAATTTTCAGGTCATGATATTTTCTGCAGGGGCTACATTTACTTAATTGTTGCCGTCATATATCTCAACAACTACTGGTTGTTCAACATAACTAGTTGACACTTAATCTGCAGCATATAACCATTAGTCATCCTGAATTCTAGCTGAGTCAAAGACATGGAGAAGTTGAGCTAAGTGTTTTGGTGACTTAAAATAAGAGGAATCTATTCAATTATTATGCATCATGAGAATCTATTCAATTATTATGCATCATGAGGGTTAAAGAGTATCTTATAATAAGTTTCATATTATGGAAATAAAATCCAATAGCAATGTACTCGTGTCACCCTTGGCACAATGTTTAAGAAAATTGGTCAAACAATAACAAGTTCCCTCATTCTCAGTCTACCATCCAGTCAAGGAAAAAATCTGTATAGTTTCCTTCAATGTTCTGTCATAGACTTGTCTCATTATGAAATCTATGCATCAAATTAGTTCCAATCCTAGAACTTCAAATATTAGCAACCGGAAAAAAAGATTATATTGTAATTTGTTCAAAATGTTGTGGCCTAGTGGTCCATGAAGTGATAACCATGAGGCCTCAAGTTCAAATCTCAGTAACAGAAAAAATGCTAAGTGATTTCTTCGCACCGGACTATGCTTTTCAACAATTAAGATGTTTGGATTTGAATATATAAAACAAAATTTGAGCACTGGATAGAGGAAGGAACACTAACGAAGCTAGTAAGTATCCATTCAGTCAAGAGACACCAAAATGGTTATGCCATCCTCAAACAGGCCTTCAGATTTTGCATGGATGCCAAGTTTATCCTTAAACTAGTTAAGATGAGACAGCAACTTGTAATTTGTAAGCAAACTGACACTTTGAATTTCCATGGCTCCACTTCTCTCGACAAATACATGTCCACCTTAGAGATAGTTCAAGGGTGGAAATTCAGAATTTACTCAAGGAAAGACTCAATACCTAAGTTACTGTTCATTTCAACTATCTTGTTTCATTTTATATTTTGTTTACTTAATTTAGTTGTTATTATAATATTTTACATGCATGTGCATCTCAACCAGGACGGGCATTATGGAAAGGGCAGTATGGAAATTCTGTTTCTATTTACAATAAATATGTAGTTGCAAGAACAATGAAAAGACAGAGCCAAGAAGAAAATGTTAGAGAGTTAAGACATCCCTAGAGCATCTAGATGTTTAAGAAAAAGATTGTAAAAGCTCACAATGAGACTGCATCACAATCTCGAAGTTTGAGATGAGAGCATTGAAAAAATAGCATGGAATAGACAAATTTGGTGATATGTACAAACAAGCAACAAATCAATCAGATCAGGGCATTTTTCCCTTAATACTTAATCTCAAGTTGAAAAGAATATTTACAAAAAGCATAAAAGCAAATAAAGTCAGATTAATTAAGGCTGTATTGGAAGTTCATCATTACCTAAACTCTGCTTACTTTCAGCTCCTCTCAAGAACTAAAGAATCAGCACATGGAGAAATAGTAATCTGTTGCAGATGATTGACTAGGTTGTCCAAAATTGTGTAAATGTATTCGGACTTAGTATGTGAACCATCAAAGGCGATAAACTCATGCACTTCCCCGTTCAATTCGATCCAACTACACCCTCGGGTCTTTTCCACACCCATTTCTTTCATCATTTGCCTGACTTGAGCTACCCCTTCCCAATTTTTACAAGTAGAATACAAATTCGCCAAGAGTGTATATCTGCCACAGTGATAAGGCTGTATGTCGATTAGATGTCTTCCTATCCATTCACCTAATTCATAAGCCTTGTGAATCATGCAAGAACCAAAGAGAGCACCCCATATGCTAGGTGTAGGTTTCATTGGCATGTCTTGAATCAATTTACAAGCTTCTTCCAGAAGCCCGGCCCGGCCCAAAAGATCGACCATACAGCCATAATGATCTAAATTAGGTTTTACAGCATAAACTTGGTTCATTAATGAGAAGAACCGTCTTCCTTCATCCACGAGTCCTCCATGAGAACAAGCACTGAGAATTCCAATGAAGGTTACTTCATTGGGCCTTAAACCATTTCTCAACATTTCTAAGAATAAGGCCATGGATTTTGCAGCATCACCATGTGCTGCTAAGCCATTGATCATAGCAGTCCATACATAAACATCTTTATTTGGCAACTTCTCAAAAACCAACAATGCCTCTTCGATGCACCCACACTTTGCATACATATCTATCAAAGCAGTGCCAAGTACTGCATTGAATTTTATTTTGTGTTCTTTTATATAATTAGCAATCCATCTGCCCTCGTCCAGTGCCCCAAGCCTAGTGGATGCACTGAGAACGCTCGTCAATGTTACTTGATTTGGCACAACCTTTACGGACAGCATGTCTTTGAAAACAGAGAGTGCTTCCCTAAATCTATTGCAGTGTACACAGGCAGCAATCATAGCACTCCAAAAAATAAGATTCTTGTAAGGCATGTCTTCAAAAACTTTCAAGGCATCATCCCAAAATCCACATTTAGCATACATATCAACAAGAGCACTGCCAATGTAAACATCCCTAGAAACCCTCCCCGCTTCCACATAGAAAGCATGAAGACACCTCCCAAACCAAACATATCTCAATGTTCCAGCAGGACAAAGAGCTGCTACTACAGCAACTTCATCCACCTTAACCTCTTCTTGTCTCATCTCCAGAAAAAGTTCCAAAGCTCTAACTGGCAGATCATTCCGGGCATACCCATCAATTAGAGCAGTATAAGAAAGCACATCCTTGTGTGTAATTTCATCAAACACTTGGAGCGCAATGTCGACATACCCACTGCTGGCAAAACAAGAAACCAAAGAGTTCTGCACAAACTGGTCAGAAGTGTATCCAAACTTTTGTATTTGAGCTAAAACTAGAAGTGGGTTTTGATTCTTGGCTCTAGAAAAGGCTCTTAGAAGCAAAGGAAAGGTATGTTTATTAGGAAAAAGTCCATGTTGGCGCATTTGAATGTAGAAACTAATGGAGCTTTGAGGGTGTGAAGTATTAGAAAAGCCTTTGAAGATGATGTTCCATGTATGTATAGTGGGGTTTGTGATGTGATTGAAGAGAGAAGAAGCATAAGAAGACGGGAATGAAGGAAGAAGTAAGCAAAGGCGGAGTAGTTTGCTGAAAAATGAAGTGTGATGTGAGAGGCCACAAGTGAAGACCACACTGTTGATCTGTTTCAGATGGTACAAATTCCATCCTTTCCACAACACCAACCACTTCAATTGTTCATTCAAAACTGGAAAGCCTACCATTTTCCCTTGCCATGCAGTCAACTTCTTGCCTAGTCTTGGAGTCGTAAAGGGGAGCAAACTGTATAATCTGAAAGTACAGGGCCATATGTGGCAATTCGCCTTTAAAATAATCTTTTTTATATTTATAATGGAAAAATAACAGATATACTCTCGAACTTTAATAAATGATATAAATACACGCTCTGTCATATTTTGAGTAAAAATATACCCTTACCTTTAATGACAAGGTACAAATATACCCTTGAACTTTAATAAATGGTACAAATATATTCTCTGTTATACTTAGAGTACAAATATACCCTTTTTGTTAAAGAAAAAGGTATAAATATACCCCTTTCATTAACGACGGAACACGTGTCAGCATCTATTGGTTGGTCATTTTTAATTTATTTTATCTGTGAATAATTTGATCTATACTAAATTATAAATCATATCCGATCCAAATAACTTGACCCGACCTGTGTAATAGAGACGCTTCAAAAGACATATCATGCGTCTCTATTCACACATGTTTCTTTCTTCGACTCTCTCTCACTCGCACTCTCTCATTAATCCAAAAAATCCTAACATATGCGTCGGTTCGATTCATGTTTCGATCCACCACCATCTAGAATCGAGTAGAGATTTGTTTAATATTGTGATGTTGTTTAATGTTCTGATGTTAGTTTAATATACTGATATTTTTTAATGTTCTTCATGAACTACTGTTGTTTTTTCTAATTCATTATTTCTAAGTCATGGTTATTGTTACCTATTTTAAATTCATTGTTACACCATTGTTCACCAACTTCAAAGAGTGAATAAGAAGATAATATTTTAAGAACAGAAACATGAGAAAAACTTACAAAGTTTGAACATTCCTCGACCAAACCAATGTCCTCATTGTATCACAGATCGGGTTGGGTTATTGAAACGGGGTATGAATTATAATTTAGGATGGATTAAATTAATCACAGATAAAATAAATTAAAAAGTGGCAACCAATATGATGCTTACACGTGTTCCGCCATTAATGGGAAGGATATATTTGTACATTTTTATTAACAGCAGGGATATATTTGTACTCAAAGTATGATAAAGTATATATTTGCACAATATATTAAAGTTTGGGGTATATTTATACCTTTTTATTAACAGTAAAGGTATATTTGTATCCTAACATGCCGGAAGGTATATTTATACCACTTATTAAAGTTTAGAGATATATTTATACCTTTTTCGTATTTAAAAATAATTAATGTCAAAATTTTTATTTTTTGGTACCCAATCCTTCTATTAATTTCAAGTTAATAATTACAATTCTACAGCTCGGCTTATTGTTCATACGGAGATTCAACAATTTAGCCTCTAGCGCAGCTTTTGTAAACGGATCTTTACTTTTTTTATGATGCAATATTTTTTTTGTTTCCCAAGGTATCCCCACAGCCTGCAGCCGTGAGACTAATTCTCCGTTCCTCTATCAGCGCATTAAGCGGTAGGAAACTGGCCACAAAGTTTACTCCACTCGCCAGAGGCGGGGATGATGTAATATTATCTAGTATAAACCACATAAATCCCTTCTACAGTGAAAGTATTTACATATAATACCATTAGATTTTCTCTCTCCCTAATTTGTAAAATATACTTATACATTGCTGCAATGTATGATAAAACAGATTTGCCTATATTTATGGAAAGAGAAATCAGATATTATCTTTTTCTACTTTAATTAAAGCAATTACTTACCTACCATTATATGATGTATGATTAAATATAGTAACTGAAATTTAAATTAAAAAAAAATTCTTAAACATCATTATTAATTGTTCTCATTTACAATATTTTATGTTGTTTATTCATTTTAACAAATAAAAAAGTCTTATTATTTCCTTCTTATACTATTTTTAGTAGTAATAAATTACATAAACAATAATAAAATATAATTTTAATTAAAACCTATTTAAAAATTATGTAACAACAACATAAAATAATATAAAATCTAGTGGGAGTATTATTTTTTTTTCATTCTCTTTTCTTTACTTTAGTAAGGAGTAATGTTAATGCGTATGGATTATTTGTGTTCATACTGATATGTTTCATTAAGCTCCTAGAAAATTGATTTCTAAAGTATGTTTTGACGAAAGAAACTATCTTTCATTCAAGGAATCATATAAATTTATTATAAATAAATTAAAATCCATGAAAAAAATAAACATCAGTTAACAAAATAGTTAAATGAGAACAATATATATCCAAATACAGTTGATACATTCAGTTTTATTATTCAATATGTAATGTATTTATTGAATCAATGCAAATAACGGATAAGTTGAAATTTAAAAGATAATATCATACAACACTTGCACATGTATGTGGACATATTATACGTTTAAAAAATAATCTGCAGTAATGTATAATGTCATACTATATATTTAAGTATTAACATTAAACATGTATACTTCTGTAACCTTATCAGAATATATAATGTAACCTAACATAATACTAATACTTTCTAATTGTATAATACCAAATAATACATAAAATGTCTCTTAAATGTAATAAAAACTTCTTAATGTATAACATAATGAAATAGATAGCAAAATAATTATATTATACATTAGTCTTACAAAAATAACTAATGTACAATGTCTGATATATTATAACTTATATATTAAAATATAATCTTCCAAAATGTATAATAGCATACTATACATATAAATTCTTCACCTTATACATTAATTATCTACAAGATTATAATAATTTTAAGAAAAAATTAGTGTTATTGTAACATTACATTGGCTACACGATAATAAGGAAAATGAATGATTCAATTTCCTTTATTACGTGAATTAAAAGTGTACATTTTCAATTTCTATTGTAAAAGTGATGCAAATAGGAGGGGGATGAGTGTAATACCCCATATTTTCGTGCTAAAATTCTAACCATCGTTCCTACGCGTCTAAGCTCTAATCCAAGTGATTCTCACGTGACTACAAGTTGCATGATCGTTATCCTAGTCTATGGAGTAGTTTAGAGGTGAAAAATGTTTATAGCAATGACCTAGAACAAGGTTGAGCTAAGACCAATTGATTCATCCAAAGTTTGACATTTGATTCTACAAGGGTCAACTTAATATACATGGAATTTTTCATCCCAAGACCTATCAAATTGTAGATAATTGAATTAGTTTTCCAACGATACCAATTTCGCAAAAATTTGATACCCGAGCGAAAAGTTATGCCCATTTTTGTGAGAGGCAGTAAGGGTGTGCGATGGGCAATGCGTCGCCCAATCAAATGTGTGCGATTGGGAGTGCGAGGCATACTTAAATATCTGCCATACGGTGTGCAACGCACACCTTAAGGTCTGTCATGGGTTGTGCGCCGCATACCTCACTTCCAAGTGCCAAAAACACCCCTATATATGTCTATAACACGGGATTAAACTCCCATAACACCAAAATAAGTTTACTTTCTCTCAAAATCACCAAGAACATTCATTAGGGTTTCAACCTAAAAATTCAAATATCTCAAGATTCAACCATGAGTTTTCAATAATTCTTCGAGATTCGGAATCCCCATTCCGAGGGCTACAAGAAACATTCATTATTTTCACGAATAGAGTCCCAAGGTCAAGAGTTCATTCAAAGTTTCAAGTTTAAGGTATGTGGGGTTTTTGAACAAGAACACCCTTTCGTTCTTGTGCCCAAATTGATTTTTCTTGTATGAATATACATGATTTTTCATGCTTTGATATGACTTTGAAGTATGAATTTATACCCTATATTGTTTTACATGAGATTATGATACTCTTTATGTTTTAAAAGTTGAATTGAATGAGAATGATGACATTTTTGTACATAAAGCTGAATTTTCCAGATTTTAAAGTAAGTTATATAAATTTATGATGAAAAGCATGAATCTTGAGAAAATTTAATATGATTTTGATGTATGAGACCTTGAGTCCTAATTGAGATTGTACTTTGAGAAATTATGTGCTATAAGCACAATGAGATTTGAATCCCAAAGCTAATTTTCTTTACCAAGATGTATGATTATAAAGCTGAAATTTTAAGTTTTAAGTGATTATTTTTGTGCTTATGTCATAAAGTATGAAACTTTGGAAGGTTTTATGGTGATATTGATGTATGGATTTTTGGAACCCTATTTGAAATTATTATTTTGAGAAAATCATGTGTTATAAACACCTTGAGTTTAAATAATTTGAGATGATAAAGAAGCTTTGACCTTTTGGTCGTAAAAAGGGTTGTTTTTGAAACCGAGATGAGAAAAGAAATCCACTTTTATTGATTTATTATGAAAGGGGTATCATGATGGCTCCCGTTGTGAATTGTTGAAATATTTATTAGTGAATTTTCTTTTGAAAAGATCTGAGCTAAGTCCGGGAGTAGTCTTTAGCACCGAGCGGGAGGTATAGCAGGATTGGTACTTCCCTAGAACTACGTGCCCCCGTAGGATGTGAGCCTAAGGCTAATTGATATAGTGATCACTAGTGAAAAGAATTATTAAGGTCCTACTTCGATGGTAAGGATAGGACAGCTCTCCCCAACATGGGTTGAACGTTGTACTCCATGTAGCTCATATGGTTTATGCCGGTTGTAAGAGACTCCCAATGTGTGTGTGTGTGTATTTTTCTATCTAATATGAAAAGTCTTATTCTTCTATCTGTGATGAAAACATATTTAGAAAGATTGAGTTTGAGAAAGTCATTGTTTTCAAAAGATTTAATGAACGTATATTCCAAAGAGAATTGTTATGAGATTTGATTGCTTTGATGATTTGGAATCGAGATGGAAGTGAATTGAGATTTATTATGATGACTCACATGTTTCACCCGATATATTTTACTCTCTTATGATTATGATCATTTTAATTCGAGCTAAGTGAGTCATTTATATCAGCATGCATAATTTTATAAACGGTGATGATATTAAGATATTATTTTATATATGCATTGCACCCCCATATGCTCGGTACGTTTCCATGGTACTGACCCACATATTCATATGTCGGCTACATTTTCTCGGAATGTAGGTACAAGGTATAGTGTACATTTTCAGATCCTGTCAGTTCGCGGCATCCAGTCAGTAGGTGATGAGTCCTTTTGATTCAAGGGCTTGAGTTAGTTATACAGTTTGAGAAGTGTTGTATTTTCCTTATTCAGTCGTATTGAGTTAGGTTAGTCGGGAGTAATGACCCGACTACCTACAGTCAGTATTAGTAGAGGCTTCATAGACAGTCAGTAGAAGTTGATGTATTCCGTTTTAGTTTTAGTTGTAAAAGCAGAGTTGTAATCTTGTAAATTTATTTTTGTATCTATCATATTCAGAAAAGAGTTATTTTTTCGCAGATTTATATAGATTTATATTTTTTGTTCAGTTGCTTATGAGTTATGCCAGTATAAGGGTTAGCTTGGGGTCACTTGTGATCCTAAGCACCGTGTGACGTCTCAGGACCCAATTTTGGGGCATTAAAAACTTGGTATCAGAGCACAGAGTTCAAGTGTCCTAGGGTGTCTATGAAGTCATGTCTAGTAGAGTCTTGCAGAACGATACGGAGACATCTGTACTTTTATTCGAGAGGCTACAAGGCATTTAGAAAATGTCTCCATTCTTTCAAGTCTTAAATCGTCCTATAGAAAAGTTCTCCAAGAAACTTATACAGATTCTCATCTTACTCTAGTCAGACCATCTCTGCCTTATTTCCAAGGTATCAGAAGTAGTTGAGCTTCATTCTCCATAGATAGTTAAGGGACTGTAAAAGAGCTAGAAAGTATCCTGTCAGTACTTTTGAGTTTCCAAAATTAAAGTTCTTTATCAGGCCTGTAGAAATCGTGCATAAAGCCTGAGTCAGATGTGCTTTCAAATTTCTCCTCAGAATCCATAATGATAATCTATACTTCTCTATCTATGTATTGTTCTTGAGGTAATATGTTTGGCAAGTTCCAATTTCCTCCTCAGATAATGCTCTTATATTTGCAGGCAGAAGTTTCAGAAGTTTTATAAAGTGTTTTGAGAGGAGCCTTCTAGTGTGTTTAAGTCCATCAGATTTGAAGTTATACCCTTGTTCTCATGAGTTATTTAATTAAGACAGAGTAAGGTGTATTCTTAGATTGTTGAATATTGTGTGTCGACTTTCTATCTCTTGTATTATGTAATCTTGTTATCATTATGTTTGTGAAAAATCAAAGTCTAGTGAATCCGTGTGAGGCCTATTTTGATTTACTAGCATAGTTGCTTTGTTATTCATATAATTTTCTTAATCAAAACACAAAACCAAAGTCTAGTGAAGCCGTGTGAGGCCTATTTCGATTCACTAGCAACTTGTTGTTTATCTTGTTGTTCTGGTGTTAGTTAAAAATGTGGGTTTATGTGTAGTGACAGAAGTAGAATGTTTAGTTGAAAGTCTTGTGTTAGTTGAACTTATGGGTTTAGAAGTGGAGTGGCAAGAATGGTGGTAAGGGCAATTTATTGAATATGTATAGCTGATTTTTTGCTTATGATTGAATTAGTAATGAAGTGATATACCCTTATTTGTTAGTTTAGTGAAGTTAGAGAAAGAGATTATTAGTTAAGGTGGATTTTTGTTTGCTTGAAGTATGAAAAGAGTTATTGATGGTATTTGTTGTGCTAGGAAAGTATAGGTTTTGATGGAAGTACTTGGTGGTTAAGTATTGTTAATTTAGGCTTTCCTGAGATTGCAAGAGGAAGTTTAGTTGAAATTTATAGAGCTATGAAAGTAATTTAGGTGTGAAGATGGGTAAATAGTAATGATGTTAAGAAGAAGGATATGTTAACAGATTATGAATAAGATAGGCCATATGATTATGATCGATTGTCATTGTGTACTAGTTTTTCTTAATGTTGTCTTCTATAGTTTTGAAGTGAAAATTGTGTCTGAGATTGGGTTGTAAATCATGTTTAGCTCTAGACATTAAGTTTGAACAGTTGATGGTTCGGTGGTTGATGCTAGTTATATGGAGGTGATCTAGTAGGCCTGAACAGTGTATGCAAGAGTGTAAGATCATGTATTTGTAATTAAGTATGATGTAGCGGTGTGCCCAAGGTGCTATGGGGCTGCATTATTTTTTGAGTATTATTGCATATTGTATGGTTAGTAGTAACGTTGAGTTGCTAGGTGGAGAAAGTCTAGTTAGATAATTTATGTTGTTCTTGATAGCTAAGTTTAGCGGTTATGATTGAAGATGTTGAGTTTTTTTAGTATGATTTTATTCTCATGGTTTGGGAAAATATAAGTATAGAAGTGTGATCTTGGTAGGCTATGATTGTGTGATTAGAGATATAGATATGGTTGCAAATGAGAGTGTAAGTCTTTGATGATGATTATTGAAGCTAGGAATTAAGGATGGCATATGGATGGGTTGTTCAAGAATGAAGTCGGTAAGTTTAAAATTAGTTTATTATTGTGAGTTTAGCATTTATGTGTAGATAATAGAATGATGAAATTATGGATTAATCTCGGGAATATGTGGAGTATGTCTTTAGGGGTATTTGCCTTAAAGTTATATGTGGTTTTAATGATAGGCTTGAATGTCATGTTGGGTGTAAGATGATGTATGCAATATGCACTAGTGAATCCATATCAAGAATTTTAAATTAGTCATTGAAGTGGTAAGGCATGTTATGCTTAGGGTGTGAGCTCTAAGAAGATATAGAATATTGAACCTTGTGGTTTAGACTAGTATTGTGGTTTGGCATGTTGTATCTTGTGATTTAGTGTTAGGATTGATCATGGTGAGAGAACTTAGTTTAGTTTAGACCTTAGTAGAAAGATTTCCCAGTGCCAATATGAGAATTATAAGTTGAGTCAAATGAGTATGGTATTTAAGGGGAATAGTATAGTTGAGAGAGCATTTGAGAAGTGATGCTAAGCTTGAAAGTAAGAAGTTGTGTTGCCTATGGCCTAGCAATCCTATCCTAGTTTATGAGTTATATAATTATATTCCATGCTATAGAGTTATATCAATGTTTTAATTCCTTAGCCAAATGTCTTTTTCAGAGCATGCCCAAAATTCTTTGCTCCCTAATGTCAATAGAATTTCGTAGAAAACTGTTGAAGAAATACTCCATTTGAGTATGGGTAGTCAGTATGACCCAGTCATATAGCCTGCAGTCTAGTTTAGCAAGCAAGGAGATAAGCTCCTATAGATTCTTAATTTTCCAGCTAGTCTTACTATCCGCAGTCTTATAAGTATGTACATTTCAAGAGGCAATGTGTTTTGTGTCCAATTAAATTATGAATTCAGCTCAATTCATGCATCAGTTTCAGTTTTAGATATTAAGTCATGATTCAGTTCGTAAGAATCCTGTGTAGTATCACAGTCTATTCCTAGTATTTTCACCAAATTATTATCATTCGGGGACGAACGATCCCAAGAGGGGGGTGTTGTAATACCCCAAGTTTTCATGTCATAAACCTCTCATCCTTTCTCATGAGATCAGATCCAGTGCAAAGTAATGGTTACTCATCAGTTGACACTCTCGTTTCTATCTTATCCATATAGTTATTTTTCTTGAGGATTCATGCACTTTCAAACCAGTTCAGTAGCTCATTATTCTTGAGATCCAGTGATTCAGTTCTATCAGTTACACATGATAGCTTGAAGACTAATACTCCTCTGTATTTCAGGTTAATTATCCACATTCGAGGATGAATGTTCCCAAGGGGGAGATAATGTAATACCCCATATTTTCGTGCTAGAATTCTAACCATCGTTCCTGCGCGTCTAAGCTCTAATCCAAGTGATTCTCACATGAATACAAGTTGCATGATCATTATCCTAGTCTATGGAGTAGTTTAGAGGTGGAAAATGTTTATAGCAATGACCTAGAACAAGGTTGATATTGTTTTTCATATTGTTCTTGAAGTGGTGTTCAATAAAAGGAGTTGTTATTCATATTGTTCTTGTTGTTGTTCATATTGTTCTTGAAGTGGTGTTCAACAAAAGGAGTTGTTTGATTTTGAAAAGAGAAGAGTGAGACAAGGCTTTGTGTTTGTCTTGGGAATACTTTAAAGACAACACCAAAGTGGTAAAGAAACAAAGTGCATCCAAAAAGCTTAGTTACTAAAAGGGTGACAAACACTTTTCAAGAAGAGCCAAAAGAGGAAAGAGATAAGGCTACTATAAAAAGGTATTTTACCAAATTAGTGCAAGTTGGTGAAAAGTTGATGGAAGCCTTTGACTTTATAAAAAGAGTCCAAATCTTGTTCACCTACACTACAACCGAAAATTCATCATCAAGGAGAGAGATTGAACAACTCAAGTTTGAAAAACATCATACTTCAACTACAACAACAATACGAGTTTAATTTGTGTGGGATTGTTGTTTTTGGTTGAAGACTTGAATGTTTGTTGGTGTTGTTGTGTGTGACGTTTTGGGACTATTTTTGTGTCCTTTGTTGGCTGATTTTGTGACATTGTGGACTGTTTTGGAGCAATGGAGCTCAAGACCTCATCCCCTCAACCCACGGTGGACCACAATGCTACAAGTACTATTTTAGCCCTCCTTATTACTATGTTCTGTGACCTTGCTAGTGTAACACCCCACATTTTACATGTGGCCTTAAACGGAGAAAATCATTGACATGCTTATGGAACTTAGGAAGCTAGCAGGTGAGTCACCTGTGTGCTTAGCTTAAAAATTATATATACATGAGGGAGAAGAATTCATTCATAAGTGAACTCACTTGAAGTCTAGACGTTAGTAAAAAGAAAGGGGAACGAAGACAAGGCTTAACGCCGAAACTTTCCAAGTCTTGTGACAAACGAAGCCCAAGTTAGGGAGGCTATTTAAGCCAATGGTTTAACATTATATTGGGCCAAGATGTTCAGCCCAAGATTTTTATATAATAGGCCCAACTACACTCATTCACTACTAACAAAATTGAGCCCAAACAAAGTGCAAGAAAGAGTAAGGAAATGGGCCACTAAAGCCCATTGATTTAGAGATCCAAAAGGCCCAAGTGAAAGGGGAAAATTAGTCATTAACCAAATTGAGTAAATCAGCTGAAAATATCAGGATAAAGTCGGCCTAAAGTCTCCTTAAAAAGGGACCAAAACCGAGCTCTAGGTTAACCAAAGAAAAGACCAAAAATTTCAGAATTTCTCTCTAAGTTTCTCTTGGTATTTCTTCACCTTGGAAGGCAACCAAAGGCTACTTTTTGAGTTCTTGAATTAGACATACACCTTGGGAGTTAAGGTATGTAAAAATAACCATATACTTGATATGAATTTTCCATGGAAAACAAGATAAGTTGGCTGGTTCACTGTGCAGGAATTTCTGGACAGCTTGTGTCCTGAAAGTTGTTGTTTGGTTTTCTTGGCTTTGGAACGATTTTTACCCTGATTTTTCACTTTAATATGATGTAAAGTTGAGGTTATTAACATGTTATAGTGTGTATATGGTTGCCAAGGTTGCTGGACTGTTTTGCTAGTTCTTTGGAAACAAGTATCCTTATATGATCTTATGTGTTTCCAAACTGGTATTGGACTGCTTTGTTGAGGGGGATGTTGTTTCACGTTTCCCCTACGTTTTGAGCTATTTTGTGACTATTTTAAGGTTTATTTGATGTATATATATGTTGGGAGCATCTGGTTCAAAGTTGGGACAAGTATGAATTGTTAACGACGAAATGTAGGGAGACGACGAGATGTTGTGCTTCTTAGTTGAGCGTTTTGTAAAACGGTTATGTGTTGTAGTTATGGACTGTTGCCAGCATGTTATAGAACTAATATAGGCTGTATACATCATGTATATGATAATCTATGCTGGTTGAATACAGTTAGAATTGGGAAAGTCGGAATAACACCATTAAGTTGATGGTTATACGTTTGCTGCCAAAGTGTTGTGTCTTGTGAGATTGGGCTGTCCAGATGCATTGATTAGCTGCTAATACTAGCTTTAAAACATGATATTGTAGATAAATAGTTGGAAGAAACGAAGTCATTTCGACGTAAAAACAAGTTGATATGTCGAGGTATGTAAGGCTATTCGATCTCTTATTATTTGGCATGGAATCCAAAGTCTTCATTGGCACATAGAGATCTTTACAAACTTTGACATAACCACTCCACTCTTTAACATGTACTTGTGTGTCCAGATTCGAGCATTGTCACTGCTGCATACATACATTGGGTACCATGACATATGAGTCTTCTTTTTAGCTAAATAAAGTTCATACGTTGTTTATGTCCTACATGTTTCACTAATTGTACAACCCACTCTTTTCATTATGATATGATGTTACATGGACACATACTTGTCATTTGTCATGCTTATAGTCTTATAGCTCAAATGTTACGACCACCAAAGATTCATCTCAAAAGTAATAAGAAGATTTATGTCTACAGTTGCTTCTGATGGGTGGTATCCCAGGGGTGAAAGAATCACCTAGCATGGGTCAATCCCAGTATTACAGGGGGTATCCCAGGGGTGAAAGGAAAGCCTAGCATGGGTCGATCCTGATATAGATTTACCACTGATCAGCTGGTCATTTGTATTACATGCTGTGCACAGATTATTCAAGTAATAAGAGTAAAGTAACATAATTGTTATAAGATACATGACTCCACAATATTCATAAAGGTGGTCTTTTACCCTACAGCAGTACATGGTTTCATTTGAGTTTTTATCTCATATATAGTACATGTTGCCTTACATATTCAGTACATTATTTCGTACTGACGTCCCTCTTGGGGGACCTGCATTCCATGCTGCAGGTACAGAAGCTAATAAACCTCCCTAGGAAGAGTACAGGATATCAACCGCAGTCACTGAGCTCCAGGTTGCTTCGGGGCTTTGAGTCTTATCATATCTTTTTGCATTGTATAGTATCTTATGATGAGGCGGGGCCTGTCCCGACCCTTATAAGATAACGTTTCTTGTGTAGAGGCTTTGTAGACTACGTAAAGTATAGTATGGTCATGTATCGTATCGTAGACATTGTGGCTCCAACGGCCTAGTCATATAATATCTTTTGGCTTGCTAGTCCTATTTATCTTTTGAGGGCGTGTTTAGTATGAAAGGAACTTATAATGTTCATAGGTAATATATTGCTACAGGTTGGTTCTCCCGAGCCTTACCAGCAACGGGTGCCAGTCCGCCTTAATAGGATTTGGGGCGTGACAGCTAGGGCAAATGCAGGTCTTGAAAAAATTGGCTCGTATGTGGTAACTATGAGTGAGAGTTTGAATCGAATGGAGAGTCGAAGGAACTCTCATGCTTTTACTCCCGACACTTTACTTCCAATGACCAATCCTTCAAGACCATCACCTAATACCGCAAGCTAAGCTCCAAGTAGCCCTCAAAACCGAGACATGACTAGGCTCATTTCCCCATAATTCGATCAAGTCCAAGAAAGACTTGGAAGCCAAATGCCTACACTAAAACCGAACCCTCCCATCCAAGATCCACTTAACCAAAGGCGTCAACTTTCACCAATTCAAATTCATTCCGTCTAAGCTCCACAACCAAAGCTCTGCTTCACTAAACCAACCCTCTTGACCGAAGCTCCACGTTACCTAAACTAATATATCCATGTAGAGGAGAATGGTAAAAAAGAACATGAAGGATATAAGGTCTACAACAATGTTTTTATAATGTTAGGAGACTTGAATCAGATGAGATTGAAGGTAAAGCTCAAGATGGAGAGAAATCCAAGATTCAAAATAAAGATATCGGTCGAGATGTGTTGTTATTAAGCTTGCGGGTTCTCTATGTCTTGTGGACTATTTTGAGTGGCTTCCTTTAAGTGGCCAATTGAATGAGGTGAAGCCGTGAATTTGTGGGTAAATTTCTCTCAAGATGGAGAGGATGATACAAGAATAATCACGGAGATGAACTTATGAGAGTGCACGTCGAACCCGAGACTCGAAGTGTTCAAGTGAAGTGCAAAGGAACACCATATCACACACCAAGAACGGGCAATACACTACACTCCATAGGCAGCTTTTGTCTTCCCTTCATTAAGGGCATTTGAGATATTTCACTTATGTTTATAATAAGTCTATAAATAGACTAGTTTTAGGTCTTTAGTTCTTTAGTTGTTTATTAATATTGAAAGTTGTAACACTTGAACCAAAATCTCTCTAGCATGGGGAGTGTAATACCTTAGTTGTAGGGCTTGGAATAGCCACCAAACTGAAATGAGGGAGATGCTAGTGTGGAATCACTAGTATTGCAAAACATTGTTAGAAACCTTGTTGCTTTAGTGGTCCACACCCTCTTGTGTCATGGTAAGAGTGTTGGTGTTGCTTTTACAATAGTTAAGGGTTTTAGTGGTTAAGATACACCTAGGTTCTTAGTTCTTGTAAGGGTTAATGTCTCACTACCTATCCCTTTCATTCTTGTAATTGTTTGTTGTTGTTCTAGTGAAAACTGTGGGTTGTTGTTATCTCTTGTTGCTGTTCTTGTTATATTGTGTTCATCACGTGTTATCGCTACTGTTTTGGTGTAGAAATACACTTTGTGATCCCCTTGGTGTTCTCGGTTCTCTTGTGTTTTAGCTACTGCCGAGAGAGTGTTCTTGTTGAGTTCTCGGTTTCTCTTGTGTTTGTGTCTTATTTCTGTATTGGGGGTTGGTTCCGCTATCACTTGTGTATATATGTAATTTTTAGTATTATCTATGAAAGTTAATTTTGCTCCAAAAGGGTCTAACTCTATCCCTAAACTTTTTGAAATGGAGCAAAATATCTTCTATTTATTTTTTGGCTCAAAAATATCTTTTCATTTATTTTGATTCAAAAATAACATCCGTTTATGTTTTGTCTTACAAATATCCATCTCTTTAATGAAATACCATCAGACTTTTATGTAGATAAAAAATGTCATCTAGCCTGCCACATAAGCTGCCATTTGACTTACTCATGCTTCCGTTACTTCCACACCTTTTGTGGTGTCATTGAGTACATCCTTGACATCACTAATGAGTCTTTATGGTGTTCCAATTTTATAAAAAGAGTGAGTATTTATTTTTTTTGTAGATTGAGCAAGCACACATCTAAAGCCACCGAGAGTAGAGTAAGATTAAACTAGAAATGAGGAAAAAAGCTATTTACAAATAAATGATTACTCCAAGGAAACTCTGTATAATAATTTTGGTACGATATGGGTATGGGTGTTTTGTGCTAATTCTTTAAGATACACTAATTATAATTATACATGATAGCAGAGCTTCTTGTTTATTCAAAAATGAAGGAAGTACAGAGTTTGATAGTGTTTGTAGAAGAAGGGAAGGAAGAGAACCGAGAAAAGAAGAAGATGAGAGAGAAAAGTAACTGCTTGTATTGAATGAATAGAACAATGTACATTGTTATGTATATATACTAGCATGTGATATGCCTAACTAACTCAACTAGCCATTAACTACTTTGTAACTAACTATTAGAACAATTATAACTAAAAGTTGTAACCAAGTCTACTTTGTTTTCAGCTTGTGTTCTCTAATTCTTCAATGTCTTCAACACTCCCCCTCAAGCTATGAAGACATGAAGATGTCACAGATTCCTAGCTTGGTATTAGGATGAGTTTGTTAAGCTCTTGTCAGTCCTTTAGTCAGCATGTCTGCAGGTTGATCTTGAGTAGCAATGTAGTGTGTCTGGATCATTCCTTGGACTATATTTTCCCTTATAAAAAAACAATCAATATCAATATGCTTTGTCCTCTCATGATATATTGGATTAGTAGCTATTTGTAGTGCAGACTTGCTATCACTGAACACATCCACAGGTAGCATTGCTTCACTATCAATTTCCTTCATTAGAGCTAGAATCCATACCAGTTTAGTTGTCACTGTTGCAAGACTTTTGAACTCTGCCTCAGCTAAGCTCTTAGAGACAGTGTTTTGTTTCTTTGATTTTCGGGATACTACTGACTCTCCAATCTTCACAAAGTAACCAGTTACAAACCTTCTAGTTTGAGGACAAGTTGCCCAGTCTGCATCACAGTAGGCACTCACTTTATTATCTAAACCACTAGACAACAACACACCTTGACCTGGTTGTCATTTCACATACTTTACGACTCTGAGTGCTGCCTCCATGTGTGATCTTTTAGGATCTTGAAGAAACTGAATAAGTGTTTGAACACAAAAGGCTATATTTGGCCTTGTCATAGTTAGGTACAACAACTTTCCAATTGATTTTTTATAAGAACCTTGGTTTGTTGGTGGATCCTCAGTAGTCTGTCCATGCTTAACATGCTCATCAAACTATCTAGATGTTATCTTGTTGTTGTAGACCATAGGAGTAGCTGCAGGCGTGGCTGTTGTTAAGCTTAGCTCAGATAGTAACTCTAGAGCATATTTTCTCTGATGCATTAGTATTCCTTTGTCAGACCTTGCGAATTCTATTCTTAGAAAGTATCTCAGCTCACCTAGATTCTTCATCTTGAAGTTTTGGTGTAGAATTGTCTTGGTCTCTTCTACCAGCTTTACACTATCTCCTATGATCAACATGTCATCAACATATACTAGTATAAGAATGATGCCTTCTGTTATCTTCCTGATATACAAGAATGGATCATACTGACTCTGAATGAAGTGAGATCTTACCAAAACCTCTGATAGCTTGGTGTTCTATTGCCTTGGTGCTTGTTTAAGACCATATAAGGATTTAAGTAGTCTAAATACTGCATTCTCTCCCCGACTAGAAAATCTTTGAGGTAGATCCATGTACACTTCATCATAAAGATCACCATTTAGGAAAGCATTGTAGACATCCATTTGTTGGCCACACCAGTGATTTCTAGCTGTTATAGTAAGTACAGTTCTTACTATCTTCATCTTCACTACTGGAGAAAATATTTCTTTGTAATCAATGCCTTTTCTTTGTCCATAACCCTTTATTACTAGTCTTACTTTAAATCTCTCAACTTCACCTGAGGCCTTATACTTCACTTTATATATCCATCTACAACTAATAGCTTTCTTTCCTTTAGTCAAGGTAACAACCTTCCAGGTGTTGTTAGAATTCAATGTTTTATTTTATTCTTCATTGCTTCTACCAATCTAGGGTCTTGGTAGGCTTCAGAGTAGCTTGTTGGTTCAGCAACACATGAAGTGTTCATTACATAGCTCTTGTATGACTGAGAAAGTACCTTCTTTGTGTTTTTGGAAAGAAAGTCATTCATCCATGCAGGTGACTTTCTTTCTTTTGTTGACTTTTTTTATCCTGAGATGCAACTGGTTGAGATGCAGCTTGTGTAGTGGTACGAATGCTCTGGAGTTGTTGCTCTTGCTGAGTAGCCCCTTGACTTCTACTTGACCTCCTATGGTATACCTTTGTTATAGACTATCTAAGAGTAGGTTCCCTTGGTGGTAGCTGCTCTTGATGATTGTCTAAGGCAGTAGTCCTTTAGGATGATACCTATGTAGGAATCTTCATGACCTCAGTAGTTACTGGATACTGATCTTTAGGAACACATGTTGAGGTGCCTGACGATGCTTCTTGAGTTTCTTAAAAGGAAATATACCTTCCCTGAATGACACATCTCTACATACAAAAAAATGTTAGTAGGTAAATCATATAGAACATATCCCTTCTGAGTGATAGAGTACCCTATCATGATGCATGCCCTTGTTCTAGACATGAGCTTATCATGTTCATTCAGTACTTTGGCATAGCACAAGCATCCCATTACTCTAAGATGATCACAATTTGGTAGCTTACCATACAATTTTTCATAAGGACTCACAAGCTGCATGACTGGACTAGGAAACCTATTGATGATATATACTACAGTTAGAACACAATAACCCCAGAACCTTATTGGAACTTCAGCCTGAAATCTGATAGCTCTTGTCACTTCTAGGATGTGTATATGTTTTCTCTCAGCAACACCCTTTTGTTGAGGAGAATATGGACATGTAGTTTGATGAACTATGCCATGTTCCTGGAACAACTCTTTACAGATTGAGTTGACAAACTCAGTACCATTATCAGTCCTCACTACTTTGATAGCCTTGTCAAACTCAGTATTGACATATACAAGAAAGTGTTGAATATTAACACATGCATCAGACTTAAGTTTTAACAGAAATATCCAAGTGTACCTTGAAAAATCATCAACCACTGTTAGAAAATATCTATTTCCATTCATAGTTGGTACTTTGTAAGGTCCCCAAACATCCATGTGTACAAGATTAAAACAATATGTACTTTGACTGTTAGTAGACAGAAAATGTAACCTAGTTTGTTTAGCACTAGGACAGATACTACATTGCTTTATTCTATCTTCTATTACTTGAAATTATTGAGATATAACTCTTTTCAGCACATTGGTTGATGCATGTCCCAACCTTTAATGCCACAGATCTACTTCAGTTTGAGTTCTTTCCATAGCTGGTTTACTAGATGCTTTAGTTGCTATTACAACCTCTTTCCTTGACTGATCTCTAAGCACATATAGTCCTCCATTAAGCTTACCAATCCCCCTCACCTTTCCAGTAATAAGATCCTGAAAAACACAGAAATCAGGAAAGAAATTCACTGAGCAATTCCACTCATTAGTTACTTGTGACATTGACAGAAGGTTACATGTAAACTATGGAATGTGATAGACATCTGTGATGTTATTTCCTTCTGAAAGGCAACTAGTTCCCACATGAGTGACCATTGTAGTGTCACCATTTGGTAGATATACCTTCTTTGGTTTTACCAACTTTGTAACACTCTTATTAAGTAACAGGTTTGAGTTTCCAACCATATGATTAGTAGCACCAGTATCTATAATCTATATTTGAGTATCAAAAGAGACTAGACAAGCAGAAATACCTACATTTGTTACATTTGCAGACTCACGAGGTGTGTTGACAGAGTTGTTTTTGTTGATCATTTGCAAGATTTGACCATATTGTTCCTTGGTGAATGAAGCATTTCCCATCTGACTCAACTGCTCCAGCTGACTAGCAGACACTAGAGACTGTCCTGCATCTTTAATAGACCACTTTTACATAGAATGAGAGTACTGAGCTGCACACTGATCATAGCCATCCTGATCCATTGAAGACACATTGTAAGCTGTGTTGTTCCCTTTATGTTTGAACTTCTTCTTGGCCTTGTAATCTTGAGGATATCCTACTATATTCCAGCAGTTTTCTTTAGAGTGCCCCTTCAATTTGAAGAAATCACATTGCAGATTAAAATTTTTCTTGAATTTTTGATTGTTGTTTCCACCTGGACCATTTCTTGCATACATGGCTATCTCAAGGTTTTTGGCATTAACTGCAGGATTCATTTCCAAGATTTCAGCCTGACTTGCAACAGATTTTTTACTTTCATCACTTATGATCATTGCATAATCTTGGTTCACATTTGGGATAGGGGTCATAAGCAAGATTTGACTTATTGCTTGTGTGTAGGTTTCATTCAGACCCATAAGAGACTGAAACAGTTTTAGTTTCTGCAGATGCAGTACATATTCTTTTGATTTCTCACATTCACACCCAGGTGCAGGCATAAGAGCCTCAAATTCTTCCCACAAATCCTTTAGTTTCGAGAAATACACAGACGCTGAGGTAGTTCCTTGAGACAATGTGCCTATATCTTTGTGTTGATTAAAGGTTCTTGCCCTATCAACTTTGTTAAACCTTTCAGATAGCTCATTCCAAACTACACTAGCTATAGATGCATACATGATTCCACCAAGTAACTCTTTAGAAACTGAATTCATGATCCAAGAAAGTACAATTGCATTGATTCTTTCATAGTGACTACTCAACTCATTTGAGAACTTATATTTAGAGCATGTTCTATCTACCATTCCCAACTTATTTCTCCCTAGTAAGGCTATGCGCATCATCTAAACCAGACTGAAAAGTTCTCAATTCCTGTCAATTGAAAAGAGATGATTTGTATGACACTTACATCAGAAGGGCTGAGAAAGAGAGAATGATTGTAGTCCAATGAATTGGGAGTAGCTCTGCTTGTTTCAACCACATTCATAGGAACAGTTTGATTATCCATTGCAGTAGCTCTATAATCCTTGATTGCATATTTCTTGATCTTGATTCAATCTACTAGAATCGACCTTGCTCTACCAGTATTCTAGCGAGTAATGGCTCTGATACCATGTAATTATACAAAATAGTAGTAAGATTCTTATTTATTCAATAATGGAGGAAGTACAAAGTTTGATAGTGTTTGTAGAAGAAGGGAAGAAAGAGAACTGAGAGAAAAAGAATATGAGAGAGAAGAGTAACTGCTTGTATTGAATGAATAGAACAATGTACATTGTTGTGTATATATACTAGCATGTGATATGCCTAACTAACTCAACTACTCGTTAACTACTTTGTAACTAACTATTAGAACAGTTATAACTGAAACCTGAAACCAAGTCTACTTTGTTTTCTGTTTGAGTTCACGACTTCCTCAATGTCTTCAACACTAATATTTGCAAGAAGCTATTTATGCCCCTGTCAATTGTTTACAATTATCCACACCTAGTATGTGCTTGTAAATAAGTCCATTCATATGACATGGTCATTGTCAGATTTTACTAAAAACAAAGCAGCAACTTGATACAAGTCAAAGGAAAAAAATGTGAGAAAATACTATCGTCAATTGAGGACTTGAAATGTTAAGTGCAATGGAAGAACATGCTTTAACTATGTTAGTTGATGACCAAGACTCATTGGTGATCTCGTAATCAATGAAATCACAGAAGGTGGGGAAGTAAAGAAAGCAGAAACAGGACAGATGACAGCTTATGAGGCAGATCAGATGGGATTTTTGTCCACATGAATAGCCTGGTGGCATTCCATTAGAAAGGGGAATTTTTGAGTCAAAAAATAAATTTAGGGATATTTTTGAGTCAAAAAAATAAATTGAGGGATATTTTTTAGCTAAAAACAAATGAAAGATGTTTTACTTCATTTCGAATAGTTCAAGGATATTTTTTATCCTTTTTGATAATTTCCTAGCTATGCTATCTGGTTCTTTTTTGTTTTCTTATTAAAGATATTATTATTGCTTTTTAACACACTGTAACTATCAGTACATGTTCGATCAAGTTGACGCTGATAACATGTCATATAACCATAAGACTTAATGTGGATTTGGACCTTTAATCTATAAAATATAAGTACGCAGGATGTTAAATATAGCTAAGTGAGATTTCCTTTAATCTATGAAGTATTAAGTATGCAAGATATTAAATACAGCTAAGTGAGCTCGAGAAGACAAATGATAAAGCCTAGACATATTGTCCTAATTCACGATAGCATGTTATTACATACGATTTGTATTCTTGGCCTTAGACTTACGCACAACAGATAGGTTCTTGGCAAAGCTTTGGATGATGGAGTATAATGTTCGACCATGAAATAAAGGTATAGATCGTACGTTTCAACGTACATTGAAGTAGTAGGAAAGAGGCAAGGCACTATTAAAGTGTACGACATGGTAGCAGTGGAAGAATACCTAAGTCTAAATTTTTTCTCTCAATTTGAATCAAGAAGAGAAAAGCAAATACAAGCAAAATAAAGAATATGCATCAAATATATCAACCACACAAATACGATAAGATAAGAATAAACCAATCAAAGGGGGCATCAAATTTATGTGAAAAACCCTTTGATGTAAAGAGTAAAAACCTACAGGACCAAACCTCCACTATAATCACCAAGACTTACAATATTGTTCTCCAACATTGGCCATAAAACAAGTGTCAAACAATGAGCAACAACACATAAACCACAACACCAAAAATACAGAAATAAATAAACAAAAATACCAAAACTCAGCTACTGTTCACAAATAAAAATAGGAGCTACAGTCCACGAAATCCAACTCTGTCAGTTCCTAATCAAATATTGAGATGAGAGGAACAATCCAAAAATCAACTCAATTGGACAAGAAACGAAGTGGAAATCGCAATTTGAAGTTGACAATTCTGGCTGAAATTTTAGGTGCGAAAATCAGTTATCTTTTTCTCTTTTGGCTTCTAAAAAACTCTTTTGTAGATGTGAAATAAGATCTAAAAAGATCTATATATTTGCCCCATAGTAATGAACATATGGGAAAAGTGGTTTGGTCCAAATTAGGCTTTGTTTATCCACATAGGAAAAAAAAAGGTATAAATAACATAAATACCAACCTTTTGGAAGTAATTACACTCTCTCCCACTTTTTTAATTACTTTACTTTTTCTCCCTATTAATCTACATAACATAGTCGATATATACATAGTATTCTATGTATATGTCAGAATTTTTGTAATATGGTTAGGGAGTTGGATTTTTTGTAATATTAGAAACATAAGTTGTGTATTTGTATAATTTTTAGAAAAAAAAATACATAACCCAACATTTCTAAGGATAGCCCATCCGTGTGTCCATAAATTGGATTATGATCATGAATGCGATCATAGTTGGGGAGAGATCGAAATTAGTTTTTGGATAAGAAGGCCTCCACCACTCATGGTGAGTTTCACGGTGATGGATGGTGTTTTATGGTATCTTTCACGACCGTAAATGTCTACCAGTTATAGTAAATTTCATGGCAGTGGATGATAATGTCCGACCATATTACGATCGTGAATGGCACAATGAATATAAGGTGGCACAAAGTTTAAATTTATATGAAGTTTGATATAATCTTCATTTCTCAACCTTCTCTTCATATAGAGCTCCTGGAAGCTCTACAAGGTGAGATCTTTAATCTATAAAGTCCAAGGTAAGGTTCTTTCATAGTTCGAATTCGAGTTTTGATAGTTGATTCCGTAATGCAAACGCAAGATTCTTCTCCGCTTCTAGCTGTCAACATAGAATTTTTTTGAGGTACTTGTTAGTAACTTATGTTTTGCGGACTCAGGTATTAATATATTGTACGAAGATACGCTATCTCTAAAGAAGCCCAATTTGTGATCTAATAAGACATTACAGTTTTTGGACCTAAAAGATAATGTTTATTATTAGTATGTGTTTAATTGAAATTATAGAAAATTCATGAACCTTTTCTAAAATTTGATGGAGACTTATTGGAAAAGGTACCTTTTGACATGAAAAGACACTTCAAAGCCTTATGTAACTCCCCGAGACTACCCTCTGGATGTCATACGGTGTTTAGAACTACAAGTGATCTCAAACTAACTCATGATACTGACATAATTTGTGAACAGCTGAATAAAGTACAAGAAACAGGAAATACTAAGAGGAAACACTATCATTAACTAAACTTGTTCAATATAATATTGTTTAAAATATTTACCACACTGGTTATACAAAAGAAAACCAAATCTGAATACATCAAGTCTGACTGACTGTCTATGAAGCCTCTACTAATACTAACTATAGGTAGACGGAACATGACCTCCAACTATCCATAATCAATACAAATGAATAAAAATAAAATACTATATCTATAACTAACTGGAGTCCTCGAATAAATAGAACTCATCACCTACTAGCTAGAAGTTGTGAATTGTCTGATCATGATGTTATAAGCTACAATTATTTCCTATATTATGAAATAATGTTGCCACACAGACGTATATATGGTCAGTACTTCTGGAATGTACTGAGTATGTAGTGGTGAATGCAGTAAGTAAAAATATTAAAACAAGCATGCTATGTGTTGAAACCTAATTTTAGCTCTCCATACTTAAAATTAACGCATTTAGGCTCTCTGATCGTTAAATGACACAATATGCAATTTTTCACGTATCTTTTGCAATTGTTAATAAATTGTTGATAATCATCATTATTTTATAATTTTTACTCATTTATTGTCATATTTTAATTTTACATGATTTATTGATAATTATCTTTAATTTCATAAATTTTAGAATTTTTATCAATTTATTATTATTTTAATATTTTTTGCATAGTCATTTACATTCGTACACAACATAGCACTATAACTTTTTACTGCATAGTATAATTTTAATTATTTATAGCATAATATATTTTTTTAAAGATTATTATATTTTTTATTTGTTATTTATATTTTTCTGTAATTATATATCGGCATTCATTATTTTGTATGTTATTTAATATGACCTGCAAAAATAAGTCGATTTAATTATTTTAATACATAGAGTAATAAATCAGTCAAATCAAGGTCTAGTGCTGTTAAATTTTTTTGACTTTATTTTATCTACTTTTCCTAATTTAAGGGATATGTTGAAAGATAAAGTAGAAATAAATATTATTTTTTTATTATTTTTACTTTTTTTAAATACCACACATTACACACCACACAATTACACGCACAATACAAACACACAATCAAATTTATTCTCCTCACTTTCTCTCTCACAAATTACACCAAACTAGTGCCTCCCCGTTTCCCATTGCCAAATAATTCCGGCGACCACCCATCACCACTGCTCCCCCATCGACAACCACCACACCACCACACGGCTCTCTTCCCCCTCTCCTCTCCAGCCAATGATGAAAATCAGAACAAGTACACGCCAGCCACCACAGCCGCACCAGCGCCACCCTTCCCCGCTCCTTTCTCTCCTTTTCTCCATCCCTAAACAACTCCGGCGAGCTCCAACTCCACCATAACAAATATGAACTTCTTTCCTTTCTTTCCCCCCACCATTTATAGATCAGATCTAGCCGAATGACGCCATCCCGACTAGACGCAATGAGCCATGCATCGTCTTCTCTAATGAAACGCTGGCTATAACATTGATTTCTTCCTTTATTCTTCAGTGCATCTACACTTTTATTAGTGCTATTATTATTATTATTATTTTAATGTCATATCTTTTTCTATTATGGGTGTTGTATTTTTATTGCCATTCTTATTGTTTATATTTATCACGGTACTGGTATTATTTTGAGGTTATATACAGAGGCGAACCCAGGATTTGAACTTGACAGGTGCATCTTTATATTTAACATAGTAATTAATAGTGTCAAAGTTCGACATACAGTTCTTTGAAAACTTATTAATTATAGTATTTTATAAGCAAACTTTTAATATTATTGAATATCATTAATTAGATTTAATATGAAAAAAGTGTGTTATCCATCATACTTGAATTCAATGCACTTTCATATTTTAAATAATAATAAAAAGTTTTTGAAAAATATGAAATTTGAGAGATTTGTTTGCTAGATGGTTGTAGGAAAAACATTTGGTTTAAGCCTATCTCAAACTTTAAATTACTAATTTTTTAAATAAAAAATAAGTCAATGATTAAAAGATAAAAGAAATAAATATTTACAGTACAAGATGGGGAGAATATCTATATTTTGAAGTTGGAGGGGAGCTTGTATTTTGAAATAAAATGAAAAATATGTTAACAATGTCCACAATACACAAAAGAAAAAAGAAGAAGTGTAAAATAAATGATTACTAAGTAGGAATTTTTTTTAATCAATTGATATATGTGTGTGTGTGTGTTTGCACTTAAAATTCCAAATAGAAAACAACAAACATATAGTGTATTTGGAAAAAGGAGCAATAAAAAAAATATTGTTGTTGGGCTTCGAACCCGAGTCATCACGCAATAAGAAAACTTTAATTGGCATGCTCAACCATCTTGCCAATCAAGTCAATTGTTTTTAGGGTGCACAACATATATTTAACATAACACCCTGATATATATACAAATATACAATCTATATATACAAAGTTTTTCTCGAGGCTAGCAGGTGCACGTGCACCCTCTACTGCCAAGGTAGGTCTGCCTCTGGTTATATAGGTGATCCATTGTTAGTGTTAATGTTGTTATTTCATTGCCATCCTTTGGCTTATTATTGATTTTGTTGACTTAGTCTTTGTAGTGATTTTTACCATGTTTTTCGTTGTAGAATTGTTGCTTTACTTGTCACTGGTTAATATTATTTTGGACTATTTTGATCTTTACTATTTGATTAATTGATAATTAACAAGTGACAATTTGGTTGGTCAATGAAATTATCTCTCCGTCTGGATATTTGAGGCCACCCCATTACAAAATACGGACTTTATTTTATCAAAGTTATTATTTTATATTAAGGACCGACCCTTGGCCTATGAAGAAATTATCCATCGATTTTCAAGGTCTTCACAAAATAAAAGACGGATATTACGTATACAAATACATAATAAAATAAATAAATTCGGGCGATGACAAAATTCTTATAACAACTCAAAAAGATTTTATTATTTTATTATTTGTATATTGGCAAGATGATTTAGGATGACAAATTAATTGAGCAACCATTTCGTAGCCATGACGTATCTAAAATTTAATCTGAGTCCACTTTTTTAACAAAAAAATATATTTTTTATACATATAATGCACTCATACCTTCTCAATTTATTTTAATAGTTATTCATTTGTTACTAACATTTTTATTATGAGTGTTTGTATAGGTTCTCGAAAATATTTGTTCAAAAAAGCACTCAAAAGAAGAGTTCGAGTTTATATGTTTTGTATTTTTATATTCTTGCAATTGTACAAATATTATTATGGTGGAAATTTTATTTTTGGGGTGTTGGGCGGGGATTTTTATTTACACAATATTCATCACACGTTTAGATAAATTTAGGCCATTAATATTTATATTAAATTGATTTAGATTATTTAATCAAATAATTTACACTTTTTATACTAAAAAATATTACATAGTCTTTTATTTAGAATAATTTCTCTTTATTCAATCTTATCTTTATGTACATATGTTTATATACTTTTTTTAACGCTAGCATACACATTATATTATTTCAGTACATTTTATATTTGCATTTACAAATATTGATTTTTTCTTTTCCTCTTTTAATAAACCTAAGTCTGGTCGAGAACCACATTTGTAGATTCTGAAGGGTGCCTAATACCTTCTCTTCGGAATAATTTGAACCCTTACCTATGATCTAAATTGGTTTCGTAGATTAAAATAAAGTCATACTTGTTAATAAATAAGTAGGTTTCCTATTTTTCCTTAAAATTAGGTGGTGACTCTGTACAAAATTTATTCTTTTAGAGTCCATAATATCGTATCCGTTTTGACCTTAGGTAAAAATCGGGTATGACACTAAGTATAAATAGACTCACGATGTTTATGAAGCAACTAAAAACAGAATTAGCATAAGCATAAGTGTAAGACCTCATAAAAGTTCTAGTTCAATTCAGTCCCATATAGGTTGTAATAAGGGGTCTCGACTTAGAAAAATTCAGCTAATTAATGTTGAGACTTAGAATTATTTTTAGCCTTCGTAATTGGATAATCTTATTTTCGATCCTAAAGACCTTAGAATGTCGATTTTTAAGTTGATTCATGATCAGGGATGTCAATAGGTCATCTTGAGTGAGTTTTGAATTTTTCAAACATCGTTTGAGTCACGTTTGAATGACCAAAACATCAAACCAACACGATTATGACGCGTCGCGTTGGATATTACGTCGACCTCATCGACGCGACACATCGATGATTGCGTCGACCACATCGACACTGCGCATCACCTATCGCGTCACTGGGCAAGTTTTGTGTATTAAGTTACAAGTTTGTGGGGGTAATTGGGTCATTTTTCCCTTACAATACACATCCATAACACAAAATTAAACCCCTCAAAGGGCAAAATTCACTCATTATCTCAAAAATACTCTCAAGAACATAACCCTAGTTTCATCAAGTTCAAGTCCAAGTCTCAATAATTCATCGACAATTCTTACGAAATCAACAATCAAGGTATGTTAGGTATTCATCCTTGGGTTTTCTTCAACCTTTGGAGTTTAAGAACCTTTTTTAAAAACTTGAATTATGATTCTCATGTTATGAATTGAATTATGCTCGTGTTGTTATTGTTATATGGGTTTCAAGTAAAGATATTTTATGAGTTTCATGAAAGTAAGTTAGCATGTGTATTGGATTATGAATCTCTCATGTCAAAACCCTTGAATTTGCAAGTTGTATGTTGTAATTATGATGCTCTATGTGGTTAGTTCTCATGTATAGCAACCATGCTCTCCAAGTGTTTGATAAAATATCTGTATGAGTAAATTATGAATGGTAACCTATTATTGTGTTGCTAAAGTTGTGATATGAGTTTATCAATTATGCTATCGAATCCTGGGGGTATTTATTACCCAAAATCTAATTGTCTACTTAGTTTCAGTAGTTATAGAATAGTCCCAGTAAAGGTCAAGAACAGTAGTACTCAGTCAGTTAACATAACTCAGTGAACTCAATTTAGTTCAATCAGTCAACGCGATCAGTGTCAGTTCAGTTAAGCCTAGTACAGTCTAGTGATCAGTTCAGTGTCGATTCAGTTGAGAGTAGGATTAGCATCAAGCGAACCCAGGGATGGGAGCATTTCTGCCAGCAGAGGGTTTGACCCTTAGTAGTAGTCCCTGCATTACAGAACTACGTAGCCAGCGTAGGGTAAGTCATCCTCTTGTCAGACTAGGGTTGACGTAATCATATATATATTTCATGAGTCTTCCTATCAGATTAGGGTCGACACAACATTATTAATATCCCGTGGTAAGGAGCTAACACCCATCCAACTGGGGGTCACAGGTTGGACCCCGAATCAATCTATATCGGGGTATGTCAGTTAGATTAATACTCCTACATGACAGTTTCAATATCAGTATTCAGTGAAGAACTCAGTTAGTTTTACAGAACCATGGCTAACAATTATTAATGACTCAACCATCAGAATTCAGTACTTAATTTTAGTATAATATCAAATAGATGATGTATACCTATATGCGTAGCATTGCGTGTTTAGTATGCTCAGTAGTTATAGTTTTGCATGTACCCTCATCCAGTTACTTCATGATACTCATTCAGTCAATTATCATCTCATCCATATGAACCCATGTAAAACATCTTTACCTCACTTAGCGTACCAGTACATTCTATGTACTGATTGTATAAATACTCTTATTTTTATGCTATGATGTTTCATATCATAGGTTCGGACGCTCAGGTTCCTGACCGTACTTAAAAGCTCAGGCTATCAACAATAGTTATAGTGGTGAGTCATCATATTTCGAGAGTAGAGTTTATCTATTTTAGTATTATAGCAGTTCAGTAGTTATTTCAGTCGGAGTTGGTTGGGGACTTGTCCCATCAACTCTATATTCAGACAGTTAGAGGCTTTCAGACTAGTATAGTCAGTTATTTAGTTTTCAGATATTATTATCAGTTATACTCATTTATTATTTTAGTATTTTGAGAACCTTATGACATTATCAGATTTCTTCCACATATATATTTCAATATTATATTTAATGCTCACAGCAGGTATCAATCATGGGTTAGCTTGTGGTCCTTCGGGGTCGTAAGCATCGTGTGACGCCCAGGGTGTACTCTCGAGGCATTACAATAAGTCATAAAAAATATTTGAGTAAATATTGTGATCCATTGCACTTAGTTTCTAAGATCTTCTTTTACCGTGGAAGATTCTTATAACCGACATAAATCATGTGAGCTAGTATGGAGTCTAATATTTGACCCGATTGAGGAAGGTTATTCCATACCTTGACATCAGTATAGAACTTGAACTAGAATGATCACTAAACTGATCCTATTTTGCAAGGGAGACACTCTCTGCTGAGGCTCCTTAAACCTACAGTGGGACATAGTTTCTAAAAAATAGGATGTGATGAACCCACATTTCCCTCGGTGCTAAATACTACTCCCAAAATATATATATCGGTGCTCATAATATATGAAATTCACCTTAAATTAAGCATATAGATTTATAAGTCTAAATATCAATCATGCATTTGTATCTAAATATTATTTTTAAATAACTATGTGAATTTCATATCTTGTCTAAGATCATAAGATAAAAACTAAACTTTGAATAATACTGTAATGATTTATAATCTGAAGTAGTGAATCTAAACTTCTTGTAAATTAAGAGAATCATGCTAAAATCACATTTTCACTTGCAAACTGACTGAATCATGCTGAAAGTCATATACATTTACGAACTCATAAAACTTCATATCAAAATATTAAGACTCATCTCATAACATCAACCATACGGATAAAAACATGAGTAAATATAAATTATTATACTGAATGGACTTTAAAGCACATGGGAGTATCATAATTTCAAAAGCATGAAAATGAGTATAAACCCAAGGCATTTACAATCCTTAAATTCATGTAAAAATTGAACTTTTGGGCACAAGGACGGAAGATAATTCTTGTGCAAACTCCACATACTTGGACTTAGTGAATTGCTTAAAGGAAACATGAAAGATTGAATTTTAGAGAAGAAATTCCTCTTTGGTGTTCTTGAAAGTTTGGGAGGAGAGAGAATGTGTATTAGGGTTACGTGGTGACGGAAAACTTTTTAGTATATGTTATAAGATCATTTAGGATGTAAATGACCCATTTGCCTTCAGAAAACTAACAGAAAAATGAGATTTTAGCATCTTTGTGACCATGAGTGTGGCACTCCCTTATCGTAGAGAACATAGGGTGTGTAACACTCTTATTGCGGACACTCACTGGTTCACTCGCAAATATGCTCATAACTTTTCACTCGAATGAATTAAGACAATATCAGATGTGTTAGAAAGAGGACTCAAATACCTTTCATTTTATAGGTCTTTATATCCAAATATCAATATATTATAGAATCTATACTCGTTTAAAGTTGACCCTTGTAGGATCGAATACAAAAAATCAATTGATACCAAAAGTTCTCGACTCAACTTTGCTCCAAGTGTTTTCTATGAACGTTCTCACATCAAAAGCACTTTACACACTAGATAAATGATCATGACACTTATTTATGATTAAAAATAATTATTTTGGGACCGCTAAACATATGACGAACAATTAGAAGCTTAGCTAAAATTTTTTTGGGTATTATAATATCTCTCCCTTAGGATCATTCATCCTCAAATGAAGACTGATATTGAGATGAAAAGAATGTAGTTACTAACTTAAAACCAATATTCTAAAATTGATCATGTTTTATAATTGGAATCACCTCTTTATAGAGTATTGACTCAGACGATACATATGAAACTTGATCACGTATATAAGAATCTTATGAAATAATATAGACATGAAACTAGAAGAGCGCAATTCTAGGAAGAAAATCTCTTACTCCTGTTAAATCGTTGTTAGGAGTGAACAAATAGAGGTACTTAGCCATTTGGACTACATATGAGGGATATAAATGAGTTGAAAAGATAAAACCCACAACATAAAACTGATTTCTAAGGTGACTTAATTGACTATAAGAAGCTGATTCACACTGAGAGTTTAGAACTCAATTGAAATGTGTTAGGGTTTTGTCCTGATTTTCTTACCAAATTTAAGTTTTACTTTTCTTAGAAGGAAAATAAAAGTAATACCATAATTACTTTTATTTCTCCTGAAAGAAAAATATAAAACTTTTTCATATTTGGTTAACCTCTTTCTAAGAGAAAAGGTTTTGGAATTCTATAAATAAAAGACCTCTCTTCTCATACCATAACACAATAGTATCCACAATGTAGTCATTAAAGAGTTTTGTTTAGGGAAAGAATTTCTCCTAATAGTTTTATATTTTTTTATTATTGAGTTTTATGTGTAGGTCAATTGGCCAAATCATAAATAATATTATATTTTTTTTAGTTTAGTTTTGTGTCGTCTGAATTATCGTCTTTATGATTTGCAAACTTTAAGCTTTCGCATGACAACCTCTCGATTTCGAACCCAATAAGTGGTATCAAAGCCTATGGTTCAATGATCTGATGGTTTAGATTGAGGACATGTTGAGATTAAAGTTGCAACCGATTTGATGATAATGAAGATATATGTCCAAAAAAGGCTACATGTGGAGAAAAAAATTTAAATAATTTTTCAACAATCCTGCTATTAATTCATCTTTAAAGAAATCAATTTTCAATCCATGTTTATGGGCTTCAACTTTCAACCCCTGCTTACTTTTATGCTAGGGCTCCTTTCAACTCATGCATTTATTTTTAACGCATGAGCTCTACTCTTAACCTGTGCTCACTTTCAATGCACAAGGCTCCACTTTTAACTCTGTTTACTTATAACACAGGGCCCCAATAATATTAACCCATGCTTTTATTTTCAACGCATAGGGTGCCAATTTTCAACCCATATCAACTTTTAGTCATGGTAAGCAACAGTGATATATGAAGATCGTATGAAGAAGGAAGATCAAGATTATATTGACAGAAAATCAATCCAAAAGGGGAGATTTGTTAGGATTTTGCCCTAATTTTCTTACCAAATTCAAATTTTACTTTTCTTAGAGGGAAAATAAAAGTAATACCATAATTATTTTTACTTTTCCTGAAAGGAAAAATAATTTTTTTTTCATATTTGGCTAACTTATTTCTAAAAGGAAAGGTTTTGGAACTCTATAAATAGAAGACCACTTTTCTCATACCATAACACAATAGTATCCATAATTTAGTCATTAAAGAGTTTTTTTTAGGGTAAGACTTTCTCCTAATAGTTTTATATTTTTTTATTATTGAGTTTTATATGTAGGTCAATTGACCAAATCATATATAATATTATATTTTTTTTAGTTTAGCTTTGTGTCGTCTGAATTATCGTCTTTATGATTTGCAAAATTTAAGCTGCCGCATGATGCTCTCTCGATTTCAAACCAACAAAATGTTCATGACACAATCGTACATATAGAACTGCAAAGTGATAGCGTGTATACAATGGTTGTTTATACTATACGTCGTTGAGTTATTGTTTTATTTCTGAATGGTCGTTCTTCTTGGTTAGCTTCTTATTTGGCCTCTATAGTGAGGGGCGGAGTTACAGCCACTGAAGGGTGGTCAGATGAAAATCCTTCATTGGAAAAAAATTTCGAGTATATAGGTTAAATATTGATATTTATGGTTATATACATGTTGTTGCACACCCTTGACTAGCTAGAGAAGCATAGTCCAGTGGTCAAGTGTGTGCATTTCCGCATCAACAACCTGGGTTCGAACCTTGGCAGGAGTAGTAGTGTTTTTTTTTTTTTTTCTTAAACAGTGCTTTGCCCAAAGTAAAATAAGAACACCCTTAACTAAAAGTCTGGCTCCGCCACTGCTATAGTGTCATTATAGTATAAATAATGATTGTAGAGTGAATGTCATAGCTGTTACGCCATAGTATTGGCGCAACACTCGAGGTACGTAAAGTTAAAATCTCTAAGACACAACCTACGATCACATTTTTATCCTTTAAGGTGAATAACTTATTTGATATATACGAGAGAAGAGCCTTCATCTGTGATATGCCAAACACATGACAACATGCCTAACATAGCTAATGTATCTACATGCTCTATTCACTTGAAATTACTTACCTTCGTGCTTCATTTGTCTGTCTATCGAAGTTTACCGTCACTATAAAAAATGGTAAATTGTGGAGGTTTAGATTGCAATTTGCGGAGGTTTAAAACCTTCATTATTTGTTGACGGCAAATAATGGAGGCTTATAACCTCAGCGAATTGCACTTTCAATCTCCCATAATCTTTTTTTTGGTAATTAAAATTCAATATTACTCCTGTCAATTGGATTATCCATAGCATCATACGTGGTCGTACTTGCATTCATTAGGAACTCATAGACTTCACATAGAATATTATATATATGTGTGTGTGTGAAAAATTATTTGATAAAACAAGTCTGACACTTAGTTAACATGTTTATAAGACTCATTTCATATAAGGAGATTATCAATTGTTCATTTGATGATATAATCGTAATTTACTTGTTATAAAACTCTTGACATTAGTAAACAAATTTTACCCCAAGTTATATCTGTCAAACGGGCCGGGTTGACTCTGCCCAATCCAGTCCATTTAAGAAAATCGGCTTGGTTTGACCCGGCCCGATCATCCCATGGGTTGTAGGGTACAGGGTCCCGAGCCAGTTTATTTTTTTGGTTGGGCTCTGTTAACCCGGCCCGAACCAAGCCTGGTCCGGGCCCGTCGATTAATCGGTCCAAAATCTTTTTTTTTTTTAAATAGGCTTTGGACCTTTTGGGCCCAAGCTAGCTGTTGGCCCAACGGCTATATAGCCATTTTTTGGTCCAAACGGCTAGTTTGGCATTTATTATTAAAAAAAAAAAATTACTTTTAAAATTATTTTTTAACCCCAAAAAAATTTCTATAAATACCCTACACTTCAAATCATTTTCCACACAATTTTTTATTCTCTCAATTCTCATTCTCTCTCAAATCGCAATTCTCAATTCTCAAACATTCTATATATTTAATTTTCTAAAGTGCTCACTTTAATTTTTTAATTTTACGATTACAAAGTACGAGTGAAAGTTTCTAAAGTCGCAATCTTCGGATACTTTCAAAATTTGGTATTGTCGTTCCATCTCTTATGTTTAACTTTTATTTAGTGTATTACTTGTTGAATATTTAATTTTATTATATTTGTGTATTTTGAATTTCTTTAGTTTAATTTATATTATGGATAAATTAAGAAACCTCGCTACTAAAGGTGTTAAAATTTTTTGTTCCGGAAGCGGTAGTAGTAGTAGTAAAAAGCAAATTACTAGCGGTAGAGGTACTTCAAGTATTAGATATACCCGTGTGCCTCCGGCACCGCTTAGTCAACCTTTTGAGGAAGAAATAGGTGTACCTTTAGGTGTAGGTGCCTACGATATGGATTATGTAGAAACTCAAAAAAATTATGACATAGAAGAAGAAATGAAGTAGATGCGGTTAATTTAGACAAAGATGATGAAAATATTGATGAAACACCCGCAATAGGAGATGCTAAAGTTAGATCTGAATCGGTTAATCTCCCTCCCCGTCCTCCCCCTGCCCCAAGAGCTCATAAAATAACTAGTATTGCATGACAATTTTGTAAACGTATATCAGATGTTAAGGTGCAATGCAATATTTATCAACAAATATATAAGCATAAAAGCGGAGGAAAGCAAGAGGGTACGGGTACATTAATGAGACATATAGGTGATGCTCACGAAAGAGAGTTAAATATTGCACGAGGTGGTGCGGATGTTGGTGGGCCAACGCAAACTAGAATGGACCCAACAACCGGTCAGGTAATAAAGAAGTATAATAAATTGAGGGACCGAAAAGAAATAGCTAAAATGGTAGTTGTGGGTTGTTTGCCTTTTAGCTTTCCTTCTTCTGATGCCTTTATTCATTATATTCAAGCAATTTATAATCCTATGTTTAATGGTATTCCTAGAAGTACTTGTCGGGCCGATATTTTTAGACTTCATTACAATATTATTTTTATTTATCAACATTGTTAAAAAATATTCAATGTAGAATGTCCCTAACTTCTGATCTTGAGCATGCTGTAAATAAAAATAATTATTTAACTATTACTTGTCACTGGATAGATAGTAGTTTTATTACGCAAAAATGTATTCTTGCTTTTTTATATGATAAAGATCGTAAACATACTGGAGATTTTATTGCTAATTCGATTGCTAAAGTTGCAAAATTTTATGGTATCTAAAATAAAATCTTATGTATTGCTTTTGATAATGCTTCTAACAACAATATTGCTATAACAAAATTAAAATCTAAGTTATCTCCGTTGTTACCTGAAATTTTTCATATTAAGTGTGTATGTCATATATATAATTTAATTGTAAGAGATGGTCTTGAGTTTTTTGAGTTTTATATTGAAAAAATTCCACTTGTCGTTGATTTTATTCAAGGAAATAATCGTAGAAGTAGAATTATAGACTTTAAACTTAAATGTGAACAAAATAGACTTGCACTGATATTGATGCCTGAAGAATGTGAAACTAGATGAAATGCTACGTATGATTTTTTAAAAACTTGTTATAAATATAGAGTTTCTATTACACTATCTTTTAACCAATATTGTGGTTCGTTTGCTGCTTCTGCTGATTGCATGTTACATGATTCTGATTGGGTCGTAATTAATGATCTTGTTAAGATTTTTGCAAAAATTTCATATAGTTACGGTTGAATTTTTTGGTGCTTATTATCCTACTGTTTGTAATATTTTGACATATATAGCTGATATTTCTATTTTACTCGAAGAATATAAAAATAAAGAAGGTTACAAAGATGCTGTTGGTGTCATGTTTGCTAAATTTTAAAAATATTTTTTTCCAATTCCTCCTATTTACTTGATTGGTGCTATGCTTAATCCCATGCATGAAATATAATACTATATGCCACTTTAGTAATATTATTTATACCAATTTAGAAATAAATACTAACAATGCTTCTCAACAAGTACAACCTGATTTGTGGACAACTATGGGTGATGCGAATGAATACATAGAAAAATTATATAATTACTATGCTGGTTTAGTTGATTTAGCTGTACCTACAGATATCACTCCAAATATCGCTCCTCATCCTACCGAGGAGCCATCATCTTCTAAAAGGCCGGCACATAGTGGTTTTCCTGATCACTTTTATGATTTAAATTATTGAAACAATGTCGATGAGGGATCTTACACATCAACTTATCGGGAAGAGCTTAAGTATTATCTTCGATCGTCGATAGAGGATCGCAGACGACAGATCAATGCGTTGGACTGGTGGAGGAGTAATGAGACACAATATCTTGTGCTTTCAAGATTAGCTAGAGATATCTTGAATGTTCCAATGTCAACCGTTGCATCGGAGAGCGCTTTTAGTCAAGAACGAAAGCAACTTGGAGACAACCGACATTCATTGGGAAGCAATGCAATGAATGTTCTTGTTTGCCTCAGGAATTGGATTGGAGTTGAATGAAGAAATCAAGGAATGGAAGCGGAGCCAAACGACGAGCAGAAACTTGAAGAAATTATGACTTCATTGGAGAACTCAGCAGAATCAAGTCCAATGCATGGTTTTGCCCCGTTGACTTTGACTATCCTATGCAAGTTCCCGTTAATATTAACATGAATGAGTTGGAGAATATGATGCGAAATTTGTAGATTTTTCATTCATGTAAATTATAAATTTTGAATCATTTTGCAATAAATAAAATTCAGCATTCATTCATTCCTCAGTGTAATTTTTTCCATTTAATGATTTAAATTGAATTTCTAGTTTAAATTAAAAACTTAGTTTTAATATATTATTAATTTACTATTAAGTATTATACTATTATTAAATTATTATATTAAGTAGCATATGTTTTATTTAAAATAGTGTATATATTTTCTAAAATAGTATATATTTAACGTATACATGTGTATATGTTTTATAAATTAGTGTATAACTATATATATAGTGTGTGTATATATC
>NC_061112.1:46695976-46717213 GCF_002878395.1 Capsicum annuum
ATATATATATATATATATATATATATTGTAGTATATTTTATTTAAAGTAGTATGTATATATTGAATGGTACGTATATATGTGTATATATCTTCTATAGACATATACATTTAACGTATACACGTGTATATGTTTTATAAATTAGTGTATAACTATATATATAGTGTGTGTATATATTGTAGTACTAGTTTAAGTATAAGTACGTTGCATGTGTATTCAATGCTAAAAAAGAAAGTTGCATGTATAAAAAAATTAAAAAAATATTCCTGAACTTTCAAAGTTTCAAATAAAGATATTGATGTTTTACTCTTGTCAATCATAGTTCTTTCTATTTCTTTGTATTTTTAAATTGTAAGAAAATCAATAGAACATATAACTTTAAAATTTTGTATTTACAAAACTTGAGTATTTTGACTTTTTTTTTTTCCTCCATCCCAATTTTCTATAGTTAATGCTTTATTCCTCGGTTTTAAGTTACTAAGTTAAATGTTACAAAAAAAATGTGAATGTCATTTTGTAAATATTTTCTAAGAAAGTTGTATTTTTATATATAATCATATATATTAATAAGATAAAATTTTAAAAAAATAAAAAAAATGTCATACGAACCTAAAAGGACAATACAATCAGTTGAAACTTTCCTAGTGTAAACTGAAAGTTATTGAAATTTAATATTCCTAAGAAAGTTGATAGTTGATTTTTGTAGTTAATTAGGATGCGGAGGAATTATAAACAAAAAATTATTAAAAAATTAAAGTGCTAACTATTTTTTAAAATAGTTATGTATAACTTTTAGAAAACTAATCAAATGACTATTCTTAAATATAAGAAAAATTATTTAATTTGTTTTATTTCATTTTTTTAAATATCAGCTCATGCAATTTGTAAATAATAGCTATAATTATATTCAAAATATTCCTTCTACCCTTCTGAGTGTTTAATTTATATTAGTTAAATCAAAGTTAACTTTTAGTTAGATATTTTTAATGCACTATTAGCCAGTTTAGTTATAATTATATATAAAAATTTAGTTAAGATATTATAATTTTATTTAAAGATTTCTCTATGCATAAAAAGATTCTTTTTAGACGTTGAGTTTTCGGCCCACTTGTTCTTTTCATTAAATTTCAAATAAAAACCTTTACCATGGATAGATTTATGGATGAAATGTTTCACATCTTGAACTTCGAAATTATTAATTTATCTTTGCACATTTAGACTATTATAGAGATAAACAGATAAACGTAAAGAGTTTTTAATTTGCGTCAAATTTCAACTACTAATGAAACTAAATAGGATAAAAGAAAATAAATAGAAAACTACGATAGAAAATGAAACAATAATAGTGAAATTTTCATTGATGAAGAAAGTTGATTTGCAATAATGCTAAATCAACTTATTCATGTCATTCAATAATCAACTTAGTTAAACCACCAATAATTTATTTGATACCACCAATAATTTATTTGATTAATTTATCAATTTAGATTTTTTCTTCCATGATAATGAGAGTTGACATAGATTCCTATCATATTTATTAGTTGCTAAAAAACATCAACATTCTAAAATTTTATTTTGAAATTCAACTTCGACAAAAAGTAAATATTTTTCATGGTCAAATGTCTCTTAAAAAGCTTAAATTCCTTTTTACGTTCTTGCAAACTCTTTTAAAAAATAATTGTTAATGCACTTTTATACATGTGATAAAAATATCACCAAAAAACATAAATACATATAAAAAATTTACAACAATAACGATTTAATAGTTACTAGTCCAATCTAAAGCCATCATTTTCTCAATAATTTAGCTAGAAAGCGTTGACTTTCAAAAAATCCCAAATCAATAAGTAAAAAAGAAGAGAGAGGCAGAAGAACAACTTATAAGTTTGAATAGTTCATAAAGCAGATGCACAAATTACCTAAAAATATAACCTGAAATATAACAACTCAACTTTCTAACTCCACATTCAATACATCATAGAATCTCGAGTATGATAGTTGCGCGATAGAAATAAAACACCAATAAGTAATTAAAAAAAGGATAGTGTACTTGCATAGGAGGAAGATCAAACCTAAAGTCAAGCCTGAGGACTGAGGTGACACCACTATAACTTTCATAACTCTTCTCCTTGAATTTCTTTGTTATTTTGGTAGCAAGGCTTTAACCAACTAATACACGTCACTTGACACTTCCAGCTTGACCTAGGAGCTTTTTTAGGTATTCGAAACTACATCTTATTAGCTAGCTTTCGCATGTCCGTGATAACATATCTTTCTTTCATATACATATATTATATTTTTAATACATTCCTGTTGGAATTGAGACTCCTTAAGTCAAATCGAAGAAATCTCAATAGCATGCTCCTCATGAATCCTTCTTCCCCTGTACATAAATATCAAAAAATTAATTAATAATGACTTGTATAGATTTATTCATATATTAATTGAACAAGGTAATAACTTTACAAAGAAAAAACAACTTATTCATACTAATAACTCAGATAGAAAAAAATCAATTCAAGTAAAAGTTAAAAGAAAAGAAATTTAGCTCCCACATTAAAATTAATTTGACTATGTTGCATACAAGAACAAAAGATTATAAATATAAATGCAACAGGACAATTGAAATCAAAATCAAAATCAAAACAAGAGGAAAAAGTGAAGTAAAATAAGTTTCTTGTAAAATTTAATTCAAAATATTGCTTAAATAGGATTGTACAATTTTTTTTATTTTTTTTTGTATAAGGTGAAATTCTAACTAATTTAGAAATATTAAATATTATGATTTCTTATACCTAGAATAAATAATCAAACCTTAAGAAGTTAATAATACTATTAATTATTAAAAAATATTTACCCAAAAATTAAAGGATAATTACATGATGGGGAAAAAGGAACAATCTACTTATTTTAATTATTCCTTTTTTCTTTTGGACTTATTCTAGAAAATTAGTGATTAAGGTGTCCTTTGGCCAAAAAACGTGTACCTTTTTTTCATTTTTTTTCGTCCCTTTTTTCATATATTACCATATATTGTGTTGTATCATATATTTTAATATTTCTTAATTTTTAAAACTTATTATATATTTTAGGATCCCTTATTTAGAATATCATAAATATAACTAAATAATAATTCTATAAAAATAATAAAATGACCATTTTATCAATTGTGGAGACTTTTAATGAAGGGCAAAAAGTTCAAATCACTTTTCTAAGGGTCTTCACACTTTTAATATATTATAGATATAGATTATAGATTATAGATATTTTATTTAAAGTAGTACGTATATATTGAATAGTACGTATATATGTGTATATATCTTCTATAGACGTATATATTTAACGTATACAAGTGTATATTTTTTATAAATTAGTGTATAACTATATATATAGGGTGTGTATATATTGTAGTATATATATATTATAGTATTTTATTTAAAGTAGTACGTATATATTGAATGGTACGTATATATGTGTATATATCTTCTATAGACATATATATTTAACGTATACATGTGTATATATTTTATAAATTAGTGTATAACTATATATATAGTGTGTGTATATATTGTAGTATATTTTATTTAAAGTAGTACGTATATATTGAATGTTACGTATATATGTGTATATATCTTCTATAGACATATATATTTAACGTATACATGTGTATATGTTTTATAAATTAGTGTATGACTATATATATAGTGTGTATATATATGGTAGTATATTTTATTTAAAGTAGTACGTATATATTGAATGGTGCGTATATATGTGTATATATCTTCTATAGACGTATATATTTAACGTATACATGTGTATATGTTTTATAAATTAGCGTATAACTATCTATATATATAGTGTGTGTATATATTGTAGTATATATATATTATAGTATATTTTATTTAAAGTTGTAAGTATATATTGAATGGTACGTATATATGTGTATATATCTTCTATAGACGTATATATTTAACGTATACATGTGTATATGTTTTATAAATTAGTATATGACTATATATAGTATGTGTGTATATATATTGTAGTATATTTTATTTAAAGTATTACGTATCTGTTGAATGGTACGTATATATGTGTATATATCTTCTATAGACATATATATTTAACGTATACATGTGTATATGTTTTATAAATTAGTGTATGACTATATATATAGTGTGTATATATATTATAGTATATATATATTGTAGTATATTTTATTTAAAGTAGTACGTATATATTGAATGGTATGTATATGTGTATATATCTTTTATAGACGTATATATTTAACGTGTACATATGTATATGTTTTATAAATTAGTATATATATCATTTTACTGTAGTATATATCTTGCAGTATATGTTTTATTTAAAGTAATTAATATATATATATATTTAACTAACATATAGTCGTATACACGATTACATGTGTAATTGTGTATATGTGTATTTATTTTTAAAATTCTAATGTAGTATTTACTATATAGGGGTGTACATAGGTCGGGTTGGTTCGATTGTTATTAAAAAAACAAAACCAATCATATCGGTTTATTAAAACTATAAATCAAATCAAACCAACATAAAATTGGTTTCTTCGGTTTAGGTTTTAGTCGTTTTTTTTGGATTTTTTTTTTATAATATTTAATTTTTACAATTATATTGTGATCGAAGACTAGATCAAATATGTTTTCACTCATGTGCTAATGAAAAACCATAATTAGGAAAAAATGAGGAGCGGAAAACTCTCTTGAAACTAAAAAGTAAGATGAAGGGTGAAAAGTCTAAGCTTTAAGTTTATATTGGGTTTTGGATCATTTAATTAGCAATTAATGGACAAATATTACAACTTAAAGGCCTAAATCTAAATATATATCTACATGTGCTTTCAAATTATTGAAAATTACTAAAACTAGTTGAAAAAGTATTTAAAAAGTAGATTATAATTAATATTTTATGTATAAAAATGTTCAAGTATTTAAAAAGTAGATTATAATTAATATTTTATGTATAAAAATGTTCAAATATTATATATCTATCTATATACATATATCTATATATATATATATATATTATGTTGGTTTGATTCGGGTTCAGTTTGACTTTTTTTTGGTCAACACCAAACCAAACCAAGAATGGTCGGTTTTTTTTCTAACGCCAAACCAATCAAACCATACCATAAGTCGATTTTTTTCTCGGTTTGATTTGATTTGTCGGTTCGGTTTGACTTGACGGTTTGGTCTGTACACCCCTAATACTATATGTAGTGTATATATATTGTTAAACATATTTAAAATGTATATAGGTGGGTATATATAGCAAATATTGAAAAAAAAACATTTTTTTTTATTTTTTAATGGTTTTGACCGGGTTTAGGTGGGTTAGACCGGGTTGGGCTAAGTGGACCAGTTCAGGATTGTTTTTAAAAAATTTACTATTTAACCCGAACCCGAACCTGGCTCGGCCCACAACCCGGCTAATTTTCATTGGTCGGTTCTGGATTGACCCGGCCCGACCCACTTGACACCCATACCCCGAGTGATGGGATCACATATTGATGTAGGTTTAAGTTACGCTTATTTCTCTACTTTTTACCTACATTTGAGCTTTCTTTTGAGGATATTATTACTTGATTCTTGTAGTTTATGCTTGATTTCATGATTTGACAGTAGCATAAATGACGATTATCACAAAATAGAAGCATTTTTTGGCCAAACTATTAATGATAAAAGCATTTTGGACCAAACTGTTAACGGAGGACAAATTTACTAAGTTTTACATACTAAATTTTAAACCCTTTTCCCATTTAAACTACAAAAATGGTGCTCAACTTGATCCATGGAAACTATTCACACTTTGTTAAGTATCTTGTGATAGTTCTAAAGCCTGACTTTGCTATCTTATTAATTTGTTGTCGTATGTTAATCTTTACTCATTTAATCTTCGTAAGAATATTCATCAGATATGTATCCACACTATGGACTTTATGAATTTATTTAATTTTTATGTAGTGTTGTTTTTGTGTTTATTGATGTTTATCCTCTTGATAATGTCCTTGATTTTAGGGTTGTTTGAGGAGCATTAGGAATTAAACGGGGAGATGAATTATGTATATCTATAATCTATGTCTATATCTGTAATCTATATCTATAATGTATACCTATGATATATTAAAGGTGTGAATTGAACTTTTTACCCTCCATTAAAAGTCTCTGCTTTAGACAAAGTCGTCTTTTCTCTATTTTTCTTGAATTATTTATAAATTATTTTTATAATACTTAAAATTAAAGAGTCTTATAATATGGTAAGAATTATTAGGACAACTAATAATTAAGGAGTCCTAAAAGATATGGTAAGAAAAAAATATTTTAATAATTAAGAAACTTTTAAATATATAATAAAAAAATATGTATGGTAAGAGTCCATAATTTGTTGGAGTTAAATACCTATTTTAACTATATAAGAAGTCCGAGTAACGATGACAATGGAGAAAGTAATACACGTATAGTCCATAGAGATAGACATAAATTGAGTCTTCTTCTTCTTCTTCTTTATTTCTTTGTCTTTTTATTTAGTGTTTTTATTCGGATTATTTTCCTGAAGGTAAAATAATCAATTGTATTGTTTTTTCAATGGTCATAGGTGCATAAGCATTTGAATATAACTTGTGAACAATTAATTTTTTTTCCAGAAAAAGCAAAAAATATTTGTCCTTCAAAAAGAGAAAACAACACAATTTTTTTTATCATCTTTATTTATTGTCATACTATTTCATCCTTATTTTGCTTATTATATTATTGATGAAAATATTTCAACTATTAGTGTGTGTTATTGTAGCAAATAAAATAACTTTTTTTATATTTAAAACACACGTGGATATTTATTTTGATATTAATGTATGTCAACATTACAATAAATAGAGCGTATTTTCTTATGTTCAAGACACTTTTATTGGATTTCGGACTATTATATTGAGACATTGAAACACCCAAAAGATGGATAAAGTTGTAAAAAAGTTAACAATATTTTGGAGTTAAATTTCATTTTCTAAAACTTTTTGTTGGAATGGTTATGAATTCTCTTTCTACTTTGAGTTATTACTATGAATATGTTTGTTGTCTGCGCGAACTTAAAATTTCGTGTCGATTATGTAATATGCCATATTTTTTCTAGCTTAATTTCATCCTTAGAATGCCAAAGATTAGCTTCAAGAATGAAAAATAATTTATTTCATATGGAGTTTTCTAGATTTAGACCTTCCATTGTGTGGGAAATCGAATAAGCTTTCCATCAATACCAAATTTGCTCAAACTGATGCGCGGTTGAGAAGTTATGGCATTTTAGTGTTGACAGTGAGCCGTTCAAGCAACCACCGTGTTGTGGTGAAGGCTGAATTCATGATTGTCAAATTTCAGCAGCTCACCGCGATTCCATCGCATCGCGATGAGTATAGCACCAAGAGATCCATCGCATCACGGTGGAGTATTAAAAGGTAATTGTCAATTTCTAGTAACTCACCGCGATTCCATCGCATACCGATGGTGGGATCACCGCGTCGCGATGAAGGCATATTTGCCATGTCCTTGATCCATAATTTAAATGCATGGTTCATGACCTTTATCCTAGTGTATGAAATGTTTATTAGGATGAACAATGATCCTAGAAATCTCTTAGAGACAAGTTGAGTTAAGATCCTTTAATTCGTCCAATGTTTAGTGTTCGATTCTACAAGAGTCCACTTTAAAAGTTAATAACTCTTTATGTATGTAGAATTTTTCAGCTTAAGACCGACTAAATCGTAAATAATTGAATTAGCTTTCCAACGATACCAATTTCGTCAAAATTCGTTACCCGAGTCGAAATTATGACATTTTTAGTTTGAGGCAGTAAGCTGTCGTGATTAGACCGCGTCGTGGTGGCCCTTCAAACGACAATGTGAGTCACGAATTTTTGTTTTAAACTATGGAGGGTCAAAGGGTTCTTTTCCCACCTCAACCTAGGTCGTAAAAAAATGATCTAAAGCTTCAATTGGGGCATTATTTGCCCCCATTCTTCAATTTTCCCCCCAAGAACAACCCTAATCAATTACCTCAAGAATAAGCAATTCCATCTTCTTCTCTCCAACAAAAGATCAGTAATTTGGGGTTTTCAATCCAAGAACTTCAAGAATGATTTCAAGATCATCTTCAAAGGATTCAAAGTTCAAGCGTTTACATTCAATTCATCAAAATCTAAACTATTAAGGTATGTGGGGTTTGAATAAGAACACTCATTTCGTTCTTGTGCCCAAAAAACTTACTTTAAGTTATAAATTTCTACATTTTGATATGATTTCTATGAAATTTGAGTTAGGGTTTATACCTCATATTGTGAATTGCATGATTTTGTGATTTTTAAGTGAATTGGATATTGAGTTACATGTCTACTTTCGAGTATTTATGCACATGAATATATTTTTCAGATTTTAAGTTGAGTTATGAGAAATTGTGTTATAAAGCATGAACTTTATGGTGTTTGATATGAATTTGAAGCATGGGCTCAAAGCCCTAAGAGTTAGTCTTGATATTTCAAGAATGATCATAATTTAAGTATCCCATGATTAGCTATTTTCAAATTTTTATAAAGAAAGTTGATCTTTTGAAACAAGCTAAGATAGAAATCCATATTATTCATTATTGATGATTTAAAGCAAAGAGAAGCTTGATTTGGTCTACATTATAGACCCTTGAGTTATATTAAGGTGGATTTCCTAAAAGTTCTGAGCTTAAGTATGGAAGTAGTATTTAGCACTGAGCGGGAAGTATGGCTTTAGCGCATTCTACTTCTACAGAATTACATGCCATCATAGGATTGAGATTTATGGGCCTGAGGCCAAGATAGTTATCACTTAAGTTAAGGTTCTATTCCGATGACAAGGGTAGAACAACTCTCCTCAATGTGGGTAAGACGTTGGACTCCATGTCAACTCACACGATTTTTGTCAGTTAGAAGAACCTCCCAAAGATGTCCCCCACTCTTGAAATAGTTTCAGTTGTTTAAAGTATTTTCCCTTACAGAAAGTATTTTTCCCTGCTAGTAGAAGTAAATATACAGCTTTTGAGTATTTTTCCTTACAAATAAGTTATTTCTTTTCTACCAGTAAAGAAGAGTTTTGAAAGTGATTTCCCTAAAGTTTTGAGAGAATTTCTCCAAAGCCTAAAGATGAGTTAATTTCTCTATTTATCAAAGAAAACTTTTAAAAGTATGCTTTTCCCAAAGATTTTAGAAACTAAGTGTAAAGGCTCACAAGTTAATCAAATGTTGTTTTACTTGAGATTACAGTTTCAAAGTTACAGCCTTAGCTTTCAAATACAAAGGTGAGCTCTTTACCACTTATTCTATATGATTTCAGAAGGGAATAGAACTATAGATTTTAGAACTAAGTGTGATGACTCGCGAGTTTTATATTGTATGCTTTACTTTTCATGACTTATGATATTCAGATTTCATATTACTCAAGCTAGGTGAGTCATTTACATTTAGCATGCATTGTTTATAAATGATGATCAAGAGATATGTTTTACTTATGCACTACACCCCAATATACTCAGTACATTCTCAAAGTACTAATCCACATATATGTCTATGTGCTATATTATCTCATAATGTAGGTACAAGACTTAGTATGCACATTCAGATTCAGGTAGTTGCAGATTCCAGCCAGCAAGATGATGAGTCCTCCTACTTTAGGGACTTCAGTTAGATTCATTTATGTTGTTTATCTTCTTATTCATATGTACTGATTAGCGATAGTTGGAGTAGCTTCCCAACCATTTATAGTCAGTATAGTAGAGGCTTCATAGATAGTTAGTAAAGTTGTATTTTATTTTAGTTTTGTTGTAAAAGCAGAGTTGTAATTATCTGAATTCAATTTTACTTTGGTCAAATTTAGAAAAGAGTTATCTTCTGCTTATTTTGTTTGGATGTATGTACTTTATTCAGTTGCTCATGAGTTACGCCTGTAGAAGGGTTAGCTTGAGATCATTTGTGGTCGTAAGCATCGTGTGACGTCTCGGGATAAATTTTTTAGGCATTACAAACTTGGTATCAGAGCAAAAGGTTCAACTGTCCTAGGGTGTCTATGAAGTCGTGTCTAGTAGAGTCTTGCAGAACGGTACAGAGACGTCTGTTCTTTTCTTCGAGAGGCTATAAGGCATTTAAGAAAAGTTTTCCTCCTTTCATACTCTAGATCGTGCAGTAAAGTTATTCTATCAGATACTCTTGTCTCTTTTTGTGGTACTCAAAAATTCCTCATCTATGACTTATTCTTGAGATAACATGATTAGAAAGTTCTAATTTTCTCCCATGATAATGCTCTCAGACTTGCTAGCAAGAAGTTTTAGAAGTCTTATAAAGCGACTTGAGAGGAGCCTTTCATTGTGTTATAATCCCCTCAAGTTTAAAGTTATGTCCTTATTCTTATGAACCGTTCAGTTTAGACAGAATAAGATGCGGATTCTTAGATCATTTAATAATGTGTGTCAAGTTTCTATCTCTTGTAATTTTGGTATCATTATGTTGTTGAAACTAAAAGCCTAATGAAGCCGTGTGGGGCTCTTTAGATTCACTAGCATAGTTGCTTTGTTATTCATCTCATTTTCTTGTTCAAAACACAAAATCAAAGTTTAGTGAAGCCTTGTGAGGCCTATTTTGATTCACTAGCAACTTGTTGTTTATCTTGTTGTTCTTGTATTGGCTGGAACTGGGGGTTTAGAGGTGTAGTAACAAGAAAAGTGGTAAGGACGATTTATTGAATATATATAGCTGAATTTTTGCATATGATTGAGTTAGGAATGAAGTGATATGTCCTTGCGTATTAGTTTAGTAGAAGGTAGAGAATGCGTTATTAGCTAAGGTGAATTGTTGTTCTCTTGAAGTATGAAAAGAGTTATTGATGGTGTTTATTGTGTTTGAAAAGTATAGGACATTAATGAAGTGTTTGGTGGTTTAGCTTAATTAATTTAGGTTTCCCTGGAGGTTACAACAAAGGAGTTTAGCTGAAATTTATAGAGCTATGATAGTAATTTAGATGTATAGAAGGGTAAATAGTAATGATATGTAGAAGGAGGATGTGTTAATGGATTTTGATAAGATAGGCCCTATGATTATGATCTATTATTATTGTTATGAAGTTCTAATGGACTAGTGTTACTTGATGTTTTATTTTACAGCTTCCAAGTGAGAATTGTATGTAAGGTGGGTTGTTAAATCGTTTTTAGCAATAGACATTAAGTTTGAACAATGGATGGTCATCCGGGTGGATGTAATAGTTTCTTTGTTAGTGATGCTACTTGTATGGAAGTGATCTAGTAGGCTTGAACAGTGTATGCAAGAGCTTAAGTTTTGTTATTCGTAATTAAGTATGATGTTGCAGGTATGATATAGAGGTGTACCTAGGTGAGATGGGGCTTCATTATTTTCAAAATTTATTAAGGATTGTGTGGTTAGTAGTACCCTTAAATTGCTAAGTATGAATAAGGCTATATGGTATACGATGTCCTTGTTGGTTAACTTATGGGTAACAAGTTGATGATGTTGTAAGTTAGAGATGTGATATTAGAAAAGTATAGAGGAAGTTAGTATGGTTTAGCAAAGGTTTAGAGATATCTATGTTAAGTGATAGAATTTAAGTTGGTGAGTGTTTAATTTGCTATATGATAACTTATGGGGCTATAGAAATCTAAGAGTTGAATCTTAGAAGGAGGTATTAGCATTGGCTATTATACATGAAGATACAGTCCTTCAGGGTAAGTTTAGTTTTATGTGTATTGATTATATCCCAGGCTCTAGAGTAAAGTGATTGCAGTTTAGATTAGAAGTTTATATAGTGTTTCATAGACTTAGAGTGATAGCTTAAAGCTAAGGAGGAGATGATAGAATGAGTAACCAAGCTAGACTCCTGGATTTTAGTAGTGATGCTAGATTGTTATAGAACATCCGAAAGTAAGATTGAGGCCAAGTCGTTGATACATGTCATGTTTAGTTGAAGCTTTATGTGTTATATTTTGGAAGATTGTTATATGTTTGTTTTATGTAATTCTATGAGTCTGGAGGAATATTGAGGTAAAGTTTTGTGTATGACTTAGTTTGTTGAGAATAGTTTATGTGTATCTTCCTAAGAATTGAATATTGCATAGAAGTTGTTATTAATAGAGGTATTAGAGAATATGAGAAAGATGCTCTTATGAGTGTTTATTTAGAAGTGCATATTGGCTATGAAGACAGGCTTGAATATTATGTTTGTATACATGCGGATAGATGCATTGTACGTTAGTGGATGTCTAGTACTAGGTGGATTGCAGTTGTTGAAGTGGTAATGAGAATTATTCTTGAGGTGAGAAGTTGTGAAAATACAGATGTGTGTGAATTCTTGATTCAGATTGGTGTTATGTCATGGCGTTATGTGTAATACCTTGTGATTTCGAGTTAAGCTTTAACATGATGAGAGAATTGGTATAATTACACCTTAGTAGATGGGTTTATCAATGCCATGTGAGAATTATAAATTGAATCGAGCGAGTATAGTATTTGAGGGGAATAGTGTAGATGAGAGAGTGTTTGAGAAGTGTTGCTAAGTTTGAAAGTAAGAAGTTGCATTGCTTGAGGCCTAGTACTTCTCTCCTAACTTATGATTTATAGGTCTATATTCTATGCAATAGCATTATGGCAATGTTGTAGTCTATTATTCGGATGTCTTCTTCAAATCATGCCCTAAGTCCCTTACTCCCTTATAGTGTAACGACCTAATTTTCTGGAATAAGAATGCCACACGGTGCTCATGATTCCGAAGGACCACAAGCTAACCCTCTACTGATATTTGTACCTGAGTACTGCATAATATAGGTAATAAATGTGGAAAAACTGGTAAAAACTTTCCATAAGGTTCAAAACATCCAAAATACTCAAAACTGAAAACTGGATACTAATAGATCTGTCTGAAAAGCCTCTAGACTGCCTAAACTATGGAGTTGATGGGATATGTACCCAACTAACTCTGTCTACTGAAAATAAACTGAATCTAATACGATAATAAAATAAGGATCATCCTTGAATGAAGAGGACTCACTGCTACTATAATGCCTCAAATCTGGTATCCGGAAAGCTACACAGTGCTCATGACCCCGAAGGACCACAAGCTAACCCATGACTGATATCTGCACCTGTATACTACATAATATAATGTATAATGCAGAAACATGAACTGAAAAGCCATAAGGTTCAAAATCGAGACATAATATCTAATAAAATACAACATCAGGGCGGGGTACGAAATACCTAAAATAACTGAAATAAACTATCTAAATATACTGTATTCTGAAAAACCTCTAAAACATGACTGTCTGACTAAGGAGTTTATGGGACATATCCCCAACTAATAAATTAATTAATGAGATAATAAAAGAATGATCATATCCTCGAAAGATGAGGACTCACTGTTAACTCTGGCTGTTGAGACTGGAATGCTACTGATGATCTGGAGCTCATGCTTCTGAACCTATAGTATAAGACACCATAGCGCAAATGGGTCAGTACTTTAAATGTACTGGTATGCATGTGAGGTAGACTGAATGCAAAGGGGTTCACATACATGCACTATGCTAGATGACTGAATGAGATGAACGTGAGAATGCATGCATGAATACATAATAACTATATCTGAGATCGTGATAACATGAATGCACTGATAACTAACATGACTGATAACTGAGTTCTGATGACTGATATAATTGATAACATGAGTGATTGTATCTCACAGTCCTGAATCTGAAAGAACTAGCAGAGTTTCGTACTGTAGCAGAGTTGACTGTATGTGACAGTCTTGAAATCTGAAAAACTATCTGAGTTCTTTTACTGAAACTGTGGAAAGTATTCATCCAACCGACATGCCCCAAATAACGCATTATAGCTGAATTGGGGTCTAATCTGTGCCGTGATTAGAAAGGTGTCAATACCACGCCACTGGTAAGGACAACATGTCAGTGACCCTCTACTAGCAGGTTACTCTAATGAGAATGGTAGGAACCCTCGACTAGCAGGTTAAGCCACCTCATCTACCCTTGACTATCAGGTATGAGTCTCAACCTACGCTGGCTATGTAGTTCTGAAATGCAAGGATTGCTTCTAAAAATCACACCCTCTATTGGCAGGTGAGTTCCCATCCTTGGGTTCACTCGGTGCTAATTTCTACTCCCATTTGAATAGACACTGAACATGGATTACTGAACTGAATTATGCTGAATGAACTGAGTTTTATTAACTGACGAAATAGTACTGAGATTTTTGTATTATTGGGATTTTTGAGTTTTACTGAGTTTTCCTAAGTCACATGACTAACGAAATTCTACTGAACATGGCTTGACTGAGGGTATCGTGAAAATATGGCGCTGGCTCTAGGCACACAGCTAAATTGTTGGGTACAAGTACCCCCAGGACTCGATTGAAAGAAACTGACAAAGCATGAATTACTTGAACACATGACCAATAACACAATCCATAATTCATTTATTAAAGCATTTCATTAAACATGTGATATGCATACACTTTTACATAAATGGGGATTTCATAATATCATACTAGTTGGACACTTTTCCTTCACATAGGCATTTAATCAAACATATGGTAGGCATAGTATATGTAGACAACATTATACAACAAATAAACATCATGATTCATCTCTAATTTCACCATTCAAGGGTTTAATCATGGATTCACATGAAGCTACACCAATAATAATAAATTCCCTTTAAGATTTTATCACTAAAACATGGAATAGAATTCAATTGGTCATTATCAGTATTAACAAAACAAACCGAACATGGAATTCACAAAAATCCATACACTTAAACTTTGAAAAAGAGATTCTTGGGCTTCATGGATGAAAGAAGTCCATGAATGAACACTATGCATACCTGGTAGTGAGTTTCTTGAAGTTCTTGAACTTGAAGAATTTGAATCTCTTAGTTTCTTGAAAAAGATTTGAATTTTTGTTCTTGGAATGTAAACTTTGGGAGAAAACCCTAATTTTAATGTTGCAGAAGAATAATGAGTTTAGGAACCTTGGTTGGATATTACTATGTATATAAACGGGTGGTAAAAGACTAAAAAACCCCTTTAAAAATGACTTAAAAATGACTGAATAGAATGTGTGACGGTGGGTGCGATGGTCCGTCACTGGGTCGATGGTCCATCTGTCTTGAGCGTGGGTGCGACAGTATGTCGCTGGTTCGACAGTCCGTCGGTCCTGACCGTCGCACTGGGCAGAATGAAGGCTCACTGTCTCCCTTGCGACGGCCTGAGCGACGGTCTGTTGGCTTATGCTGTTGCTTCTAGGCAGAAGGCAGTCACACTGCCTCGCTACGACGGCTGTGGGCGATGGTCCGTCCTAGTCTGACGGTCCGTCGGCCTCCACCGTCGCACTTGGGCGGTTTTACTGCCTTCTATATTCCAGCCATAACTTTCTCTTTTGAGATTGAATTTTGATGAAATTAGTATCTATGGAAAGCTTATTTAATTTTCCTCGTGACAAAAAGTGAAAATCTTAAAAAATACCACATGTACAAAAGTGGATTCATCTTTCAAAGAAAGCTTCTAACATTCTTGAGATGATTTCAAGCTAGGAAAAAGTATGAGGTATTACAATATCTCCTCCTTGAGAACATTCATCCTCGAATAAGACTGAGAGTGAGGGAAAGAACATAAACCGACGTACATACTGAACATGAATAACTGGAATATGATCTCATGGCTAACATGACTAATAACTGAACATATCATACTGAACATACATATCTGATGCATATGTAACTGATTCATAAATGCATGACTGAGTGTTCTGAGGAACTAAGTTTCTCACAATGAGAATGCATGTCTGATGCACAATTATATATATGAACTGATACATGAATGCATGAATGGATATGAAATGATATTTAATACCATGTTTGATGAACACTGAACATGAAACTGAGTAAGCTTAAGGAGAACTGTTGCCTTGAGCTTGTTCTGAGTTGGCGGAGAAGAGGTGCGGATACTTGGTAAGAATGTCTGCTTCTGCTTCCCAAGTAGCTCCCTCGACAGACTGATTTTACCAAAGGACCTTGACTAGAGGGATTTCTTTGTTCCTCAATCTACGAGTCTGATAGTCTAGGATTTCGACTGAAATCTCTTCATAAGAGAGGCTGTTCTGAACATCTATGCTCTAAATAGGGAGTACAACTGATGGGTCACCTATGCACTTCTTAAGCAAAGAGACATGGAAGATTGGATGAACTGAGGCTAGATCTAAAGGCAATTCAAGCTCGTAGGCTACCTTGCCAAGACGACTGAGAATTTTAAAGGGACCGATATATCGGGAACTAAGATTTCCCTTCTTGCCGAACCGCTTCACTCCCTTTATGGGAGAGATCTTTAGATAGGCCAAATCACCAATCTCAAACTCGAGATCCTTTCTACGCATATCTGCATAAGACTTCTATCGGCTCTGAGAAGCTCGAAGTCTTTATCTAATCAACTGAACTTTCTTTAAGGCGTCGAATACCAAGTCAGGCCCTATGACTGAGGTCTCACTAACTTTGAACCAACCAACTGGAGATCTACACCACCTGCCATAGAGAGCTTTGAATGGGGCCATCCAAATACTAGAATAATAGCTGTTGTTGTATCCAAACTCAATCAAAGGCAAGTGGTCATTCCAACTACCCTTGAAATCAATTGCACACGCACTTAGCATATCTTCTAGGGTCTTAATGGTACTTTCTGCTTGACCATTTGTCTGAGGATAGAAGGCTATACTGAGATAAACTTGGGTACCAAGATCCTTTTGGAACACTTTCCAGAAGTAAAAGGTGAACTGGGTACCTCTATATGAGATAATAGATAACGGAACACCATGTAATATGAAAAACTCTCTGATATATAGTTTGGTGTAATCCTCGACTGAATAAGAGGTATGAACTGGAAGAAAATAGGCTGATTTGGTTATTCTATCTACAATGACCCAATCTAAATCATGCTGATGAAGGGTATGAGGCAAACCCATCATGAAGTCTATGTTCACTTCTTTCCACTTCAGAGTAGGAATGGTGAACTCCTGCATGGAATCACTAGGCTTCTGATGCTCTATCTGAACCTGCTGACATGTATAGCACTTATCCACAAACTCTGCAATATCTCTCTTTATCCCACTCCACCAATAGATCTTTCACAAGTCACGGTACATCTTTGTGGCCCCTAGATGAATAGAGTAGCGCGTACCATGTGCTTCTACAAGAATTTGTTGCCTTAAGTCTTCTATACCTGGAACACAGAGACGACCCTGACAACGTAGAAAACCATCTCCCCCTTGGGATAAAACCTCTACTTTTTTATCCTTGATTGACTCTTTTAACTTAACAAGGTTGGGATCTCTATACTCTTTTAACTTAACAAGGCTGGGATCTCTATCTTAATGTTCTTTCATCTCGAAAACTATAGATGATTCTGAACTACTCTGAACCCATATGTCATGCTCCTCTGTATCGACTAAGCGAATGCCTAGTATTGTAAACTGGTGGACTTCCTGAGCTAACTTCTTCTTACTCTCATCCACATGAGCTACACTACCTATAGACAGCCTACTAAGAGCGTCGTCCACTACATTGGCCTTACTCGAATGATAAAGGGCACTTATGTCATAATCTTTCAAGAGCTCTAACCACCTTCTCTGATAAAGATTGAGATATTTTTGAGAAAAGACATACTGAAGACTCTTATGATCTGTGAACATATCTACATAAACACCGTATAGGTAATTCCTCTAAATTTTCAAGGCAAATACTACAACTGTTAACTCAAGATTATGAGTAAGATAATTCTTCTCATGGGGTTTAAGTTATCTAGAGGCGTAGGCTATGACCTTACTATGCTGCATGAGGACACAACCCAAACCTACTCTAGATGCATCACAATACATTACGAACTCATCTGAACCATCTGGAAGAGCTAGGACTAGAGCTGAGGTGAATCGAGTCTTCAACTCCTAAAAACTCTTCTCACTAAGGTCTGACCATTGAAACTTAACTTTCTTCTGAGTCAATCTGGACATAGGGGACTCAATAGATAAAAGTCCCTCAACAAACCTTCTGTAATAGCCAGCCAAACCCAAGAAACTCCTAATATTTGATAGAGAGATAGGTCTGGGCCAGTTTCTTATTGCTTCGGTCTTTTGAGGATCTACTCTAATGCCGTCACTGGAAATGATATGACCAAGGAATGCAACTAGCCTTAACCAAAACTCGCACTTGCTGAATTTGGTGAACAACTGATGATCTCTAAGTGTCTGAAGTACTATTCTGAGATGGTCTGCATAATCATGCTCACTGCGAGAATAGACCAGAATATCATCTATGAAGACTATGACGAACATGTCCAAGTACTGATTGAACACCTGGTTCATCAAGTCCATGAAAGTGTCTTGGTTATTGGTAAGATCAAAAGACATGACTAAGAATTCAAAGTAACCATACCAAGTACAAAAGGCTATTTTCGTAATGTCATATTCTCTGACTATGAGCTGATAATAGCCGAATCTGAGTCTATCTTAGAGAAATATCTGGCACCTTGAAGTCGGTCAAATAAGTCATCGATTCTGGAAAGTGAATACTTGTTCTTTACCATGACCTTATTAAGTTGATGGTAGTCTATACACATTCTGAGAGAACCGTCTTTCTTTCGTATGAATAAGACTGGTGCGCCTCACGGGGACATATTGGGTCTGATGAATCCCTTATCTAAGAGATCCTTCAACTGTTCTTTCGGTTCTTTGAGTTCTGCTGGTGCCATTCTGTATGGCGGAATAGATATAGGCTGAGTATCTAGAAGAAGATCAATGCGGAAGTCTATTTTCCTTTTGGTAGAAACTCTTGGAAGATCTTCGAGAAATACATATGAATATTCATTCACAACTGGAACTGATTCAAGACTGGGAGTCTCAAAACTGGAATCCTTAACATGAACAAAATGATAGACACATCCCTTAGATATCATCTTCCTTTCTCGAAGGTAGGAAATAAGATGACCTTTGAAAGCTAAAGTACTACCCCTCTACTCTAGGACGGGTTTATTTGGAAACTAAAATAGGACTATTCTATTTCTCCAGTCGACTGTGGAATAGAAGGAATAAAGCCAATCCATGTCGAGAATAACATCCAAATCAGTCATCTCAAATTTGACTAAATCTGCTGAAGTGACTTTCTAAAATATCACAATCGGGTAGTTCCTGTATACCTGTTGGGCTATGATGGTTTTACCCACTGGGGTAGAGATTGAAAAGGGTTCTGCTAGAATTTCAGGACTGACTCCAAAATTGCCTGCTATATAAGGAGTAACAAAAGATAAGGAAGCACTTAGATTTAGCAAAGCATAAACACACATATGAAAGATCTGTAATGTACTAGTAACCACATCAGGAGAATTTTCCTGATCTTACCGAGACTGGAGAGCATATAGCCTATTTGGACGTTCCCCACTAGTAGCACTGGAAGTGGCACCCTACTGATTTGGGCGACCGAACTAAGCTGAGGAGTGGTTCTGCTGACCCTGAGGACCTGACTACGGATAATATCTAACCCTATGGCCTGGCTTGCCACACCCAAAATAAGTATCACTACCAGCTCTGCAAGTACCCTGGTGGTTCTTGCCACAAGTCTGGCAAAGAAAATAGGTGCGGGTACTGTTAAAACTGCCCTGAGACTTAGAGCTTGGCGCTCTATCTTTGTTACCCTCTCTAAACTTAGGAACTGGAGCACTGGCAGAAGAAGGATCTGGAATGGATGACTTAGGATGAAACTGAGAATGGTCTCTTCCTTCTGATTTAGGCTGAGCAAAGTTGAAACTACCTGTTCTTGCTCTCTTATTTTACTTCTCCCTTATCTTAACCTCTGATCTTCTATCTGCTGAGCATGAGTCATGAGCCTGGCTAAATTCATGTCACTGTTCAACATCGCAGACCTACACTCGTTGACCACACTATCATTTACCCCAGAAACAAACTTACTCATCTTAGCTCTGCTATCTGCAACCACATGAGGGGCGCATCTGGATAATTGAGTAAACTTAAGAGAATACTCTTTCACTGTCATGTTGCCCTGCCTGAGATTGATGAATTCTAATACCTTAGCTTCTCTCAGCTCTAGGGAAAAGAATCTATCTAAGAATACGGTGACAAACTCCTTCCACTTTATAGGCCCTGCATCATCTGGCTTTTCTGACTTCCACTGTTTGTATGAAGTGTTAGCAACATCCTTCAACTGATATACAGCTAGCTCAGCACTCTCAACAGCTGACACCCCCATGATGTACGTAACCTTCTGAACCTCATCAATGAATTCCTGAGGGTCCTCATCTAACTTATACCTGAGAAAAAATGAAGGATTCATTCATGTGAAATCTCGAATCCTGGCTGCAGCTGAATTGGCCACTGGGTTGGTCGGAATGACAGCTGGTCATTTATTTTAAGCACCAACTGACTGAACAAGAGTAGTGAATGCAACTCCGAACTCTGTATAATAAACATGTTTGCCCAAAGGTTCTTTGGGCTGAGGGGCTGACTGATTCCCGTTTCTTCTTTTAGGAGGCATATTCTGTAGAAGAAAAGAAGAAATGGATTAGACTAAGATTATGCTCACTGGCATGACATGAATACTGAAATAAGGAAAATTATTCCTAAAACATCTTATAACCTCCTACACATAAATGTGGTTTGCAACACACCCATATACAAGACTCTACTAGATGCGGCTTTCAAACTTTCTAGGACACTGTTTAAACCTGACTCTGACACCAAGTTTGTAACGCCCCAAATCTGGTATCCGGAATGCTACACGGTGCTCATGACCCCAAAGGACCACAAGCTAACTCATGACTAATATTTGTACCTGTATACTGCATAATATAATGTGTAATATGGAAACATGAATTGAAAGGCCATAAGGATCAAAACTAAGACATAATATGTGATAAAATATAATATTCGGGTGGGGTATGAAATACCCAAAACAACTAAAATAAACTATCTGAACATACTGTAGTCTGAAAAACCTCTAAAACATAACTGTCTGAATAAGGAGTTGATGGGACATATCTCCAACTAACTCCAACTAATAAATTAATTCATAAGATAATAAAAGAATGATCATGTCCTTGAGAGATGAGAACTCACTGTTAACTCT
>NC_061112.1:46720213-46849332 GCF_002878395.1 Capsicum annuum
TTTGACAAGCTAAAGTAGATCGACCATAACTCTTTGCTCTGATATCGGATTTGGGTGAAATTGGTATAGTTGGAAAGATAATTCAAAGGAATTTCATTTCATATAAAGTAGGCCACCCAGTTCGTCCTGTACAAGGAGTTATGATCGTTTGAAATTGACCCTAAAAATCTGTTTTGAGAGGCTAAAGTAAAACGAGTATAACTTCTTACTCATATGTTGGATTTGGATGAAACCAATTGCATTGGAAAGAAGACTCAAAGATCTTTCTTTTGATAGGTCGTATCTCTCCCAGTTCATTATATTAAGGGAGTTATGAGTGTTCAAAGTTGACCCAAAAAACTGATAGGCCTCAGTAGTTTGTGTGCAGGAAATTTTCCTGCACATTTACTATTCACTATATCCCGGCCACCGTTTTATAGTTTCGAACGTGCTCGATTATATCCGAAACTTATCCCTTTTTGGAAATCTTTCTATCGTTGGAAAGCTTATTCAATAACCTTCGTATGGAACCATCGACGGGCAAATTCCGGTATAAATAAAATAAAAAATTAATTCCAAATAAATAAGACCAATACACGTACTTGAATACGCCAATACATGTACTTAAATACGGGGTTTTACAAGTATTCATCTAATCGATATGCCCCAAATGACGCATCATAGCTGAATTGGGGTCCAATCTGTTCCTTGATTGGAAGGGTGTCAATACCACGCCACTAGTAAGGACAACATGCGAATGACCCTCTACTAACAGGTTACTCTAATAAGAATGGTGGAAACCCTCGACTAGCAGGTTAAGCCACCTCATCTACCCTCGACTAGCAGGTATGATGTCTCAACCTACGTTGGCTACGTAGTTCTGGAACACAAAGATTGCTTCTAAGAATCACACCCTCTTCTGGCAGGTGAGTTCCCATCCTTGGGTTCACTCGATGCTAATTTCTATTCCTATCTAAATAGACAATGAACATGGATTACTGAATTGAACTGGACTAAATTAACTGAGTTGCGTTGACTGATGGAATAGTACTAAGATTTCTGAATTACTGGGATTTCTGAGTTTTACTGAGTTTTCTTGAGTCACATGACTAACTGAATTCTACTGAACATGGCTTGACTGAGGGTATCGTGAAAACATGGCGCTAGCTCTAGGCACACAGCTAAAATTATTGGGTACAAGTACCCCCAGGACTCGATGGAAAGAAACTGACAAAGCATGACTTACTTGAACATATGACCAACAGTACAATCCATAATTCATTTGTTGAAGCATTTAATCAAACATGCAATATGCATAAACTTACACATAAATGGAGATTTCATAATATCATACTAGTTGGACACTTTTCCTTCACATAGGCATTTAATCAAACACATGGTAGGCATAGTATATGTAGACAACATTATACAACAAATAAACATCATGATCTTCTCTAATTTCACCATTCAAGGGTTTAATCATGGATTCACATGAAGCTACACCTATAATAATAAATTCTCCTTAAGATTTTATCACTAAAACATGGAATAAAATTCAATTGGTCATTATCAACATGAACAAAACAAACCCAACATGAAATTCACAAAAATCCATACACTTGAACTTTGAAAAAGAGATTCTTGGGCTTCATGGACGAAAGAAGTCCATGAATGAACATTATGCATACCTAGTAGTGAGTTTCTTAAAGTTCTTAAACTTGAAGAATTTGAATCTCTTAGTTTCTTGAAGAAGATTTGGATTTTTGTTCTTGGGTTTTAAGCTTAGGGAGAAAACCCTAATTTTAATGTTGTAGAGGATTAATGAATTTGGGATCCTTGGTCGGATATTACTAGGTATATAAACGGGTGGTAAAAGACCAAAAAACCCTTTTAAAAATGACTTAAAAAATAACTAAATGGGATGCGCGACGGTGGGTACGATGGTCTATCGCTGGGTCGATGATCCGTCAGTCTTGACCATCACACCTGGGCAGAATGGAAACTCACTGTCTCTCTTGCGATGGCCTGAGCGACGGTCCATCGCTAGTCCAATGATCCGTCAGCCTATGCCATCGCTTCTAGGTTGAAGTTAGTCACACTGCCTCGCTGCGACGGTCGTGGGCAACGGTCCGTCGGCCTCCACCGTCGTACCTGGGCAATTTTACTGCCTTCTGTATTTTGGCCATAACTTTCTCTTCTGAGATCGGATTTTGATGAAATTGGTATCGATGGAAATCTTATTAAATTTTCCACATGAATAAAAGTGAAAATCTTAAAAAATACAATATGTACAAAAGTGGATTCATCTTTCAAAGAAAGCTTCTAATATTCTTGAGATGATTTCAAGCTAGGAAAAAGTATGGGGTATTACAGCTACGTCTACTGCTGCTGACTGGAACTGAGCTGCTAAGGGTACTCTTTATCTCATCCCTCTGAACCTATGGTATAAAATAAAACACCATAGATCAAATACGTCAGTATGTGGGAATGTACTGAGTATGCAAGATGAGGTAAGGGTAATTACAAGGGCTTATAAATGAGTAATTACTTATAAATGAGTAATTACTTAACTGAATAATTATGAGAATACTGAACGAGGACATATGCATGAATGCATAAACCATAACTGAAATCATTGTGACTCTGAATACCAAGACTCGAAAACTGCTTTACTGACGTCTGAACTCACTACTAATACTGAGATACTGAATCTTTTGATATTGATAACTGAGTACTAAAATTGAGATCAGTCTTGTCTAGCGAGTGATCTCAAAAATTGATAATACTGAAGCTGATTACTGAATCTACTCATATCAATAATTGAATTCTGAGCTTGCTACTATCGACTGACTAAATCTGAGATCAAACCTCACTAACGGATGATCCCTGAATCTACTATCAATAATAAGAAATAATTACGCTAGAGATCAGACCTATCTAGCGAAAGCTCTCTGAATCTAATAATGATAATAACTAACTGAATCTGAGATCAGGCCTATCTGATGGGTGATCTATGGATCTGATAAATAAGAATAATTAACTGAATCTGAGATCAGGCCTATCTAACAGGTAATCTCTGGATCTGATAATGAGAATAATTGATTGAATTTCATAATGAGAATAACCAATTAAATCTGATATCAGGCCTATCTAATGGGCGATCTCTAGATCTGATAAATGAGAATAATTAACTGAATCTGATAATGAGAATAATTAACTGAATCTGAGATTAGGCCTATCTAACAAGTGATCTCTGGATCTGATAAATGAGAATAATTAACTGAATCTGAGATCAGGACTATCTAACGGGTGATCTCTGGATCTATTAGTACTGATACTAAATAATATTTATGTGAGACCAGACCTATATAGCAGGTGGTCCATAAATCTATGGAGCTATCTGAGTTCCTTACTGAGATAGGTGACTGTATCTGACAGTCCTGATTTCTGAGTTCTACTCTAAAGGCTGATACTGAAACTGCAACTATGGGAGTTCTTACTTAACCGACACACCCTAAATCTGAACTGGTGAGGTCCAACCTGTAACCCTAGCTGGAAGGGTGTCAATACCGTGTCACGAGTAAAGACCTCTACTCTGGTCAAGCCTCTCTGATGGGTGACCCTAAACAAGAAGCCAATCCTAAGGTAGTATAATAGTCAAGCCTTAATCTAACGGGTAAATCCTGGTCCTGCACTGGCTACGCAGTTCTGGAGTTCAGGGATTGCTGCTAATGACTCTGCCTCTCTAACGGGAAGGTCGTTATCCCTGCACTCGCTCGGTGCTAGTTTTTACTCCTAACTGAAAAACTCTGAACTGATTCTTAACTGAACTTAAACTAAGCTGAATCTATTACTAATTATATTTCTTGACTGATCTGACTGAGTTAAGCTGAGTTCACTTGGTTCCATTATCTGACGGAATACTACTAAATCTTGTTATCTGACTGACTGATACTGAGCTATGAATAGATTACTTGGATGCTACTGAGGTCTGAACTGAACACTTGAATACTACTAGATCTGAGCTGAGTACTGAACTGAGGTTAAAATGCTAGCGATACTGAGATTACTGAGATTTCTTAAGTTCTGTAACTGTCTGAGAGTTTTGAGTTTTGTAACTCACTGAGTTCTAAGAATCGTGGATTGACTGAGATTATCATAAAAATTAATACTGTCTCTAGACTGCAGCTAATTTGTCGGGTATAAAAACCACCAGGACTCGATAACATAAAAGTTAAACATAACCATTCTTGAATAATCATGACCACGGACATTCATTCATCATCACAATCACTAAAGCATCTCTTCAAACATTTAGAAACCATAAAAATATGATACTATAGGGAGACATGCTATTGGCTCATACTCCATTCAACAAGGTCTTGCATCAAACACTTAGTATGCTCTAAAGAACACATAATTGGGGAATTTCATGCTAACATGTCATAATTCATTCACTAAGGCTTTTCAATAAACACTTGGCATGCATGAGCTTGCACACAATTGGGGATTTCTAGACAACATGCTATAATGGCTCTAATTCCTTCACAGAAGCATTCTATCAAACATATGGGGAGCATGCTTTGCTTATTCAACAATTTCTATACTTGATTGACATAAACACTTCATTTAACAAGCAACTTGAAAAGGGTTTATCATGAACATCATATGAATATCACATATTAGGGCCAAAGCTTGAAACCTTGTAAACAAAACATCAATTAAAACTCAATAATAGCATGAACTCCAATTTAAATTCACATGAATCATGAAAACTCATAAACATACGATCTTTGAATTTAGAAAAGGATTCTTGAACTTCTTGGGTGGAAGGGACCCAAGAATCAACATCTACATACCTTAGAAAACTCTTTCGTGAAGGCTTTTAGAGAGATTCTTGATTTCTTAAAGAAGGGTTTGAATCTTGTTCTTGGGTTTTTGATCTTGAAAGAAACCCTAATTTGATGTTGAAGATGAAGAATGAAGCCTTCAGTTTCATTCAGGATATATATATATAAGGGTTAAAAGGGTGGGAAAAAAACAAAAATCCCTTTTAAAAATAACTTAAAATTTTTTATCAGGACATACGACGGTGGGGTACGATGGTCCATCGCTGGGTCGATGGTCTGTCAGACTAACCATCGTACTGGGACCAGAACTGGAACTTACTGCCTTGGTGCGAGGGTCCGTCGCTAGCTCGACGGTCTGTCCTCTCTGTCGCACTCATCTAGAGAGTGGACTCACTGCCTCGATGCAACGGTGGGGTGCAACAGTTCGTTGCTAGCTCGACAGTCCATCGGACCTCTCCGTCGCACTTGGGTAGTTCAGACTGCTTTCTGTAATTTGGCCATAACTTCCTCGTCCGATGTCGGATTTTGATGAAATTGGTATCGATGAAAATCTTATTCAATTCTCTACATAAAAAAAAGTCGATATTAGGGAAATTCTATATGGTTTAAAATATTTCTTACTTGGAAAGTCACTTCTCAATCTTTTAGGGCTGAATTTACACTTTACTTGACACGCTCTAAGGCTCAGACTACAAGAGAATTTTAAGGGTCTCACGTATAGCATTAGAGATTTCTTAGAAAAGTGTTGAAGAAATACCCTAGTTGGGTGAGAGCAGTCAGTATGACTCAGTCCGTGGAGCCAAAAATCCAATTTAACAGCCAGACAGATAAATCTCTATAGTTTTTTCATCTTTTGATTTACTCTAGTCTCACTACCTAAAATTTCACGAGTATGGCCATTTCAAGAGATAGTTTGTTCGCATCTAAGTAAAATATAAAATTTAGATCTGTACATGCATCATGCATCAGCTTTAGATTAAGATATTGAGTCATAGTTCAGTCCGTAAGTATCCTGTATATCATCTTAGTCTTTTCCTAGTATTTCGATCAAATCAGTATCATTTGGGGACGAACAATCCCAAGGAGGGAGTGTTGTAATACCCCGAGTTTTTATATCATAAACCTTTCATAGCTTCTCTATGACCTCAAATCCAGCTAAAGGTGATGGTCTTCCTTCATTAAGTTCTTTTCAAGTCTCAGATTCAGCCATATAGCTATTTTCATGTAAGTTCATGCACTCACAGATCAATTCAGCAGCTCACTATGTTGAGATTCAGTCATACAGTTTATTTCAATTATGCATGATAGCTTATAGCCTCATATTCTTCAGTATTTTCAGCCTAACTATCCACATTCGAGGACGAATGTTCCCAAAGGGGAGAGAATGTAATACCCCACATTTTTCCTAGAATGATTTTGTCCCTAAAATGCCAAAGATTAGCTTCAAGAATGAATAACAATTTATTTCATATGGAGTTTTCTAGATTTAGACCTTTCATTGTGTGGCAAATCGAATAAGTTTTCCATCAATACCAAATTTGCCCAAATCTGATGCGTAGTGTTAATAGTGTACTGTTCAAGTAACCACCGCGTTGCGGTGAAGGGTGAATTCATGATTGTCAAATTTCAGTAGCTCACCATAAATCCATCGCATCGGGGTGAGTATAGCACTAAGAGATCCATCGTGTCGTAGTGGAGTGTTAAAAGGCAATTGTTAATTTCCAGTAACTCACCGTGATTCCATCGCATCGCGATGAGTATAGCGATGGCGGGATCACCGCGTTGCGGTGAAGGCATATTTGTCATGTCCTTGATCCATAATTTAAATGCATGTTTCATAACCTTTATCCTAGTGTATGAAATGCTTATTAGGATGAAAAATGATCCTAGAAATCTCTTAGAGCCAAGTTGAGTTAAGATCCTTTAATTCGTCCAATGTTTAGTGTTCGATTCTACAAGAGTCAACTTTAAAAGTGAATGACTCTTTATGTATGTATAATTTTTCAGCTTAAGACGAATCAAATATTAAATAATTGAATTCGCTTTCCAACAATACCAATTTTGTCAAAATTCGTTACTCGAGTCAAAAGTTATGACATTTTTAGTTTGACGCAGTAAACTGCCGTGATTAGACCGCGTCGTGGTAGCCCTTCAAACGACAATACGAGTCACGAATTTTTGTTTTAAACTATGTAGGGGCAAAGGGTTCTTTTCCCACCTCAACCTAGGTCCTAAAAATACGATCTAAAGCTTTAATTGGGGCATTATTTGCCCCCATTCTTCAATTTTTCCCCCAAGAACAACCCTAATCAATTCCCTCAAGAATAAGCAATTCCATCTTATTCTCTCCAACAAAAGATCAAGAATTTGGGGTTTCTAATCCAAGAACTTCAAGAATGATTTCAAGATCGTCTCTAAAGGATTCAAAGTTCAAGCTTTTACATTCAATTCATCAAAATCCAAACCATTAAGGTATGTGGGGTTTGAACAAGAACACTCCTTTCGTTCTTGTGCCCAAAAAACTTACTTTAAGTTAAATTTCTACATTTTGATATGACTTTCATGAAATTTAAGTTAGAGTTTATACCCCATGTTGTTAGTTGCATGATTTTGTGATTTTTAAGTGAATTGGATATTGAGTTACATATCTACTTTCGAGTATTTATGCACATGATTATATTTTCTAGATTTTAAGTTGAGTTATGAGAAATTGTGTTATAAAGCATGAACTTTATTGTGTTTGATATGAATTTGAAGCATGGGCTCAAAGCCCTAAGAGTTATTCTTGATATTTCGAGAATGATCATGGTTTAAGTATCCCATAATTAGCTATTTTCAGATTTTTATAAAGAAAGTTGATCTTTTGAAACAAGCTAAGATAGGAATCCACATTATTCATTATTGATGATTTAAAGCAAAGAGAAGCTTGATTTGGTCTACATTATAGACCCTTGAGTTATTTTAAGGTGGATTTCCTAAAAGTTCTAAGCTTAAGTATGGGAGAATTATTTAGCATCGAGTGGGAAGTGTGGGTTTAGTGCATCCTAATTCCATAGAACTACCTACCACCGTAGGATTGAGATTTATGGGCATAAGACCGAGATAGTGATCACTTAAATTAAGGTTCTATTCCGATGGCAAGGGTAGAACAGCTCTCCTCAACGTGGGTAAGACGTTGACTCCATGTAGCTCACATAGTTTATGTCGGTTAGATGAACCTCCCAAAGATGTCCCCCACTCTTGAAACAGTTTCAGTGATTTAAAGTATTTTCCCTTAAAGAAAGTATTTTTCTCTGCTAGTAAAAGTAAATATACAGCTTTTGAGTATTTTTCCTTACAGATAAGTTATTTCTTTTCTACCAGTAAAGAAGAGTTTTGAAAGTGATTTTCCTAAAGTTTTGAGAGAATTTTCATAAATCCTTAAGATGAGTTAATTTCCCTATTTATCAAAGAAAGCTTTTAAAAGTATGTTTTTCCCAAATATTTTAGAAACTAAGTGTAAAGGCTTACAAGTTAATCAAATATTGTTTTACTTGAGATTACAGTTTCGAAGTTACAACCTTAGCTTTCAGATACAGAGGTGAGCTCTTTACCACTTAGTCTATATTATTTGAGAAGGGAATAGAACTAGAGATTTCAAAACTAAGTGTGATGGCTCACGAGTTATCTATTATATGCTTTACTCTTCATGACTTGTGATATTCAGATTTCATATTACTCAAGCTAGGTGAGTCATTTACATTTAGCATGCATTGTTTATAAATGATGATCATGAGATATATTTTACTTATGCACTGCACCTCCATATACTCAGTACATCCTCAAAGTACTAATCCATATATATATCTATGTGCTACATTGTCTCATAATGTAGGTACAAGACTTAGTATGCACATTCAGATTCAGGCAGTTGCAGATTTCAGCCAGTAATTGAAATCTTTCATTATATTTTTTAATTATTTCTGTTGTAGTTAACACCATAACATTTGTTCTCTAGATTTTACACACCATTACGTGCCAATTTTCTTCACGGTTCTTGAGCTAGGACTAGACCGTTAATGATCTGATCCATTTTTTGCTTTTTTGCAGTCATTAAGTATAGCTAAAACTTCCGGCAAAAGAGAGAACTAATCAGCATAGAGGAAAGATTATACTATTCAAAGCTATGATAGGAATAAGGAATCCAATTTTAAGGTAACCAAGATGAAGCAGAATCGTTTCGAAAGAATAACTGAAGGGCAGTCTATGAAAATTTATGTTGGGTTCGAAATCGAGATGGCGTCATGCGGAAGCTTAAAGTTTGCAAATCATGAGACGACAAATCATACGACAAAGAAAAACATACTAAAAAGATATTATTGATAGAATTTGGATTGAAAACACATAAAATTTATTGCGAGATATCTCTCCTAAATAAAATAAAGAATCTTAAACGACTACATTGTGGATGTTTTGTGTTATGATATGAGAATGGGTCCGCTATTTATAGATATACATCTTTCCTCTTGAAAAGAGGTTAGCCAAATATGAAAAAAAATTACATTTTTCTTTTAGGAAAAGTCAAAGTAATTATGGTATTAATTTTATTTTTCTTTTAAGAAAAATAAAACTAGGTGAGTCAAATATAAAAAAGAATTATATTTTCCTTTTAGAAAAAGTCAAAGTAATTATGGTGTTACTTGATTTTTCCTTCTAAGAAAAATGAAACTTAAATTTGATAAAAAAAATCAGGACAAAAATCCTAATAGATCTTTCCTTTTTGGCTTAATTTTCTTCACTTAATCCGCCTTCTTCATGTCATATGCATAATTTTGATTCTTCACATAATCTTCATTTATCCCTGTTGTTTGTCATGCTTAAAAATAGAGTTTTTTTAGGTTAAAAATATATTAGTCCTTTTGGGTTAAAAATATTGGAGCCCTTTTATAAGGTTAAAAGAGTTTTATTTTTAAAGATGTGATCGCAGGATTGTTGAAAATATGATTGAAATATTTTCTCCACATGTAGTTGGACAAAAACATCATTATCACCAAACTGATTGCAGCTTGATTTGAAATCGCTTTGAACTTGTATTCAATCTCGTTTCACCGAACCATTAGATCTTTGAACTATAGGTTCTGATACCACTTGTTGGGTTTGAAATCGAGATGGCGTCATGCGGAAGCTTAAAATTTGCAAATCATGATACGATAAATCAAACGACAAAGAAAAACATACAAAAAAGATATTATTGATAGAATTTGGTCTAAGCGACCTACATATTGAAAACTAATATTGAAAAAACGTAAAATCTGTTGCGAGAAATATCCCCCTAAACAAAGACTCTTCAATGATTATTTTGTGGATGTTGTGTTATGGTATGAGAAGGGGTCCTCTATTTATAGATATGCAAACCTTTCCTCTTAGAAAGAGCTTAGCCAAATATGAAAAAGAATTTTATTTTCCTTTTAGAAAAAGTCAAAGTAATTATCGTATTACTTTTATTTTTCTTCTAAAAAAATAAAACTAGGTTAGCCAAATATGAAAAAAAAAGTATATTATTCTTTTAAAAAAAGTCAAAGTAATTATGGTATTACTTTTATTTTCCTTCTAAGAAAAATAAAACTTAAATTTGATAAGAAAATCAGGACCAAAATTCTAATAGATCTCTCCTTTTTGGCTTGATTTTCTTCACTTGATCCGTTTTCTTCATGTCATATGCATAATTTTGATTCTTTACATAATCTTCATTTATCCCTGTTTGTCATGCTTATAAATGGAGCCCTTTTAGGTTAAAAATATTGAAGCTCCAAAGAGAATTTTATTTTTAAAGATGTGACAGCAGGATTGTTGAAAATATGATTAAAATATTTTCTCCACATGTAGTTGGACAAAAATGTCAGTATCACCAAACTGATTGCAGCTTGATATGAAACCGCTTTGAACTTGTCTTCAATCTCGTTTCACCAAACCGTTACATCTTTGAACCATAGGCTCTGATATCACTTGTTGTATTTGAAATCGAGATAGCGTCATGCGGAAACTTAAAGTTTGCAAATTATGAGACGATAAATCAGACGATAAAGAAAAACATACTAAAAAGATATTATTGATAAAATTTGATCAAGCGACCTACGTATTGAAAACTAATATTGAAAAAACACAAAATCTATTGGAAAAATCTCCCCTAAACAAAGACTCTTAAACGACTATATTGTGGATGCTATTATGTTATGGTATGAGAAGGGATCATCTATTTATTCTATTTATACTATTTATACATATGCAAACCTTTCCGAGGTTAGCCAAATATTAAAAATAATTATATTTTACTTTTAAGAAAAGTCAGAGTAATTATGGTATTACTTTTATTTTCCTTCTAAGAAAAATAAAATTTAAATTTGATAATAAAATTTAAATTTGGTAAGAAAATCAGGACAAAAACCTAACAATTTAAAACAGCATGATCCCCAAAAATAATACATAAACATGCTTTTTAGGGACAAAAGGTGAATGCAGTATCATGAAATTCTTCAACAAGGTAAAGTTTTTAATAGTGACTGACAATTGCTTAGTACGCTTGGGAAATAGAAGCAAGGAGACGGCATATCATCCAAGCATTGCACATAAGCCCAATCTTAAGAAAGTAAAGGTCACATTCTTGAGCTAAGTCTTCGTCTATAACACCTTCCAAAAAAGTTCAAGATGGATAGAAACTAAAGAACCATCACATTCTTGCAAAATGGGAGACTATCATTCAGGAGGCAGGAGTCATGGCTCGGAAAATTGTCACATCTAGCACCGGCTCGGTGTCTTCAAACAGCTCGAAGACACAAGTGTCATGCTCTTTTAAACTGTTGCCGAGCACAAAGTCTCTCCATCCTGATGCCTGGATCTTTACACAACTTGATTGAATGTTAAACAACTTAGCACGCCAAATTCTCCCATTAGAAACTCGTAGATTGACAATAGTCTCCTCCTCTCTGATATATTTCTTGAAAAAGTTAACAGGTATATCCTGAAAAAACAGAAACAGTTACTCTTTAATCGGATTATTAGTAATTTTATCCCCTTCTCTTTCGACAGGATAAGAAATAAAGGCACTTGACCCCTCAGGACAGTAGGACTCGACATCTACAAAATGCAATGAATGCAACATTTCTTGACTTGACAACTTACCAGTTGGAAGTTTTGAGAGACATAAGCGGGCTGCATAGAAACAATGAAGTGTGGATTGCAGTAGTTTCCCCAGTTGTGCTTCTCTGAGGGTAACATCTTTTTCTTGCCAAGTCTTGTCATCTCAGAGGATGTGGAATCTGAGAGAAAGACCAGACCAAAAAAACCTCTTACAGTACAACAAAATGGCCATAACAAACACATGCTATCTCTCACCATAACAAACACATGATAACTCTTACCCATCAAAGCTGAGGCAAACGAATATAAACCACCAAATAATTTTGTTTATGAAATTTGAACCTTGTCTCTTAATTTTACACACTTCATTCACCACTAGACCACACCATTAGATGCCAATTTCTTCACATTTCCTGTGCCAAGACTAGACTGCTAATAATCTGATCCATTTTTTACTTTTTTGCAGTTACTGAGAATAGCTAAAACCTCCGGCAAACGAGAGATCTAATCAGCATAGAAGAAAGATTTTATTATTCAACAGCTATGATAAGAAAAAGAAATCCAATTTTAAGGTAATCAGGATGAAAGACAATAGTTGTGCTTCTCTGAGGGTAACATCTTTATCTTGCCAAGTATTTTTATCTCAGAGGCTGTGGAATTTGAGAGAAAGAGAAGACTAAAGAACCGCTTATTGTTCAACAAAATGACCATAACGATTCTCTAGTAACCATAAAAAATGGAATGACATACCTGTCCCTTTATAAGATGCGCTATTCAAATTCCCTTCCATATCTCCTGTTTCAAGCTTCACATTGATAGTCTCCTTCCCTTCTGCTTTTTTTGCTGCACAAAATAAATTGTCTGGTTTTTCAAGCTTAACCCTGATAGGCTTAAAACTTCGAGAGGGTGCTGGAAGACCAGAATTTTGTGTTTTGCAATACGAAGAATCTGCTGCTACTGTTTTTTTGGGCAATTTATTATGAATATTCCCTCCTGCTTCCCATTGTCCGAGTTTTACCTCATCCAATTGCTTGCTTCGCAGTGGATACCTACAATGTGACGTATCCAAACTGAAACTAGTTTTCTTTTGATGATGTCGATTAGTGGTCTTCTTCTTAGTTGTTGAGGGATCCCCTACTGGCATTTCTTTGTTGCACTCTGCCAAAACAATGACATGGGAGGGGGAGAAAGAAGGGAGAAGAAAGGGAAAAAACTGTCATCCATCATAACATAATTCAACGTGACGAGTCTAACAAAGGACAAGTTACTAAACACGATACCTTCAACATCTCCTTTCTCAAGCTTCACATTGTTAGCCTTCTTCATTTTTGCTTTTTGTGCTACAGAAAGCAAATCCTCTTCCGCATTTGGTTTTCCAAGCTTCACCTCTTTCAGTTGCTGGCTTCGCAGTGGATACCTACAATGTGACGTATCCAAACTGACACTAGTTTTCTTTTCATGATGTTGATTAGTGGTTGTCTTCTTAATTACTAACGGATCCACCACGGGTATTTTGCTGCAGTGCTCTGCAAAAAAGATGAAGTGGGAGGGGAGGAAGATGAAAAATGTCGTCCAACATAACATAAGTCTCACAGAGAACAAGTTGCTGAACCAAATACCTTCTACATCTCCGATTTCAGTCTTCACATCTTTCACTTGCTTACTTCGCAGTGGATACCGACAAATTGATGCATCCAAACTGGTAGTAGTTTTCTGTTTACTATGCTGATTAGTGGTTGTCTTCTTAATTACTGACGGATCCACCACGGGTATTTTGCTGCAGTGCTCTGCAAAAAAGATGAAGTGGGAGGGGAGGAAGATGAAAAATGTCGTCCAACATAACATAATTCACCATGATAAGTCTCACAGAGAACAAGTTGCTGAACCAAATACCTTCTACACCTCCGTTTTCAGTCTTCACATCTTTCACTTGCTTACTTCGCAGTGGATACCGACAAATTGATGCATCCAAACTGGTAATAGTTTTCTGTTTACTATGCTGATTAATGGTTGTCACCTTAGAAACTAAGGCAACCACTACTGGTACTTCATTGCAGTGCCCTGCCAAAAACATGATATGGGAGGGGGGAAGGAAGGGAGGAGAATAAAAGAAGAATGTCATCCGTCATAACGTAATTCAACAAAGGAAAGTTGTCTTATCGCTGAACCAGCAGCATCAATGAGAGGCACAAATATTAAAAGCAGATACCTTTAAATTTATATGCTTCACCATACAAATTATGTTGCCTACCTTGTTTTACAAGTTTTTCCATGTTAGTTTCCACCCTTTTTGCTTTTGGCACACAACAGAGATCCTCTTCCGAGTTTGCTTTCTCAAGCTGCACTGCACAACAGAAATCCTCTTCCGTGTTTGCTTTCTCAAGCTGCACCTCAGTAGACTCTTTTCTTTCTGACTGAGTACCGCAACAGGGTACTGGAGTGGAAGATCTTTGTAAGCTGCAACAGGGTACTGGAGTGGAAGATCTTTGTTTTACAGAATATGAAGGACTCCCATTTCCTTTGGATTGTTCAAGCTTCACCTGTTTACTTCGTAGAGGATAACTACGACCTGATGCTTCCAAACTGATAGAATATTTCCTTTTAGTGCATTTGGTAGTGTTTGCCATCTTGGAGGCTGAGGGATCTAGTACTTCATTGCAGTGCCCTGACAAAGAAGGGGACCGGGGGAGGGAGAGGAGGATACAAAGATAAAGTAAGCAGAAAGTTATTGGCGTCGACATAGTTAAAGCAGAATTTGTATCACAACAGAAGATTCTCATGACATTGAACAAGAAGAGACCATGAATGTATGCACAAAACATATAATCAGTATACCGTTTCCTTTATCTGCTGCACAGTACAAATTTTTCTCCATGTTAAGTTTTAGAAGTTTCTCCTTATCATTTTGTGTAGCACAATCCAAATCCTCCTCCACATCTGGTTTCTCAAGCTTCACCCTGTTAGGCTCCTGCCTTTCTGGTGGACAGCTAGGGTGGGATACTTGAATAACAGATTTTTCTCTTTCTGAATATGAACGATCTGCTACTTTTGCAGTCTTGTTTCTCAGAAAATCGTCATCACATGCATTTTTTTGTGTCTTCTTCCTGTGACTAGCATCACCCACTAAATTTACAAACTTCTCTGGTGTTATATCTTCATTTGGGCCAGAAGGATATTCAATCTCAGAAGCACTTAAATCGAATATGAAGACAGAGAAATGAGAATTTCCCTTATATTGAAAGAGTAAGAAGTAACCGCAACCAATTGAATAGTACTCCTTAAACTTGTTCCAGCCCTCCTTCAGCCATTTCATGCCATTCGAGTTTTGCAATTTTACTTCCCATATTGCGCCAGTTGGGACCTCAAGGAAAACAAGATCTCGCAGATCGGCCCCATACTTCATTACAAATTCATCTGGGATGTGCTGTAGGATACCAAAATTTAAAAATTTATGAGCAAAAAACTAAGAGAAAACAAATGGAAAAAAAAGACAAATTTTAGACCAAGAAGTTGGTGTAAGATAGCTGAAGAAACTGCAGTCATATTTCCAATCACATAGAGAAACTGGGAAAAGGGAAAAGAAAACGCCATAGCAAGATAACAAGTAAGAAAATCCTGTACAGACAAACAACAAATACAGAAAGTGACCAGTTATGCTTGGTTCTAATTATCTGCCAATCATGTTTTACAAGACTAATTGCTAATCCCAAATTTCTTCAAAGCAGATTATAAATGTAAGCCAGAAAAGATTGTACATTGTTCATAAGTCTAATTTTTTGTCTACATGGCTTTCTTGGTACAGCTGATCAAAAGTTTTATATAATGAAATTCTAACAATAGAAGAAATCCCTCTATTTAATTCGACACGTCACAATAGATAAATCCTACGGAGCATGTGATTATGCAAAAATGCTTTGCCTGCTGGTAAACCGACTTGAAGACCTACTTGAAAGGCATTGCGACCATAGATACATTACATGACTTTCTTTACAGCACCAAACTGACTGACTGATTGATCAGATTGGCCTTTCATATGAGGTATGGGATAAAGTAGAATTTTGGGTTTTTGGCATCAACATTGACAGTAGGGATCAACACTTGTTCAATCTCACTCATATAAAAATCATGGAAAGTAATGACTTCAACTGGCTACTCTAAGAGTGTATTGGAAGGGCAGCTCTGTGCACCAAGGAGCAAGGTCCGGGGAAGGGCCGAAGCACAGGGTCTATTTAGTGACTTTACCAGTTACTCCAAGGAAGAGTACAATGAGTTTGGTGTCATTTCTTTAGTGAAAATTGACATCACTACAAACAGTCAAGGCGCACCATAGTAATTGTACGGCAGGTGAAATTGCTGCATAATATATCCGTTTGTCGTAATAGGATTTTTTTAATTTTAAGTTTTAATGTCTGATCACTTGAAATGTTGCATGCACCGGTTCCTCAAAAAATCTGAGCAACATAGATTACAGGTAATTTAGCAGTAACGTGAAAAAGAAAGAAAAGGACAGATGAATTGTACGACAATAGTAATAATTTTTCATCATACTGTCTATGAACATTAAGTTAAATCCAGACATAAAAATGGAAAAATTGAAATACTATGGGACCTCACTCACTCATTTTTTACCAAGCAAAAAAGGGGAATTAAGAATCTTGAATGCAATGCATGCATGAATTTGCACAACTTACCAATTTAGAAGAATGAGGAAATAAGATAATTTTGAAGAATTGACGGGACATCTTCTTTAACCGCCGTTTCACCATATTTGTTTTTCTGTTCTTATTCTTCTTCATTTCTGATTTTGGAAACAAAAAGGCAGTAATTAAAACTAGAGCTCTAAGCAGAAAGGGAGGAAACCAGAAGCCCTAAGTGTTGCATTATTTACAGTAATGTAATGTACTAATAATTCCTAGAAGAGAAAGAGGAAGAGACAGTGAGTGACCCAAGAGGAAGACACCTCAGCCAATTAAGGAACATAAAAAGACACCACTTTCCGTTTTTATTTTTTTATAGGAATGGACACCCAGGCGGACCCATGTGGTTGTCAACGAGTTTCGCCCGAATCCCTGTATATATAAGATTAAAAAAAAAAAAAAATTATATTTATATACATATATTAAATTTAAATCACTTGAAATAACGATTCTACGTAGTTTGACGGTATGGGCGACGCTTCTTGGGCTGCTTGTTGAAGTCCATGTCATGAGTTTGATCCTTGCTGGAGTGCAAATTGCCTTTTTATATTATTTTTAATTACTGCTATTATTATTTTTTTTTTAAAAAAGCTAGCTGCTGTGATTAAAAAAAAAAAATCCAAAATAAATTAAAAATCAAAATTAACAAGAACTTTAAAACCCTATTTTTCCAAAATTAGAAAACCCAAAACCCTTTTTCCTTTTTCACTTAAAACTGTATTTTATTGATTTATTCACATATTTATAATTTTATTTTTCGAACTTCCTAATAAAAATTCTAAAAATTCATCACTGAATGGACAACATAAATAAATGTAATGGCCGTTTGGCCGTAAAATCATTATACATGAAATAAATTAAAAGACTAAGTAATATATACATTAGGAGTTTTTAACAATTTAAAGATCATTCCAACTTAAGCTCGTGAACGATAGTACATATATTGGGACGAGGCTCCTATTCATTTTTCATCTATTCTCGTAAACTGCTGTTGAAATTTGTGATATTTATTCAATTTAAATATTAAAGGCTTAAATTTATATACGTCCTCTCAGAATTTTAACCATGATAAAGAAGATAGATTACCCACTAATTTTGAAATGAAATGATCTAACTTTATTTAAAAAAAATAATTTTAATCTGATAAGAATCATTAACAAATATTGTCAAACATTAAAAAATATTCATATATACTTTTGCTATATCTAAAATTGATGAAATCATAAAATTCACAAATTAAAAAAATAAAAGCAATTGAAAAAAAAAAAAAAAAACCTTCTTTTCAATGTCTATGAAAAAAATCTGAATTGCATTTCGTCAGTTAAACTAAAAAAAATAATTACTGCAATGTGCATTCGAACAATTCATCGCCTAACATGCCTATTAAGTAAAATTGTCATCTCCCGCACTTTTTTCAACCATCAAGATTTTAATTAATATAAGATACTGAGAAAATAATCCTTCAAACGTAAATTAGATGCACTTAGAGTGTGTTTTGTACGAAGGAGAAAACGCTTTTCAATTTTCTCATGTTTGTTTGACTTAATTGTTTTGAAAAATATTATTCAAATGAACTTAGTTTTTTTAAATTTAAGAAAAATGGCTTCCCTTCAAAAATTAAGGAAAATATTTTTCAAAACTCTCTTTCAACCTTACATCCCAACTTTTCACCCTAATCTAAGTCTCAGGTACCGATTCTCGACACTAACACGGGATTTGATTTCCGACCCTAACTCTCGATTCTTGACTCAAAATTCAACTCCCGCACTCGATCTGAGACTCAATTTCCATCTCCACACCATACTCCTGAACAGGGACCCCATTCGCAACATTGATCCAAGACACATAATGAAATGGGTCAAAGGGCCGCCTTAGCTTTCGATGACATCATTCAAAGTCAGTGCGTGGGGCATCAAGCTTTGGTCGCATTGAGGACACGGAATCCTACATGGAGGGTCCAATTTGAGTATACCAAAGAGCAATCCCGCGTATGAAAGATTGCTTAGAGCATTGAAGATTGAGGACTCACGATTTTGGGCCCTTCATTAAGGGCATTTTGGTCACTTAGCCTTGTCCAAATAACACTCCATGGCTGCCCCACCTCATTAAAGGTATTGGAGTCATTGTCTTCCATTATGTAATAAGGCTATATATAGTCTATTTTAGGTCCTTTCTCTTTAGCTTTTGAATAATTAGTATGTGAAAGACTTCTTCTCTTTTTTAGAGTGTAACACCCTTAGTGTAGGGCTTGGAAAAGTCATTAGTATAGGGCATGGAAAAGTCATTATTGATCTTTGCTTAGAAACAGTGGCTGTAAGGTGGAGTTGATTCCCTTAGCGGTCACCGTAAGAAGATTGGTGTTTGTATTGCAAGTTTAAGGGTCTTATTATTTAAGACATAGTTTGGTTATTCTTTCTTCATAACTTCTTATGTCATCTTATCTATCCCTTTATCTTATTGCATTTGTGTGTTTGTGTCTTATCTTCTTATTCTCGAATTCTTTGTGTTGCTGCCCGTGCTTGTTTTGTATCTTGTTCTTGATTTTCTCTTGTTGTTCTTGGATGGTTTGTGTTTAGTATCGTGTCCCTTATCATTTGGTATCAGAGTAAGGATTGATTTCATTCTTACGGAATCGATCTTGAGCTTGTTAACTCGAAAATCACAAAAAGGGTGTTGAAAAACCGAAAATCCAAAAAGAAATATCCTGTCCCATTTTTGGTGTCTAGGCCAAAATTTGTATCTTATATTTAGGATATTTTTATGTGTTTTGTTTTTCTAGTGTTAGTCCCTTCTTCACAAACACTAAAAGAGTCAAGATCCAAATTTTGAGCCATTTTTGAGTTGTTCTTGAACTTTGATTGTTGCTATTTTTTTAGGATTGATGGCTTGAAAGTGTGTTGTTGATGTTTGTTGTTGAGGGTGTGGGTTTGAAAAGTGTTGTTGGTGTTATGGAGTTCAACGTGAGCTAAAAGAAATAAAAATCATTCAATTTGGAGCTCATTTGGGTTGGTTTTCATTCTTGAATGTTCTTGTTGTTCTTCATGTATTGTTGAGCAAGAACATTCAAAAAAGAGTGGTTTGATCTAAAAAGGTAAAGAAAGGAGTGTGGCTTTGTGTTTATCTTGAAAGACACAATCCCGAGATATCCAAAAAGGAAAGGGAACAAAAGGACTTTCAAAAGTCTTATTTACCGAAAGGGAGTAATACCTTATTCCAAGACTAACAAAGGAGGAAAGAGCCAACAACATTTTAAAAAGGTGTCTTGCCAAAAAGGAGTAAGGATGTCAAATATTTTTGAAATTAAAAAAAAGGCTCCAAGTCTTGTTGTTTTCCTCCTAAAGTTGATTTTCACCATTTCAAATTAAAATTTGATCAATCCAAATTGCAAACTGTCATGTCATCAAATTGCCACATCACCAAACTACCACGTCATCACCCTCTAAAAACAACCTTAGGCTCAAAATTTCAGATTTCTAAATTTCCTTTCTTTATTTTCTTAGTTTCATTTCTTGAGTCTAGTACTAATTAGCAACTAGTAATCACCTACTAGATTGTGAATTAGTTGTTTGAGTCCACTTTTTTTCGTGTTTTCATTCTTTGTGTGCTTTTCTCGTTTTGATTTGTTGAACTTCTTTGTTTCAAGTTTGTAAATATAATTTTTTATTTTGTGTCTTGAGTCGATCAAACAAGAATCTATTTCAGCCGCTAAGTAGTAATTGCCACTTTATTGACTACTAGAGTATAAGCAACTATCAATATTCGCCGCTCCGATTGTGAGAATCACAAAGGTGAGTGTATACGAGTGTTGGAGAAGAGCTTTAACTACTAATCTTGTTTGTTCTTTTGGTAGGTGTAAATAGTAATATAAGGAGAACATGTCTTTGATAGTCGGGGATTATTGTGACTACAACATGGGAGACTATGATTGTAGTGAGGGATTTTATGGCTACAAAGTTGAGGGAGATTGTGGGGGCTATGAAAATAGCCATGATCAAAACTTGAGCAGATTTGAGGTTCGCGATTTTAGGGGGAAAAATAAGGAGAATGAAGTGCCTAGCGCTTGTGGGGAATATAGAGATGATGTAGGACCTCGTGATGGTTCTTGTGATAAAGTTGGGGCATGTGAGGAGTCTTACACTTCCCACTCCGAACCTAGATTTGATGTTAGGTATAACCCTTTCATTCGCAAAGCTTATGAGAGCTATGATGAGAGTACATGTGAGGAGTGTGAAAATTCAGTTTTTTCACCTTGTAGTGCTTCTTATCAAATTGACATGGTGTGAATGGTTATCCTAGCTATAGTAGAGGTTGTCCCACGAGAAAAAGAGAATATGCATCTCCAAAACTAATAGATAATCATGTGCCTTACAATGTTGATCCGAGAAGGAGTGTACACTCCAAAAAGGTGACTATTTATGGGATACCAGGCTGTCTCGTTGTGTTAAATGATAGGTACTATAGAAACTACATCCTTCCATCCATGGTTGACTACTTGGGGTTGTTTCTAGAGCCTTTAATTATTCCATACTTCTTGGATGAGTTTAAGGTTACCGAGAGGGTGAAAATTATCTTCTCCCAATTTGATTACCATGAGGAGGTGTGGTGCAGTTTTTTCCCCATATCCTACGGTCATGTGAGCTTGGGTGTCGATTGGTTTGCACAAAATAAAGTCCCAAATGTGCAAAATTGGCCTAATATTATAAAAGACCAATGGAGAACTCGCCTCATGACGTACATTCTGCCCGGGCTGCAAAGAGAAGTGCTCACCTACTCCAATTCGAGTGATGATTAGAGACAAAAGATTGAGAGAAGTAACGGTGTGCATGGTGGTAATCTGAGAGTGGATAAAAGAGAGATTGTGTGGAGCGAAGTAAGGAAATTGCCATCAAACTGAGCTAATATTGTTTGTCCTTCTATTTCTAAGGACATTTATGTAGGTACCGATATGGAAAGTGAAGGAGAGAAATGCCGAAGTGAAGTTGCTGCCCAAGCTTGTGGAGGACCTTCACAACACGGCAAAGGTGAGTCTACTCAAGAACTTCAAGGTAAAATAGCTAACTCTTACACTTTTGTGCATGTGAATGATAATTGTGTAGCTAGTAGCCTATTGAGTGTGAGTAGTAACTTACTTACTTGTGAGTTTAATTATTCTTTGCCTCTTGTTAATGATGTACATGTTGTGAGAGTGGATACAATAGTTGATCCTATTAATGACCAAATTGACTCTTCTTGTAAGATCAATTTATGTCCACCTAGTATTGAAGCCCATATGTTGAATAAAAGTACATCGCTTTGTAATTGGTGTTGATCAACTTATTTGTGAAAATTATCCACCACTTGAGTATGTGTGTTATGTGATTAATAGAACTCAAGCGAGTGAAGTACTTAAAAATGTTGGTCAACAAAACGGGAGTGAACCCGAGAGCTATTTTTAGGATAATCTTGTACTTAAAACCTCTTTGAAACTTGATATTGATCTTTTAGAGAGTAAAGAACTTTCTTGTTTCAAATCTGCCCGTGAGATAGATCATGCTCTATTTAGGTATAATGTCTTGTTTGAAGATAATATACACACTCCTAAGGAACCTAGTAGAGAAAATAATGGTATAGATTGCCTTGAAGTCTATAGCTGATATGCTAATCCACTATGGTGTGACAACATTCCTCCTAGAGATAAAAATCTCTTTTTAAAGATGAGAGTACTCTTAAGGGTAAAAAATGTGTAGTCCTTCTTAAAAACCCAAGGGGAAAGGTGTCATTGACTCCTTGGGGTAATGTTTTTAAATGTACATCCTTGCTTGACATACTTGTGTTTGAGTTAAATGAATATCAACTTACGGATACCGAATTGTTTATTTATTTGCAAGAAGAAAAGTGTATGTGCTTAACTGGTTTGTCTTCATCTGTGTATGTCGCTACACTTGAGTCCTTCCTATACTACTCTTTGCCTATGATGACATCCATACTAGTTTTGGATTTGTTTTATGTAGAGGAAGGAAATTTGTTGGTAAGTCCACTTGTGTGAGTAATAGTGCTATATGGATCTCGTGGATTTTAGAACCAATTTAATCACCACCCTTGGTGTGGTCTCTTGAAGAGATAAAAAGTCAATTGCGTCTTGTGGCTCATAAGATCCTAATTCTACTTTTTAGTTTGAGTGATGCCATTAAGACCCTTGTAGCTTCCTTATCTCTTGGTGATTCCTGTAACCAAATCCTTTGTGCATTTTTTATTGAGCATTTAATATTTAGTTCAAAGGATCCTTAGTTATATTTTAAATATGCGCAACCTTGGCATGTTGAGATGATTTGTCGTGCTAACCCTAACCCTCATGCCATGAGGAATTTATATTCATTTGTCCTTTCTTCAGTTTTGCAAGATTTGAATTCGAGGTTGAATCCTTTTCAAGAAGGGGGGATGATACGAGTCAAATGGCTCCCTTAGATTTCTATGACATCATTCAAAGTCAGTACATGGGGCATCAAGCTTTGGTCGCATTGAGGACACGTGATCCTACATAGAGAGGCCGATTTGAGTACACCAAAGAGCAATCCCGCGTGTGGAAGATTGCTTGGAGCATTGAAGATTGAGGACTCACAGTTTTGGGCCCTTCATTAAGGATATTTTGGTTATTTAGCCTTGTCCAAGTAACACTCCATGACCGCCCCACCTCATTGAGGGTATAGGAGTTATTTTGTCTTCATTATGTAATAAGGCTATATATAGTCTCTTTTAGGTCTTTTCTCTTTAGTTTTTGAATGATGAATATGTAAAAGACTTCTTCTCTCTTTGAGCGTATAAAACCCTTAATGTAGGGCTTGAAAAAACCATTCGTGTAGGGCTTGAAAAAACCATTATTGATCTTTACTTAGAAACGATGGTTGTAAGGTAGAGTTGGTTTCCTTAGCGGCTACCCTAAGAACATTGGTGTTTGTTGTTGCAAGTTTAAGGGTCTTATCATTTAATACACGATTTGATTCTTCTTTCTTCGTAACTTCTTATGTCATCTTATCTATCTCTTTATCTTATTGCATTTGTGAATTTGTGTCTTATCTTCTTATTCTCGGATTCTTTGTGTTGTTACCCGTGCTTGTTTTGTATCTTGTTCTTGGTTTTCTCTTGTTGTTCTTGGGTGGTTTGTGCTTAGTATCGTGTCCCTTATCATATAATTTGAGATCCGACCTCGACTTAACTCCTAACTCCCAACAACTATCTACTTCTCAAAGAATACTTTATACATGACTATTGTCTCATAACAAAACATCTGGAGAATGACAAATAAGGAATAATTAGGTATAATCATTTAGAATTTAATAGGATAGCATCAATCTTATTTGAAATTCATTCCCTTGCAGATAATAAGCAAAAGTACTATGTGTGTATCTTAGAAATAGTTCTCCACAGATGGATCTTTAGTTCTCCACTGATGGATCTGATCTTACTTAACCTAAGAAATAAAAAGAAAAAACTTGGAGTTAGATCTATTCAAATCTGAATACATAGGACCAGCATGAGAGTTTAAGGTGACTCGAGATGTATTTGATTCAAAGCAACTTTTTTTTGGTTTAAGCTCAAGTGAAACCTAGATTAGACAAGAAAAAGATCCAGATTTAAACAACTCCAAGATGATAAGAGGTGTTCGTACTCAAATGAAGATGATATAAACAATGCGGTTGAAGATGCAAATATTCGAGATTATTCCTGAAGACACTTTACTTTCCTTTTTTCATTTTTAATCTTTTTTTTGTTTTAACTTCATTTATTTGTTTTCTGTTTTGTTTCCTTTTGGTGCTTGGATCAGTCAGACCTATTTTGCTTGTACATAACTGTTTTTAATAAAATGGGTCAATTTGACCTCTTCGATTAGAAAAATTCATATTTGAATATGAAATCCCAACCTCGACTAAGGACCCAAAACTCGATCCAAACCTAAACCCTATCTGAGAATAACTCTCGACAGCAACTTGTGATCTAATGTCGAGATAAGATTTAGGTCTGATCTTGACCTGTCTCACAATCTATAACATTAATTCTAACCCTAATCTTGACTCGGGATACGTCTCCCTAACCCAAATCCAAGTTACACCTCGAAACAAAAGTTGAATCTCAGGTCGAGTGTCGGGGTAGAAAAAGATTATTCTTAATAGTGCTTGAGCATTTCTATTGGATAATTTGATGAAAAAGTTATTCTAAATAATGCTTGAGTGTTATCACACATCGATTATCTAGCTCTAGATTCATGAATGATTTTTATTAGACTTGACGAATGTTATTAATTATTCTTAAGGTGAAGGTGGATTTTGCTTTGAGGAGAAGGTTCTATAAAGAGTATCCAGGAAAAAGCTTAACTATATGATTCTTCACTACCTAATCATTCCATTTCGAGCTAAAATTTCTACCAACCCGAGCACGATGGTACTCACCGGTGTTTATATTGAACTTCTTACCAATATTTTTGCCTAAACGAACACCTTTCACGTCTTTTTATTATTTTGGACAATTTCAAGTGCCGAACCATATATTAAATCATATAATTATTGTTGAACCTGTTTATTTAAGTTTTAAAAGCAAGGTTATATTAATAATGATTATCCGGCTTCATTTCGAACAGGATTAAGAAATAAAAATATTTTCAATTTTATTAGGAAAAAGAGTTTATCCATATCTAAATAAAAACTAATAACGGGGTTTCTCTGATCTTATGTATAACCTATATTATGAGTTAAAAAAGTACATTATATTTTAATTGATAAAACTAGATTAATAAGAAAGAAGTTACTTTCAGTTTTTATTAGTTAAAGGGATTTAACTGGAAAAGAAACAAGAAAATGGTCCCTTAAAAATACTAATTTTATGAGAAAAATAATGTTATGATGTGCTGCATTAAATTGGTGAGGAAATTTCCTACAGTTTTGCAAATAATACTTCGTAAGTTCTAAATTAGAACATTCAAATATGTTCCCACACTTCTTCAATCTCTAATTGTTAGGGATCTTCGTAGCTAAATTCATTGACTCTCTGAATTTATTTTTGTTGATAAAAATTCATTCTCTACCTTATAATATCTTGTCTGCTTTTTTTTTTTTTTTTTTCCAAATAACAAAATAAAAAATCTCTAATTTTTCCTTATTAAGATTAATCTTGACAGAGAAAAGAGATGATGGCGACGAAGAAGATGAGAGAGTTGAGAGGGTAAAGAGAATTTAGGAGAATTGCAGGGGCGGCTCAACCACATTGGTGGCCTAAGGCAAAACTTAAATGGGAGGCCTTAAACTCAACAACAATAAAAATTATATACGTTTTTATCTAAAATCTATTTTTCTAGCTTTTTGAGATGCAAAATTGTTAATAAATTTTTTATAATAAATTTCTCCTAATAATTCTTTTTCAACTGATAATATAGCCAATCCACTTAATCTTTCTTGAGACATTGTTGATCTTAAATAAGATTTTATCATTTTTAATTTTGAAAAACTTCTTTCTGCTGAGGCAACGGTTACCGGAATTGTTAACATTATTCTATAAGCAATATAAGCATTTGGAAAAGAATCAAGTCTTTTTATTTGATTAAGTATCTTGATTAGACTATTATGTTCTACTTGTACTATTTCTCTTAAAAATTTTAATTCAGAAAAAAAGTCTAAACCATCAATATCAGAATGAGTATTATGTTTTAAGGAACATTCAAGATTAAGGTAATATTTCTTTAAATTCTTGTCATCTAAAGATCTCAATTTCTTTCCACTAAATAGAAAACCAAAAATATTTTCATAAGCTTCAAATTGTTCAAATCTAGTTTGAAGTGAAAAAATGGCTTGATCTACTATGTATAAGAAGTAATCAACTCTAAAAGATTCTTCAAGAGATCTTGTGATTTCATTATCAACATTCTCATCAAATTATTTTTTTTCTATAAATCACACGTTTATTACGAAATTGAGGTTCTATATTCATCTCTAATGCAATTTCCTTGGCCAAAATCATAGCAGATGTAAATCCTTCTTCTCTATATTTTTTTAAAAAAGAAACTAGACCTCTTAATTGATGGCAACATCAATATGCATATCTTTTGATTGTAAATTTTTGCTAATTGAATTAACAGCATATAATACATCATAGAAAATAGTTATACCTAGTAAAAATTTAAAGTTTTCAAGCTCATAAATTGCTAAACAGTTGGCTTCACTTTTAGTCTTTGGATCATCACTAACTTCTACTAATTTCAATAAAGCATCCCTTATTTGTGGAGTTTGAAATCTTATTGCTTTAACACTATCAATACGACTTTCTCAACGGGTTTGTGACAATGATTTAAGAGTTAAACTAGGTACATAATTTTTTAAAATTTTCCATCGTTTAGTGAAAGAAGAAAATAGTGAATATATACATTGTACCACTCCAAAGAATGATACAGCTTTTGTACAAGAATTAGCCATATCGCAAAGTACCAAATTTAGATTATGACAACCACATGGTGTGTAAAATGATCTAGGATTTATATCGAATAGTCTTTTTTGCAATCCTTGATGTTTTTCCTTCATATTAGCTCCATTATCATATCCTTGTCCTCTCAAATTATCAATGTCAAGTCCAATATATTTTATTTCATCTAAAATAATTTTAAAAAGACCTTTTCCACTTGTATCATCCACTTTTAAGAACTCTAAAAAATATTCGGTAATTTTTATTGGATTTGTAGAAATATCTACGCTCCATAATACAAAAGACATTTGATCTTGATGACTTGTATCCGGCGTACAATCAAGTATTATAGAGAAATACTTTGTTTCTATAATTTTTTCAATAATTTTATTCTTAATTTCACTTGCCAATAAACTTATCAATTCATTTTGAATATTATGTCCAAGATAATGATTATGAATTTCATCATGTTTAATTTTTCGAATATGCTCTTGCATGATTGGATCAAATTCCGCAATCATTTCAATGAGGCTTAAGAAGTTTTCATTATTTTCTTGATATATTTTTTCATTTTTCCCTCTAAATACCAAATTATTTTTTCCAAGAGTTTTTATGACGGAAATAATTCTTGACAATACATTTTTCCAATGTTCTTTATCTCTATTAATTTGTTCTTGAACATTTTTATCAATTGTTCTATTGTTACGCAATCTAATTTCTAAATCAATCCACGAACTCATATTAATAATATGTTGGTTAGCTATTTCGTGAGATCTAAGTTTAGCATTAAGATTTTTCCAATCTCTACTACCTTCACTAGCAAATTTATTGTTCTTAGCATTAGAAGTAGTATTAAACAACTTGCAACAAAAACAAAATACTTTATTTAAATCTTTGGAATAAACTAACCATTTTCTGTCATGTCTTTCTCCATTTGCTAATTTTTGAAAATAATGTGTAGTAGAAAAATGTCTTGAAAATTCATCCTTTGAAAAATCTATGTCAGTAATTCTAATTGGTCCATTTTCTACTAATAAATCTCTTAACTTTGTATCAATATTATTCCATTGACTAGGATCATATATATTTTTAGGAGTACAATTATTTGATTCATTTTTAAGATCTTGATTATTTTGAGAATCTGTATCTGACATTTCATTAATTTCCTCCCCTTCTTTTTCAATTATACCATCATCTAACTCAACTAAATCAGTGACTTGTTCATCTAAAGAACTTTTTTCTAAATTTTTTGATTTAATATTGGTATTATTTGTCAAAAATTTATCAAGAGCTCCTTTTTGAGATTTTATCAAATTATCAACTCTTCTTTTTTTTACAAGTTTTGAATAACCGGAATCATATTTTCTAGTTGACATATTAAATTCTAACTAGTAACTAGTAGTATAAAAATAATCCGTTCTATTAAATAAAAAAAATGTCAAATATAAAGTACAACAATAATATAAAAAGTTAGAATGATATTACCCGATTCAAGAAATTTGAAGACTTAATCGATAATCCCAATTCTCAATTAAGTACTAACGTTTAGCTGCTTGAAAATGTCTTTTTCAAAGTATTATCAATAATTTTTAAATTTTGATATGAGCTCTTTCCAATTCTATATTTGAACTTGAAAATGACAACAAAAAAATGGAGAAAAGATGGAAAGACAGAAGCGCAACGTGAGAGAGAAACAATCAAACAATATGAAAAAATGGGTTGAACACTTGAACTTGATCTTTTACAACCAAAAACATGGAGACCAGCTGTAAAGAGAAAAAGAGTAGGTGAGAGACAAATGAAAAAGTAGGGTAAAAAAAGTTATTTAAAAAAGTAAAAAGAAAATTTATCAGTTAAAAATTATAAAAACAAGAAACTTTTACTTTTTTTTTTTATCAAATTCTATTTTTTTTTAGCTATTCATCATCTTCAAAAAAAATTATAATTTTTTTTTATATTATCAAAACATGTGTCAAAAAATGAGGCCCTCCATTAATTATATAATTTTTTTTTATATTATCAATACATGTGCCAGAAAAATGGGGCCCCCAAAATAGGGGGCCTTAGGCAATTGCCTAATATTTATATACTACCAGCCAGCCTGGAGAATTGTATATTCAATTCAATAAATGAAAGTGTACAACAACAGTGACGTATATACATTGGCTTCAACAAACTATTAGTTAACTAACTTTAACTAAATACCATGTATAAAGACTATTATGCCCCTCTTCCATATAACAGTTTATCCTCAATACTCCCTCCTCAAGTTGTGTGGTGTAAATATATTTATCATCCCAAGCTTGGAACACATGTACTCTGTTGCATTCTTTAGATATCTTTGGTCAGTAGATCAACTTGCTGATGTCTGGTGGAAATATATTCTGTTTTAATCATCTCCCTTTGTATTTTTTTCCTTAAAAATGACAATCTATCTCTATATGCTTTGTTCTCTAATATTGCGTTAGCTACTATTTGCAATGTTGCTTTACTGTCAGTATGTACACGAATGGATAGACTTATTTAACCACCTATTTATTTGAACAATCCAAGGGTCTAATTCAATTCAGTTGAAGTGGATGCCAAACTTTTATATTCACCTTCCGCTAAACTCCTGGATATTGTGCTTTGTTTATTTGATTTCTAAGAAATTAGTGAGTCTCCTAATTTAACAAAAAAATTCTATTAATGATATCCTAGAATTTGGGCAAGCTGTACAATCAACATTACTATGTGCAGAGATTTGTTCTTGAGTTGTATTTGAGAGTCGTATCCCTTGTCCAAGTTGTTTCATCATATACCTGTCAATTCTCAAGGCTGGTTCAAGTGTGATTACTTTGGCTCATGTTTGAAATTGGGTGAGAGTTTGTACACTAAATATTATATCAGGTCTAGTTAAGGCTAGGTATAACAACTTTCCAATGATCTTCTGATAGGCAGTCTTATCAACCAATGGATCAAATGAACCTTTTTTCATAGTCATAAAATTTCCCAGTAGTTGATGTTTTCCTTTAGTGGTGTAGATTCAGGTTAAGAAGAACTCAATCCTAGCTCAACAATTTGCTCAATCCTAGCTCAACAATTTGTTCTAAGGCATACTTTCTCTGATGCACCAACATTCTTGACTTTGACCTGGCGAATTCATTCCTTAAAGATTATCTCATCTCTCCTAAGTCATCAACTGTTACGATCCCATTTACAAGTCATAATGACATCTACTATACCCTGCTAGTAGGTAAGTCAAACCATAGTCCGAAACTATGAACAATGGGCTAATTTTGTGGAAAATGGCTTAAAAGCCAAAAATTAGCAATTAATGACTTACATAGCAATAATAAAGTCATAAAAGTCTAACACATAGAAAATCAACAACCACCCCAAAACTCAATAATTTCAGTACAAAAGCTACTATAAAGGAACTATGAGTACTAAATAGTTAAATACAATCCATCTCAAAGATAAAAGACTAGACATAGATAAATAGTAGGAAAAAGGACAACTCCGACTCTAAGAGCTCACCCAAACTCTAAAATCAACCTTGTACAAGTGTCGAATCAGCGACAACAACTAGTTCTTAGATCTGCACCAAAAACATATAGAAGTGTAGTATGAGTACCAAAACCATCGGTGCTCAGTTGGCATCATCAACCGACTGAGCTAAATCATGATAAATACGCTAAGATACGAGATAAAATAATCTAGGTTAAGGTAAAATGACAAACCTAGAAATAAACTCTGACACCACTATACATAAATAATAAATGCATACAAAATAGTGACATAATGATCACACAACTATAACTATGAGATTGGCCATAAGCCAATTAGTGAAAAAAAGTAAATAACCCAACGCAGGCCCCCATAAGCTTGGAGGGTACAATCAAGGAAACTAAGTAGATGAATAGCCATAAATTACAAAACTATCATACCATAACCAAGATTCCATCCGAACTATTTCATCTCATACAAAATCCCTAATGTCAGAATAAAACCGAAACTCAATAGTATCAGCATTGTTATTATCATTTGTTGGACTTGAACCAAAACTCACATTATCAGTATCATCATCAACTGCCGGACTCGAACCAAAACTCATACTTATATACTGTATCAACGAGACATCTCAACAAGCCATATCAATAAACTGAATCAATACACTATAGCAATGAACTGTAACTTTAAACTAACCCTTTTTCTCATATCGATACATCGTACCAAGGATCACAACCATAGGTCATATCGATACCTACACCCATGAACTATACTAATACTGCATCTCTTCAGTCATGCCAATAACCTCATAGGCTATGTCAATGGTCATGCCCTAAGTTATATAAATGATCATATCTATAAGCCACTAATAATATCCTTAAACCATTAATAATATTTATAAGCCATTAATTATATTTATACGCACCATATCATTAGCAATACCCAAAAATAACATCGATCATTCAATATCCAATCATTCAATATCCAACTAACATAGTCATTACTTATATTCAATATCCTCAAGTCCCAAACCAAACATTAATAAGGTTATATCAAACGTAAATAAGTCTACAAGGCTAACACAAGTCTTGCCCTGGGCCATAGGGGGCCTACTTTTAATTCTCGAAATCTATTTTAGATAAATTCTACTCCGAATAGGCTACGGTATCTAAATTCATATCTCGTTGTTAAAAAATTCATAATTTTCCCTACAATATCAAATCTTCTCAACTGAGAGCCACTAAGTCAATCCCACCTAAGAAATCGCAACTAAGGAAATTTTCACATAAATTGAGCAACTACGGTAAATTCCACTACTAAATATGAGTGAATAAGGAATTTACACCTAGGTTGATCAACTAAGACATTTTCAACCTAAACATGAACCACAAAGCCGACTTCATCTAAGACATGAGTAACTAATCTAATTATGTCTACTAAGCAACTTCGAGATAACCTAAATGGTTCAACCAACCTAAATATTGACGAACTTACCTTCAACACTTAAATCCCATTCCATATCTAGCATATTATCATAGTCATACTACAAAATAGCTTAATATATGAAGAGAGTAAACCTAGCCTACCTGGGCATCGAAGAAAAACTCAAAGAATTTACTAAGTCACCAATTTTCCTTTTTGAGAAGCTTTCGCAAGGCACCATGCTATCAAAATCACAATCTACTCATCAAAGTGAGAACAATGATACCCATATTACACTATTATGTTTTGGATTCAAAATTATATAAAAATCCCATATGAGATCCGTTTATAAAATCACACTATCTAGACCAATACAACATCCCTCTATGCTCAAGAACATTTTCCTAAAAAATAGGTGAATTCTAAGATCTAATACGAGTATAATCAAGTGAAACACCTCAAAATTTTGGGCTTAGAAAATTTCAAGTTCTAACCTCTCTGTCTTGACTACTACTCACCCTACGAGTCATAGGATGTCTTGATGGGTTAGGTGATCCTAGTCTTAAGGTGTCCAGTGAATGGTACTTGAGCTTCTGTCCTAGCTATGACTTGAGGACATGAGTCATAAAGACTCGTGATAAGTCGTGATGACGAGTCATAACCAAATCATATAAGTTGGTGGCATGATTCTACTATGAGTACAAGTGGATCACTACGAGTTATAAGGACTTGTCATAAGTCATGGGATAAAATCATAGGATATCTAGCTAGCCGGCGCGGGGGGTTAAAATGACTGGGAGGTTTGAATCCCCCTTATTGATTATATAATTGGTAGTTTTAAGTCCCCTATGTTATATATATTGGTGCTTAGTCTCCTTGATTATGTTGGGAGCTTCGAGTCCCCCATAAATTCATACATGTATGAATATTTTTTGGTTCATGTGTCTACACGCACTGGGGACCTTCCAGCTACGGGAGAGCTGTGCCCATATAGCCCATGAGTGCCTTGTTTTATGATAGTTATGCGATACAATCCAGGTTAAGGTTTTCAAAGTTCATGTTAAGACTTGTTCTCTACCCCAGCATATGATATTATGTATGTATATATATATATATATACTTCATATGACATGATGCGTTGGATGTTGTACTAGTTTTGAACTGTTATCATGGCATTATTTTGTTCCTCTATCCCCGAGTTTTATGCTAGAGCTCTAACCGCTAACCATTTTCGGATGTTGTATGCCCATACGATGTAGGAACCAGTCATACTTCCATACCCCCTGCTCAATGATTCAGATTTGGGATCAGCTAGAGAGTTAGATTGAAGTGGTGAGCTTCTATACTTTGAAAGAACCTCATTTTATGCTATGGTTTCCTTTATATTTTGAATATTCCTTTGGATTTATTTTTTTCTATTGTCAGGGTATGTCCCAACATTTTATTGGCATTCAGTTCATAAAGGCTTTGTCAAATTACTATGGACTTAGGTGGTTTGGTTGATAGTTTGGTGAAAGGCGATTGTCCAATTATCAATGGTTGGTATAGACATACCATACATTATTATAAATTTCATTTTATGCTATCTTGTTGTCTATTTGGGATTTAATCCCTACTGTTGAGTATGTTTAGTTGGATAGGAAATGAGGGTGGTCTTTGATATGCGGTAGACTTGAGATGCCCATCACGGCCAGACCCTGGTTTGGGGTCCTGATAAAGATGGTATTAGAGCCAGGTTCATGGTCAATTGGGTGCCCACAAAGCCGTGTCAAGTAGAGCTCTTTTATGGGTATGTGGCACGCTACACTTAAAAGAGAGAGACTATGAGGCATCTAGGAATGTTTTCTTTTCTTGTTGTCTTATTTTCGGGTTGTAGAGTCTAAGGGTTGGATTCTTCTCATTCTCATTTGTTCGTTTTTTATATCATGCCTCCAAGAATATTTGATGTTCGTGTGAACTCTCATGTCCCTTCTGAGGATAATATGGACGAAGCTCATCCAACTTCATAGTTTCATACCCGATCAAGGGTTGCAGTATCTGATTGTCCTTGTAGAGTCCAACCTGTCTCCACTGATCCTACACCTGAGGGTGATACCCATACTCAGTTGCCTCAAAGATATATCTCTAATATTGAGTTACGTTACTTTATTAACCTATTAACCCATTTGGTGATATCTCAGTCACAACACTTGGGTTATGTGGGAATTGCCGTGAGTTCATCAGAGGCCACCAAAGGTTGCCAATTTATGAGGTTGCATCCTCCAACTTTTACTGGTACCAAAGTTGAGGAGGATTCTCAAAGCTTTATTGATGAGATGGAGAAGATCTTCTAGGTTATGTATACTTTAGATATTGAGGGTATGGAATTTGTAGCCTACCAATTAAAGAAAGTAGCATACTAATGATATGAAGAATGAGAGTAGTTGAGAGGTGAAGATATTAATCCTACTATATGAAATGATTGCACTAGTGCTTTTCTAGACTGCTTCTTTCCACAGAAGATGAGAGAGATGACGGCGGTAGAATTCAAAAATCTGAAGTAAGAAAAGATGATACTCAAAGAGTGTGCCTTGAAATTTCACCAGTTAGCTAGGTATAGTCCTGAGTTGATCACTAAAATAAGGGCAAGGATAAGGAAGTTTGCTTTTGGGTTATCTCGAGACTCAATTTTGGAGAGCATTGCTGCCTTGTTAAACAAGGACATAATATTTCTCGGCTTGTGGTTTATATGCAGCAAGTCAAAGAACAGAAGAAGAAGAAGAAGTAAGGTGATGTTTCTAGGGCACTGGGTGCCCAATCTCAGGCCAATGTGTCCCAGGCAGCACCATCCTACCCTTCCTGCAAATTTTATGGTCAACAATACCATAGTCAGTGTGAGAAAGGGAGGAATCGATGTCTTAATTATGGTCAAATTGGCCATATTCAGTGGGATTGTCCCTTTAGAGTTGCTTCTACGGCCTACAAGGTCTCTATTGACGATTCATCAGTTCCTGTACCAAAGTTTGCCACTTTAGGATCCGGCACTATGTTATCACTACTCATCAGGAGTATAAGGCATCCTCAAATATTGTTACTTGTATGTTGAAACTCTTTTCCCATGATGTGTACTGTTTACTTGATCCGGGGCCCACTTTTTCTTATGTGACCCTATTTGTGGATGTGCATTTTGGTTTTGAACCCAAGGGTATATCGAACCCTTCTTTGTTTCTACCCCATTGGGTGACTCTGTGGTTGGTAGGGGAGTCTATAGGGGTTGTGTGGTGTCCGTTGGTAATAAAGAAACACTAGTAGATTTGATAGAGTTAGACATGGTTGATTTTGATGTCATATTGGGTATAGATATATTGCATTCGTGCTATGCTTTCTTATACTGTCGGACCCAAAAAGTCATTTTAAAATTCCTAATGAGCCAGTAATTGAATGGAAGGGAAGTTCCTTAGTTCCTAGAAAAGGTTTATATCATACCTTAGAGCTTAGAAACTGATTTCCAAAGGTTGTCTTTATCATTTGGTTTGAGTTAAAGACTCTAACTCGGAGTGTCCTTCCTTACATTTTGTCCTGGTGGTAAATAAGTTTCCTGAAGTCTTCCCGGATGATCTTCTAGTGTCCCTCCTAATAAGGAGATTTAATTTGGGATTGATCTTATTTTGAATACTCTTCCTATTTCTATACCTCCATATAGAATGGGTCCGGCTGAATTGAAGGGGTTAAGAAGAAGTTAAAGGATCTTCTAGACAAGGGTTTCATCTGTCCCAAAGTATCCCTATGGGGTGAAATAATTTTTTTGTGCATAAGAAGGATGGTTCCCTTTGAATATGTATAGATCACCGGCAGTTGAACAAGGTGACGATAAAGAATAAACACCCTCTTCCAAAGATAGATGATTTGTTTGACCAGAATCAGGGTGCTAAATTTTTCTGTAAGATCGAGTTTCGGTCTGCGTATCTTTAGCTGAAGATTAGGGAGGTGGATATCCCTAAGATTGTCTTTCATACACGGTACGATTATTTTGAGTTTTTAGTGATGTTGTTTGGCTTGACCAATTCCTTACGACATTTATGGACTTGATAATAGGGTCTTTCATCAATTTTTAGATTTATTTGTGATTGTTGTTTTTGATGATATATTGGTGTACTTCAAGAGTGAGGCGGATCATGTCGATCACCTTTGCCTTATGTTGCAGACCCTAAATGATTAACGGTTGTATGCCAAATTTTCTAAATGTGAGCTCTGGTTAAATGCTGTGACTTTTTTGGGTCATGTTGTTTCCAGTTAAGGGATCATGGTGGATCCACAGAAGGTTATGGTGGTTAAGAAGTGGACTAGACCCACGACTCTAACTAATATTTAGAGCTTCTTGGGTTTAGCTGGTTACTATAGAAAGTTTGTGGAAAGATTCTCTTTTATTGATACCCCATTGATCAAGTTGACTCAGAAAAATATGAGTTGTTATGGTTTGATGCTTGCGAGGGTAGTTTTGAGAAGCTAAAAGATAATTTAACCTCAACTCCGGTCCTGACTCTGCCTGACGGTACTGATGGTTTTATTGTCTACTGTGATGCGTCTTGGATTGGATTAGGCTGTGTGGTGATACAACATGGTAAGGTGATTACATTTGCCTTTAGATAGATGAAAGTTCATAAGAAAAACTACTCAACTCATGATTTGGAGTTATTATCCATAGTGTTTGCGTTGAAAACCTAGTGTTACAATCTATATAGGGTCCATGTTGATTTATTTTCTGACCATAAGAGCATGTTTTCACTGAGAAAGAGCTTAATTTCAAGTAAAGGAGTAGCTTGAGTTGCTGAAGGAATATGATATAACTCTTCACTACCACCCAAGTAAAGCTAACGTGGTTGTTGATGCTCTTAGCAGATTGTCAATGGGTAGCTTATCGCATGTTGATGAGGATAAGCAGAAATTGGTGAAAGATATTCACTATTTGGCTAATCTTGGAGTTCGTCTCTTAGATTCTGAGAATAGTGGTGTGTTTGTGCAAAAAGTGGCGCAACCATCTCTTGGTACTGAGGTTAAGGAGAAGCCGGTGTTCAATCATATATTGATACAAATAAAAAATGATTTGGGTAGACAGAAGGTGATGACTTTTGAGATCAGTGGTGATGGTATCTTGAGGTACCAAGGGAGGTTCTGTGTTCTTGATTTCGATAGATTATGAGGCAAGAGTTTGGCTGAGGCCCATGAATTAGGTATACAGTTCATCCCGATTACAAGAAAATGTATCATGATCTTAAAAGGATGTTTATTAGTGGAATAACATGAAGCGGGACATAGCCAACTTTGTGGCAAAGTGACTAGTGTGTCAACAAGTGAAGGTAGAGCACATGAAGCCTGATGGTCTATTTTTAGAAATTGAATTGCTCATGTGGAAATGGGAGATAATTAATATGGATTTCGTTACTAGTCTTCCACAATGTCAAAACCAGTTTGATTCTATTTTGGTCATTGTGGATAGAATGACCAAGTCATCTCACTTTTTGCCAGTGAGGACTAATTATTCTGCCAAGGACTATGCAAGTTTGTTCCTTTAGGTGGTCATAAAGTTGCATGGTGCACCTATTTCAATTATTTTGGATCATGGTACTTAGTTCTCATCGTATTTCTAGCGCTCATTTCAAAGTGGTTTAAGGACTAAAGTGAGCCTTAGTACCGCCTTTCACCCATAGGCGGATGGGCAAGCGAAAAGAACCATTCAGACATTGGAAAACATACTTCAAGCTTGTGTGATCGATTTTGGTGGTAGCTGGGTTGACCATTTGCCTCTCATTTAGTTTGCCTATAACAATAATTACCATTCTAATATTGGTATGGCTCCGTTTGAGGTGTTATATGGTAGGATGTGTAGATCCTATATTGGGTGGTTTGAAGTTGGTGAGACTGAGATATTTTGCCCGAACTTGGTTCACCAAGTGATGAAAAAGGTGAAGGTGATTCGGGATTGGCCTAAGACAGCCCAAAGTCACTAAAAATCTTATGTTGACATGAGGCAAAGAGAGTTGGAATTTAATGTTGGAGATTGGGTATTCTTAAAGGTGTTTCCCATGAAGGGAGTAATGCAGTTTGGAAAGAAAGAGAAGCTCAGTCCCCGATATGTTAGCCCGTATTTGGTTTTGATGAGGATTGGTAATGTTGCATACGAGTTAGAATTTCTCTATATTATGAGTTCCATTCACCCGATGTTTCATGTGTCCATGTTACAAAAATGCGTGGGTCACTCTTCGTTGGTAGTCCCTGTGGAGAACATAGGTATTCAGATTCGTTCTCCTATGAGGAGGTCCAGGTGCGGATCTTGGATCGGCAAGTTCGTCGGTTGCGAATGATGGACATGGCTTCGGTAAAGGTTCTATAGGAGAACCAAAAGTTTAGGAAGCCAAGGAGAACATAAAGTCAAAGAATCCATTTCTATTCCCTATTCCAGAAATTCAAACTTGAGGTATTTATATTCTTAAATCTTTGTTTTCTGACTTTGTTAAGGGAAAAAAAATTTCTGAATTCCTCGATTTCTTTGTTTCTTGACTCTGTTAGAGGAAAATGTGGTGATGTATCTATGGTATATCATGCTAACGAGTGCCTTGACCTATTATTCGAGGACGAATAATCCTAAGGGGGAAAATGAAACACCCCAGACTTTTCACCCGGGAAAATTTTATGTTTTGACCTCTCTGCCTTGACTACGACTCACCCTAGGAGCCATAGGGTGTCTTGACGTGTCAGGTGACCCTAGTCGTAAGGTTCCAATGAATGGTATTTGAGTTTCTATCTTGGGTACAACTTAGGGACATGAGTTATAATAACTCGTAATGAGTCATTAGGATGATTCGTAACCAAATCGTGTAAGTTGGTGGCATGATTCTACTCTGAGTATGAATAGCTCACTACGAGTTGTGAGGACTTGTTATGAGTCGTGGGATAAAATCTAGGGTGTCCCGTTTTTAACCCATTTGGGTTCTGTGTTGACTACGACTAGACCCTACGAGTCGTAAGGTCTCATTACAAATGGGTTGCTTGATTCATAAGGTCGACAGTTCATAGGGGTCCTAGTCACTGTCTTAGTTATGACTCGTGGTGAAGAGTCGATGGTGGACTCGTAGCCAAGAAAGACACTTTTACTGCTTTTAAGTTGGGGGCACTTTATACATTTCCCACTCTAGACCCTTTAGACCCTACGACCATAAAACACTTTTAGGGAATTCATTCCACACTTTAACGAATTAAACACTCTATTTACTCTCTTTAAATTCTCTTAAACAAGTCAATCTAGGGCTTTACCAATTTGGTCATCTAAGGGCTCAAGGGTCGATTTCTCTTTGTAAAACCTTGCAATTGGGGTATGTTACCCTTCCCTCATTGTTAATTTGTTAAAGGAATATGTTTTAAAGTAATGTTCATAAGGCATTAATGATTATTTTGAAACAAGGGTTGAGGGTTTTGAATCCTTATTGTTGAATGATATTTTTCCCATGGTTTACTTATGATTATTCATATTATAAATATGGATTTGAATGTGTGGGTGCATGGGAATGGTGATTTAACTATGGGGTCATGGTTAACCCCCAATTTGATGATTTTCCTTGAATTTGGCTTTAGTAATGGTATTCCCTCAACCTGTTTGTGAAATTGAATGTGTGACTACACGCACTGGGGCCTTTTCAGCTAAGGGAGAGCTGGGCCCATATAGCCTGTGGGTGCCTTATTTTATGACGGTAATACTACACAACCTTGGTTAAGATTTTTGAAGTTTGTGCTAATTCTTGTTCCCTACCCGAACATGTGATATTATGTATATATATGTACTTCATATGACATGATGCATTGGATGTCGTACTGGTTTTGAACTTTTGTCATGGCATTATTTTTTCTTCTATCCTTGAGTTTTTTGCTAGCGCTCCAATCGCTAACCGTCTTCAGATGTTGTATCGCCATGTGATCCATGAACTGGCTATACTTTTAGACCCCTACTCAGCGATTCAGATTTGGGATTATCCAGAGAGTCAGATTAAAGTGGTGAGCTTCCATACTTTGGAAGACCCCTATTTCATGCTATGGCTTTCTATATATTTTGACTACTTCTATGGATTTTGTTTTGGCTATTGTTGGGGGCGTGTCGTGATATTTTATTAATATTCAGTTCGTAGAGGCTTTGTCGGATTACTTTGGATTTTGGTGGTTTGGTTGATTGTTTGGTGACGGGTGGTTTTTTGGTTACCGGTGGTCGGTATAGACATACATGCATTATCATAAATTTCATTTCACGCAATCTTGTTATCTGTTTGGGATTCAATCCCTACTTTTGATTATATCTAGTTGAATAGGGAACGGGGGTAGTCTCCGATCTGCGGTGGTTTTGAGATGCACGTCATGGACAGGCCCTAGATCGGGTCATGGCATCAAGCCACCAAGATTCTAGAAATTTTAGCAAAAGATAGAGAATTTAAGCATGAAATTAATGGAAGCTTAACATAAATTCAAAGGAGAAACACATAAATAAACTTTTCCCATGCTCCATAACCCCCTGCAATTGATTCTCCCAAGAGTTCCCACTTTTTAAGGATTTAATCTCTTGAGAATGGGAGAGGAATAATGGAAATCGGGCTAAGTTGGATATTTATACCCTTCCCAGGTACAGGGATGCCGCTAAAGAGAATACTGGGTTGCTTTAGCGGTCACAGATAAAGACCTTGGGCATTGCTAAAATGGTACCCATCCCCATGAGCCAGGCGGTTAAAGCGTACCATGTGCCGCTTTAGTATTAGCTGTAAAGCACCAAAGTGCCGCTAAAGCGCCCAGGTGCCGCTAAAGTGGTACCTCTTGGTTGGGCTAGGGCTGCCAAAGCGCCCAATGTGCCTCTAAAGCATCCTCCGCTGAAGCTCCCAAAGGTCTACTTTAGTGGTCACACCAGATATCAGGTACCAGCTAGAGACTTAAAATTTTTTCGTGACTCCGCCAACCCCTCAAGATTTATTCAAACTCCCATATGTGCAAATAAACTTTGATACCCTATAAAATTTAATATTTCAAACTCAATGTCATAGTCAAAATTTTCATTCAAGTTCATTTAGATGAAAATGGGTCCCACACCTACTTGTCATATTTCTTAGCTTTCAGCCAATGATTCGAAATGAGTCTGGGAGCCTTAGGACCCAAACCAAGGGTCCACCTAACCTAAAATTGATATTTTGGAGTTATTGGAATAATTAAAATTTACATACGAGATCATTTGGCTGATGCTTTTATCTAGTAACCAATTTGAATTAGTGAAGCTTCAAAATAGAAAATTGGCTCTAAAAATCAAATGAACTGCCCGATAACCGAATTGTCAGTTCCAGCAATTCATAAATGACTTAGGATAGAAAATCTCTAAATGGTGAAAATGGGCAGAAATACATTAAATGACCTAGAGGGTCATTACTTCAATATATACTAAGATAACTACTTGATCATCTCTATTTTCTTTAGGAACAATGAGTGATCATATTGGCTCTAATTAAAGCCAAAACTCATAATTGCTTCCAATAACTTTGCATTTCATTGTTTGGATCTTGCTTTAGACCATATAAGAATTTAAGAAGCCTATAGAATTGTCCAATCTCCTGTAATTCTTAAGTTCTCGAGGCAAGTTCATGTATATTTTATTATATCAATCACATCGAATAAAGGCATTGTACACATCCATTTGATGGATGTGCCAATGTCTAATAGAAGGAATGGATAATATAGACCTTATAATTACCATCTTGACTATAAGAGAAAAGGTCTCTTAATAGTCAATGCCATCTAGTTTGTTATGTCCTTTGACTACTAAACAACCTTGAAACTTTCTATCTCACTAGTGTCTTTATACTTTATCTTGCATATCCATTTATATCCAATTGGCTTCTTGCCTTTAGGTAATGACACAATTTCCTATGTATAATTACTTTCTAATGTATCAATTTATGCTTTCATAAACTCAATCCACTTTGGATCTTCAATAACTTACTTATAAAATGATGGTTCAATGCCATTAAACCTTGCAACAATAAAGGCTTGATAGTTGCACTATAGATGATCATAACCTATGTAGTTGGATATACTATATGAAACATTAGGTTAAGACTTCTTAGTAGTTACAAAATCTTTAAACCAAATAGAAGCAGCTTTGGTTCTAATGATTTCCAGTGATATGGTGCTAAAGTTCCTTATACTGTAGGAATGTTATCTGTAGAAAACATTTAAGGTTGATCATTGATAGAACCAGTTCCTTGAGATAAGCATTGAGTAGTAGCTTCTCCATTAGTGGTGTTAGAATAAATTTCTGGTGGTGAGATTTGAGTTGAATCATGTGTGTTGCTAAGTGGTCAGAGAAGAAATCTTGGAAAGGAGATTCTTGTTTATTCTTCAGAGTTGCAAAAGGAAAAACTATTTCTCTAATCTCTTTTTCTAATAAAAATCAGGTTATTAGCCCCGTCTTATAAAATTAAAAAGGTCATTGTTTACATAAATGGACTAGGTCCAAAAGTGACCCAGTTCAAAACATTAAAACCACACAAATCTAAGTGAAAAACACTAGGACAATGAAAAGATTGAATAAGGAAATATCATACTAGCTTTAGCCATTCTTCTCAAAGCCTCCTCCTCTATCTTCTATTAGTTCCTCGGCTCAAGCTTCCGTTCTCAAATCTAAGTGTATCATAAACTCTTTCTCAACCATGATGATGGTGTATTCATGCCTCCGAATTGAGCTAACTTATCTCTCTCACCAATTCTTTATCTTCTTCTGCTACCCACTTCTCCTTGAGCTCAAGACTAGAAATGGAGGTTCACTCATATTAGATTCACACCTTGGCTCTATTTGTCAACCATAATTTTTTTCCCCTTCTACCTCCAAATTAATGGGTTGAACTTCAATTATAGTTAATAACACTATCTAATTTGAAGGTAAAAAGGATATAGAAAATGTCAATTTTATATTGTTTATTGGAATTTATCTATACAACTTTTTTAGGGTTTTAGGATCAAGTTAGTGACGGTGTCTTAAAAAATTTGTAATAGCCAAACAATTTCTAGCTAAGCTTCTAACCATTCATCATATGTTTATATGTTCAAAAATGATTATTTTTAATCATGAATAAGTGTGATGATTATTTACCTAGTGTGAAAGGTGCTTTTAATATGAAGAATGTTCATAGGAAATATTTAGAGCAAAGTTGAGTGGTGAACTTTTGTAATGTAATGTACTAATTCCTAGGAAGAGGAAGAGATGTTGACTCAACAGGAAGACATAATCACCCCATGTTCCTTTTTTATTTTTTAATCAATGGAGACCGTAAACAAATATAAGGACCCGTTTTTCCATACAACATAAATCATGATATGAAATAACTTAAAAGCATAACATATTTATAAGATATTCTTGAAAAAAATTCCAACTTAAATGATAGATATATCGTGACAAAAAGATTTTGTCAATCATTTAAAAATGTTCATATATAGTTTTGATATATCTAAAATTGATGAAATCATAAAATCTAGACTGCATTTTGTGCAAAACAAAAATATTTTTTTTTAAAATGTGTATTCAAGCAATTACTCATAACATGACTACTAAATAAAAGTTGTCATCGTCCATACTTTTTTCAGTCATCAAGATTTTAATTAGTACATGATACTAAGAAAATATCCTTCAAACATAAATTAGATACGCTTAAGAGTGTGTTTTGTATGAAGGAGAAAATTCTTTTCAATTTTCTCATATTTGATTTCAATTTTTTCATATTTGATTGGCTTAAATATTTTAAAAAATATTTTCCAAATAAACTTACTTTCTTCATATTCAAGGAAAATGACTTTCCTTCAAAAATTTTAAAAAAATATTTTATAAAACTCTCATACCACCTCACAACCCAACTTTCCACCCTAACCGGAGTCTTGGGTAGCGATTCTCAACACTAACACAGGATTCAATTTTCGACCCTGACTCCCGATTCTTGACTCAAAATTTGAGTCCCGAACTCGATTCGAGATCCAATTCTCATCTCCAACACTATACTCTCGATGTGAGTTCTCACTTGCAACCTTGATCCAAGTCACAAAATCTGGGATCCGACTTCGACTTAACCCCGAATTCGCAACAGCAACTGAATTTTTAAAGAATAATTTGTACATGAAATACTATTGTCACACAACAAAACATCTGGAGAATAAAAAATAAGGGACAAAGGGGTATAATCTTTAGAATCTAAGAGGATGGTATCAATCTCTTCTAAAATTCATTTCCTTACAGATAATAAGAGAAAGTACTACTTGTGTACCTTAGAAATAGTTCTTCACCGACGAAGTGATCTTCCTTAAACTGAAAAATAAAAAGCAAAAGCTTGGGGTTAGTTCCAGTTGAATCTGAATATATAGGATTACGCGAGAGTTTAAGGTGACTTGATATGCATTTCATTCAAAGCATTTTTTTCTGGTTTAAGCTCAGGAAAAACCCCATATAAACAAACAAAAGATTCGGATTTGAAGAACCCCAATACGATAAAGAGGTGGTCATACTTAAATGAAGATGATATAAATAGTGGCGCCAAAGTTGAAGGTTGAAGATGCAAAGATTAGAGATTTTTCCTGGAGACACTTCACTTTCCTCATTTCATTTTTGATCTTTTGTTTTTGTTTTAGCTTCATTTTTTTTTTGTGTTTTGTTTCCTTTTTGGGCATGGATCAGCCAGGCCCATTTTGCTTGTATATATTTATTTTTAATAAAATAGGCCAATTTGGCCTCTTTGATTAAAAAATCCCCGACCTGGATATGAAATCCTAACCTTGACTAGGAATCTGAAACTCGACCCATACCTAAACTCTATCTAAGAATAACTCTTGACACCAACTTGTGATCTAGCTTCGAGATGATAATTGGGTCTAATCTCGATCCAACTCCTAAACTTCGACACTGTTCTAACCCCGACCTTGACTTGGGACATGTCTCCCTAACCCAATCCTGAGGAAGGTCTCAAATTAAAAGTCGAGTCCCATGTCAGGGGTCGAAATCAAGAAAGGTTATTCTAGATACTGCTTAAGTATTTTATTGCAATGTGAATTCAAGAAATTCATCGCCTAACATGACTATTAACTAAAATTTTCCACTGCCCGCACTTTTTCAATCATCAATATTTTAATTTATATAAGATGCTAATTTTGAAAATATAATACTTTTTGAAAAGTAAATAATCGTGCAAACATAAATTAGTTGCACTTAGAGTGTCTTTAGAATGAAAGAGAAAATGCTTTCCATTTTTTTTTTGTATGTTTGGGTGGCTCAAATGTTTGAAAAGTATTTTCGACATGAACTTATTTTCTTCAAATTTAAGGAAACACTTCTACTAAAAAATGAAGGAAAATATTTTTCAATCAAAACTCTTTTTCAACCTCACACCCCAACTTTCCACCCTAACCTGAGTCTCAGGTACTGATTTTCAACATTAGCATAGGATTCAATTTTTGATCCTGACTTTTGATTCTTGATTCGGAATACGACTCCCTACCTTGATTCGAGATTCAATTTTCATATCGGACACCATATTACCGACCTGAGACCCCAGTCGTAACCTTGATCAAGACTTAAAATCTGAAATTCATCCTAGACTTAGACCTGACTCCCAACAACAATTGAATTCCCAAAGGTTAATTTGTAAATACTATTTTCACACAACAAAGCATCGAAAGAATGACAAATAAAGAATAAGTGAGAATAATTGCTTAGAATCTACGAGGGTTGTATCAATCTCTTTTGAAATTCATTCCTTCACAGATAATAAGCGAAAGTACTACTTATGTACCTTATAAATAGTTCTCAACTTACAAATCTGATCTTACTTAAACTTAAAAATAAAAAGAAAAAGCTAAGAGTTAACTCTAATCGAATCTGAATATATAGCACCCGCTCAAGAGTTTAAGGCGGCTTGAGATGTATTTAATTCAAAAGAAGCTTTTCTTGATTTAAGCTCAGGTAAAGCCCAGATTAGACAAGCAAAAAATTCGAATTTGAAGAACCCCAAGATAATGAAGAGACGTTCGTACTTAATTGAAGATGATATAAACGACTCTGCCAAAGTTGAATGTGAAGATGGAAAGATTCGAGATTGTTCCTGAAGATACTTCACTTTCCTCTTTCTAATTTTTATCTTTTGCTTTTGACCTTTCATTTGTTTTTGTTTTTGTTTCATTTTTTTGTTTTCTTTTTGGGCTTGGATCAATCAGACCCATTTTCTTGTTACATATTTGTTTTTAATAAAATGGACCAATTTGTCTTCTTCAATTAGAAAAACCAGGCAGGATACAAAATCCTCACCTCAACTACAGACTCAAAACTTGATCGAACCTAAAACCAATTTGTGAACAATTCTTGACACCAACTTTTGATCCATCCTCGAAATAAAAATTTGGTCCGATCTTGATCCAACTCCTAACCTCTGACACCGGTCTTGACTTGAGATGCATCTCCCTGACCTAACTCTAGCTCAGGTCATAGGTTGGAAGCCGAGTCCTAGTTTAGATGTCAGAATTGGAAAAGGTTATTATAAATAATGCTTGAGTATTCTGAGTTGCGCTTGAGTTATTATTGGATAATATTCTCAAGAGGTTTTTCTAAATAGTGCTTGAGTATCATCATGTGTCTAAGATTTAGCTCTAAATTCAAGATTGATTTATGACAGACATGACAAACTTTATAAACTATTCTTTGAGGTGACGGTAGACTTTGCTTGGGGGGGGGGATCCTTCACAATCCAATCATTACATTCCGAGGTAAAATTCTACCAACTCGAGCACCATAGTACTCATTTGTATTTATATCAAACTTCTTACTAATATTTCCAACCTAAATCAACACCTTCCTCATTTTTTTAATTTCGGATGGTTCCAGGTGTCTACCCGGATAATATTATGATTGTTATATAACTTTATTTTATTGAGGCGTCACACAAGCAAGACGCTCCCTGTCATGAGTAGAAAAACCGGAAAGCGCGAACCAAGATCCATAAAAAAAATTTGAATGAGGAAGATACAATCCTATTTTTATATTTTAGAATTGTAACACCTGAACGGAGCCATCCTTGCGTCATTACATTAGAACTAGAAAGAAGTTATTATTGTTCTCGAGCAAGTTACTATCATTCTCTAGCTTTTGTTTGGGACGAACATCCCTTTTTGGACCACTCTTCAACGGCCCACCCTCTAGAAAAAACATCGCGTTTGATTATTACACCATGCAATTACTATTGAACTTTTTCATTTAAGTTTTAAAAATTAAGTATTATATTAAAAATATTTTAGATATTTATAAGAATAATTTAAATATGATATAATGGCGTATGTATTTATTTTAAAGAGTTATATAATAATTTATTATATTTTACAGAGATAATAAGTTTAGTTATTTTTAAAATTTATTACATATGAGCTAGGTTTTATTTGAAATAATTTTTTATTATATTCAAATAATTATATATTTTATCACTAATCTATGCAATAGCCAAATGCATGCGAGTGAGATAAAGGAAGAATAATGCGTTACATGCGGAAGTGGAGGGCTAACACGACCCATGCATTGGGTAATTAAAGAGGTGGCACCATTATTATCAGTTCAAAATAATTACAAACTTATTAACAATTACAAAACTTATTAACAATTATATATCCATCCCATTTTGTTACTATATGTGGATCTGTATAACTTTCTATCTTGATTATCATTCATTTCTTTCTTTTATTATTAAGACATGTCCTAGGGTGGGCGTTCGGTCGGTTCAGTCTGATTGTTTAATATCGGTTTTCGGATTGACAAAAATGATAACCATAACCAAACCGAAATAAAATCGGTTTGGTTCGGTTTCTACAAATTTAGTTTGGTTATTTCAGTTTTTTATTTCGGTTTGAAATATTAAAGTAGAGAGTCTCTCTTTTTTCATAACGGAACATTTAAAATTGATGATTTTTTTAAGAAAAATATTTTTTTTTCAAATCTATTTTTCATTCCCAAATATAAATAACTATAAGTAACTCAACATGAATGAAACGGAATAAAATAATCATAAGCTTAACATAATACATAACGTCATTGATCATTATATATAAATTTTCATAAATAGTCCTATCCACAAAACAAACACAAAACTCATAAATTTCTCGCGAATTACTTAGTGAATTGTTAAAAAAGACCATAACTCATACATTTCCTCACGAATGGATGTATCACAAAGGATTTAGGCGCCATGGAGTTGGACTTGAGTGTGAATGGTAATATGTTTACTGTTTATGGATTTACGCATCTTGGAGTTGGAATTAGAGTTGCTAAAATGTATATATAATTAATATAATATATTGATAATATATATTATTTTATTTATATAATAAATTAATAATATATATATATTATAATATTATTTATATAATTTGGGATTTCAGTTTAACCGAATTTTTTTAAGAAAACCAAAAACCGAACCATTTAACTGAAATTTAAAAATTGAAAACCGAAATCAATCCGAAAAACTAAAAAAACAAAACCAAAATTAAATTTCGGTTCGGTTTTTCAGTTTTTTCGGTATTTATGTCCACCCCTAGACATGTCTACTTATATATTTTATTCCACTTCATAATTTCTTCTTTTCTCTTAACTGAGTTACTAGGGATGGTTGATGATTATTCTACGTGTATTCGTTCGATGGGTTGCTGAGAGATACTTAGATTTGAGAGAATAATTTTAACACTATATATGATCATTGAAACAAAGCAATTATCTACGTCAAGTTATTCAAATCTCGGACCTATGAGGATTTTTTATTATTCTTAAAAGTTCTTGACACAGTGGATTTCAAGGCTATGTAGAGGAGACGAGCAACTCGTGGACGGTTCGAGGCTACTATTCGGCATCTTTGCTCTATGAGATGTTGTACAAATTGCATACGAGATATGGTCTATATTATAGGTTTAATGATCGTTGTTGTCACGATCCAAATCGGAGCTCTAACCGTGACGGAAAACTCAAGCCAAACAAGGCATGAGATGACCCCTTAGACTTACATCATAGGCATAGTAATATAAAGAAGTTGCGGAAGCCAACCCATAAAATGAAAGATTGAATAGACCATAAAAATGAAATTCATGATTCAAAACCAATCCAAAATAACTACAATTCAGTACCCTCTATAAAGCCTCTATCCTTAAACATCCACTAAGCCAAGACATGACCCCGACTATGTCAAGAACAGGAGTGATAAAGTGATTGAAAATAACATGGCCTTCTGAATAATGAGGGGCTCACCACTTTTCACCAGATGTCCAATAAGGTAATGAACAACCTAACCCTGCACAGGGTCACAAAAAAAGCCTTCGAACCTATATCATGAAATGATGTAGCATCTAGGGACGGTCAGTACGGCGAGTACTAATATGCAACCCAAGAAAAGGGATAAAATATACATGTACTAAGATCAATTATAAACACATGATCATACTACACAATAATGATAATAATACAAGGAAAGGGGGACAAGAAACATAAATATATGACCATTTAAAATTGAATCTTGAACTATGTAGCTTGCACCGATCTTCAGTCACCAACGAGCTATATGGGTCCAGTTCCTCCTATCGGAGGAGCCCCAATCCATGTTAGCTTCATAGATCAAGTATTAGGCTAAAGTCACAAATAAAAAATAGCCCCCCAAAAGAATATCTATGTACAACTGTGAAGCAAGCACACATTGGTAATAGACCCCCAACAATGGCAAACAAGGTTTCAAGTATTGGTTACAAGGACTACACCTTCTTGCTGAAGCTACAAAATTCCCATTAAATCCCAATTAACATATTTTCACATGTCATTAAACATGGAGTTTTCAATTAAGTAATTCCCAAATTGGTATTTTCATACTAAGACTTGCAAGCTACCCATATAATGACATAACGTTCCCATTTAGCCATGTAAACTCCAAACTTCAATTTGAAAATCCAATGTAAACCATTTATTCATTAATGCCATATAATATTTCAAAAGACGAGTTAAAACTATAAAATCTCTTTAAAAATCAAATTTATAAAGTGGATTGAGGTTCATATTTTTATCATGCAAAAAGCACATGCATTATGAAATCAAGATACCAAATTCCCCATTTTTGTAAGTTACTTTTGAATTTACAAACAATTAATTAAACATGGATAACTATTAAGACAACGGAAAACCAATATAAGTATATGGAAACCGAGTCCCTCAAACCTAATCTAAACAATTATTAAAATAGAAGAATATCAAGTAAATATCACATTTAAAGATAGCTGAAATAAAGGAGTGTCCAACATGCCTTTTTGACGGAAGGAATTTGAGGAGAGCTTGAATTTGAAGCCTGGAAGCTTGAATTTTGGATAAGAACTCTTATTTGGTGTTCTTGGGAATTTGGGAGGAGCGGGATCGTGTATTTGGGTTATGGGATGATGGAAAACATGTTAGTATTACTTTTAGGATGATTTAGGACATAAATTACTAGTTTTGTCTTAAAAACTAAAGAAGAATTTGAGTTTTAGCATTTCTAGGACCATGGGCGTGCCACACTATTATTGTGGAGCACACAGTACGTTCCACACTCTTATCACGGACCCTTACTGAAACACCCTAAACTTTGGCTCTTGAAAAATTTCTTGAGTTTGAACATTCTGGACAAGGTATGGTTTAAGCATACTTCTTATATGCTATGGTACGGCTTGGTGTCCCTCTCTTGTATGTTAGTTGGTGTGTTTGGGTTAGTTTCTATCCATGATACGACTAAACATTACACTTGTCGTATGGTAGGATATGAGGTGTATGGTGTCAAGTCATATAATACCATATGATTAGCCTAGTTGAATCTGTCCAAGTTATGGGTTGTGGGTACTTCTCGTACCTTAGGTATGAGTTTTGGCATGTGTTTTCATATGATGATCAGTTTGAAGGTCTATGGTGAGGTCTAGGGTATAATTAGGGTACCACTCATACCCTAGGGTATGGATAAAGAGGGTGGTCGTACCCTCCTGCGTGCATATTTTTAAATTTTGAGCTGGGGGCATTCCGAACATTTCCCACCCCAAAACCCTTATGTCCCTACATTATATAACACTTGGTGGCCTCTTATAACTTACTTGGAAAGATAGAAGCTATTGCATGGTATGATTTGGTAAAGGAACCCTAAATTGGTTTGAATGGTTTTTGAATGATTTAAATGGTTTGGATGGTTTTGAATGGTTAAATGGTAAGGCCTTGGTGGCTATAAAATTGTTTTTAATAAAACATTGCGGGATACACGGAATCCTCCATGTGAATGAATTAATGAAATTAGCTTGAATGATGAACATCTTGTGGGACACATGGGAATCCTCCAAGCAAAACTTAATAATGAAATACTTGTGGGGTACACGAGAATCTCCCAAGTAAGTCTAATAATGATGTACTTACAGGGTACATGGGAATCCTCTAAGTAAATTTAATAATGTAACCTATGGGATACATGGGAATCTCCTAAGGCTGGCTAAGGACATTTCTTGCAAGTTATAGTCGATATAACGATACCACTACTTATGGCATTGGTTAATAATAAATATAATTGGTGGTTTGGTTATGTGGTAATGGTTTTAATTGGTCAATAATGGGAGGGGGGTGATAGCTAACCATGACGTTGTGAGTCAAATGGACGGACCCTGAAAACTCATGTTTGCCGACATGAGGATTGGTCATAGAGATCATATACTTGAGGAGTACACGAGAATCTCCTAACACTTGCATATATGTATCATGGAGATTGAAGGGTACATGGGAATCCCCTACTTCTATGGTATTTCTAGTTCGTATGCATACACACATCATGGCCCATCCAGGGGGTAACACTGGACCCATATAGCCCGTGGGTGGATTATGACGGTTAAGCTACACATATCCAGGTTAATGGTTTCAAAGGCATGTTAAACCCGATTCTCTTTCCCGGCATGGTTATATCTATATATATGTATGGTTGTGAATGCATGTGGTTGGTTTACTTGGTTTTAAAGGTTGTAATTATTTTATCCTTCCCCTGAGTGCATGCTAGAGTTCACCTGCTAACCAGTCTTTGGGCATTGTATCCCCACGTGATGGAGAAACCGTCCATACTAATCCTCCTACTTATTGATCGGATTCGGGGACAGTCGGTTTTGGATTGAAGTGGTGATCTTTTATAGTTCGTAAGGCATCCATTTCATGTCATGGATTACTTTCATACTTATGTCTTTTCATAGACTTAGGTTTTTGGGCTATGGTCGGGGGCATGTCCTGACTAAATACTCTTTGGTTTGGTTTAGAGTTTTTGTATGAATAACTGTGGACTAGGGTATAGAATGGTATATATATATACACTTAGGTTTTTGGGATATGGTCGAGGGCATGTCCCGACTAAATGCTCTTGGTTTGGTTTAGAGGCTTTGTATTAACAACTGTGGACTTGGGTATGGAATGGTTTATATATATATATATATATACACACACACACACACTTTGGGTGATTGTTTTGGTTTGATTGTCTATTGGCATGGATTGACTTTGTTGGGTTCGTCTACAAAATAGCTCTATCCCAAAGTCTATCTTATAATTTGCTATCTTGTTATATGGTAGGAATTCGTCCGACTAAAGGTATATATTGGTTGGTTTGATTGGGTATCAGGGGTGGTATCCAGTCCCGGTTAGACTTGATATGCCATTAAGACAAGTCCCTAGTTCGGATCATCTCACTAACTGGTTCGCTCACAAAAATGCTCATAAGTTTTTGTTCGGGTATCGGATTAAGGAAAAATTGGATGCGTTGGAAAGAAGACTTGAAGATATTTCATTTGTCATATATTAGTCCAACTATATTGTTATGTTCTAGGAGTAATGGTCATTGGAACTTGATTCAAGTTGGAACATCCACTAAAACTCAATCGGTAGAAAATTTCTCAACTCAACTTTGAGTTCAGAGATTTTTATGACCTCAATTCATCTCCAAATATGTTACCACACCATAGAATTGATCATCACACTTATAGGTAAATAGAAATCATTGGTTTTGGGTTTATACACTTAAGAATGACGGTTCAAATTCTAGCCCAAAAATGTGGGGTGTTACATTATCTCCCCTGGAATCATTCATCCTCAAATGATGGATAGGAACTTATGGAAGATCTAGAAGTACGAAATATAGGATGTAACTTCACATTAGGAATTCTCCCTCAACAAAACATACATAGGCATCAAAAGAAAAGAGCTTCAAGGCATCACCAAGTAAATCGTGTCAGCATGAATCATCAGATAACAAAACTTGACATAGATATGTTCTTGGGCATAAGTTCTATGAAAAATGATCATAACTACGTAAGTCATGAATTTTTTCAAAAATCCTCTGCCTGATTAAGATTGATACAATACACAAAATAAGATTTTTACGAGATAAAAGAATATAAATATTCTCCACCTCCAATAATACGTCCAACAGACCCTTAAATTTAGCGACACTTCTCAGCCATGCTTACAGCTACGAATACCACACTTCACCATATCCAATCTTTTAATTCCCCCATGAAACACATAACAACACAAGCCAGAGTCTAACTGTATACTTCTTCCATGTTATAGCCTAACCCGGAGTAAAAAGGTGCTAGCTTAAGCTATGGGATCCTATGCTCTACATCCCTCTAAGAATACTACTTCATCTAATCACTATAATCAACCTCAGGTCTAAATCAAGGAGTATTATCCATATAGCATAATGGTTTGTGTATCTATCAATCACAACATTCAAGCCTATCTTTACCACACCCATTTTATGGATCTCCCCACCAAAAACTAGCAACTTCAATCAGTATCACAAAGATTTCCACCACATCTCCCCTTTCTAAGTATTTCAAATAACAAAAGTTCATCTTACTCTTCACTCTTAATTTATAACATTAACTCGAGTAGCCACATCGTAACTATAAAATAAATAACACCCACTCTCCCATCTAAAACATGACTACACTTTCATAACCACTATCATGCTAACATAAAGAGGGTCATTGAGGGACTAGAGTAGAAGCATCAGGAATGGGAGTGATACTGCTCAATTATGACTCCTATTTATTGTACTACTCAAGGTGAGACCTACGAAGTGAGATATGATACAACTAGCATAAAATACTTCATAGAAAACACCTAGATTATAAATAAAGGTTTGTTCGGGCATAAACATAACATAGCATGAGTTCTTAGTACTAGGCACAGTGAGGAACTGAGTGCACATACCATGAGTCGTATAACATAAGCCGAGATTCATAAATTCAAGGAATAAGATAGATTGTTGCTTGAAGATATTGCTTCTCATTCTAAGAACTGAGAATAGTCGTGAGTTTGCATAATAGCATCACTTTGGGCATGCCCTCTTAAACTGTAGTAGGAGGAATTTGCTAGGATAATAATAGATTTATCATGACTCTTCCCTAAAATTCACTACCATGAGAAAATTCAAGTTCTGTCTTAGTTAATAATCTTTCCCTTTGCTCAAAGGTCACTATCCTAGACTTGCGGACATTTCCTCTCATTAAATCTATAATCACAACACTCAACACAGTGAGAGTATCACCATACACATGAATGCTAAACTCCATCTTGATAACTATAATACGAGGAGACTAAATTCTTTCCTGGATATTCCTTTTAGGGATAATAATCTTAATTTTTTGCTAGGTTCCATAGGCATCACCCTATAACTCACCCTCTCATGAGCATACATATCCACACTTCTTAACACATAACAATCCATTCTCAACTCCTTAATATACTAGAATTAAACCTCTAATCGCATAACCTCATAACTTAACAAAAATTTTAAAAACTATACTAAGGGCTCACACCGTCTATCTATATTTTCCTCAATTCAGATCTAAAGAACACCATATGACAACAGCCTAGACTTCACCATACTAAGAAATTCAAGAACATGAACTAGGTACATATGACACTTCTAACTCAAGACTGAGTACACTTTATTCTTATAACTTAAGGCTCTTATCCATCTAATGATTTAGCCATAATTCATTAGTCCTCATATTTATATCATAAGTTATCAAACTAGGCTATTGCATACATTATATCAAGCCTACCAATTTATTTTCCATAAATCTTACATCACTATTCTCGAGCTACCAGTTTTTTCACCACAATCAACATCTAAAGTTCAAACCTAACATCTATTACCATTCATGACTTGCCAATGAAACATTCCACATACTGTACCAGTCCATCAAAATATATGGAAAATTAATTAATCTAAATTCCTTATTTCACTCAACTATGGCCCACAAGCACATTTTTCTTCACAACGTTGTACTACACCTTAATATTCATTACACATCTTCTCACGTACTATAATAGTACACATAAAAAAATCAATGGGTATATCCACCTAGTAAGAATAGACGATCTTAATCTTACATATTACGATCTATTAGAATATTCTCCTTCCTCACATCACATCTACTTATCCATGCATATCTTTATGCTACCTTCAAAATTATATAAACACTACCGAGTTCCCCTTTCGAAGATCTCCCCAAGTGAATGCTAAATTTATAAATTATTAGACAATCTAACCTTCAATTCACAACCTATGGTTAATTTCACTACTACAATAACTAGTGCTCATGAGCTCCTTTCCTATTTCAACTAAAGACACAAATATTTTAACTTACCACTCTCTTTCTACCGACTACCATAATTTTGCTACTTTTGGTAAACCATAACAGATTCCATAAGGACATAACACCCCCAACACTACTTAAATGTTACACAAATATAACTACCTTTTTTTACTGAAAAGTTACCCTTACTTTGACTTCTAAACTTAAGACTTCATATCACTAACCTTGGGATCATCTTACTATTCATAGGTCATAACATCCAAATTTATACAACCTCTCGGGTTAGAATACTATCCCAAAATTCAGATATATATCTTTCGCCTTAAGCGAGACGTCTGTGATAAAGTTTCTGAAAAGGACCGAATGCACATCTTATCTCAGGCTGAAAAGCATAATTCACAGAGATAGAGGTATACACTTGAATCAATACACTTTGATGCACAAATGGACTCTTTTCAAGTCTTTATGCTATTTCATAACCTTTTGATAACTCAATAAAAAGGGACCACATCGTTAGGAATCTAAGCCTTTATACTTGTATTGCCTTGATAATGTTAAATAGCCAACAAAATTAGAGCAAGGATGGAATTTGGATAACTTTCATATGGATAATACTATTGCACGATCTAGAGTATGAAATAATGAAAAATATTTCCTAAATACCTGGTAGCCTCCTGATTATAAATGCGGTGCACAACACACCCATAAGAAAGACTTTACTAGATACGTGACATGACGCGAACTAGGGCCTTGTCGTAATGGGTATCCCAAGTCCAACTAGGATCGGGGATCACCCCCATTACCCAACCCAACCTTCAAATACGCATACCCTGAGTAGGATGAATTTTGAACTTATAACAAGATAACGTTTATTTTGATTCCAGACTCTGGGATAGGTTTATAATCGTGACCCCCAAACAAATCCAACCATCCAATACCAACCAACAACCATAACTAAACCAATATAAAAACCAAGTTCCTATCCATAACATGACATTAAAGGATGGAACAATCATAAGTTCGGCTAAACAATATCAGACTCAATACAAATACCAATACTAAGGTTGACACCAATACCGAAACCACCCATTCTAACTCATAGTAGTCACACAAAGCCTCTAACTAAAAGGAAAACAATATTTGGTTGGGAATACCTCCAACCATAGCCAAAACCATTATTCATAAAATGACCAAAGTATGTAAAGACATCCATGACATGAAACAGAGCCTTCCAGAATATGAAAGCTCAACACTTCAATCCAATAGCTGATCCCCAATTTATTCAATGATTAGGAGGAGTAAAACGACTGGTTCCAGATCTTGTAGGGTTACAGCCAACTGAAGATGGGTTAGACGGTGAACACTAACATGAAATCAGGATAAGGATAAAATAATGTCATCCAGTAAAACCAAATAAACCAACCATATGCACACAAACCATACATATATATATATTTATATATATAGAACCATGCCGAGAAAGGAGAATTGGGTTTAGCATGCCTTTAAAACCATTAACTTGGGTATGCATAGCTTAACCATCCTAGAAACATCCATGGGCTATATGGGTCCAACGTAACCCCCTTAACGGGCCTCGATGCCTGTAACCACACGAACCTGAGATACCATAAGAGCAGGGGATTCCCAAGTACTCTTTGCTCATTATGAAACATATGTATAGTGTGCTTAGAGGATTCCCATGTACCTCATTGTATCATATATGATCTCTATGACCAACCCTCATGTCGGTAAACATAAGTTTCCAGTGTTCGTCCATTGGACTTACACCTTCACCGTTAGCTATCATACCCCGCCATTATTGCCTAATTAAAACTATTAGCATCCAAATAAACCATTATTCCATTAGTATTAACCAAGGTTATGAGTAATGGTAGCGTTATACCGACTATAGCTTGCAAGCAATGTCCTTAGCTAACCTTTTTATGTAAAGGGATTCCCATGTACCCATAGATTACATTATCAAGTTAACTTGGGGGAATCCCGTATACCCCATAAGTGTTCCATTATCAAGTTTTCTGGGGGAAATCCCATATACCACCCCACAAGCTATTCATTATCATGTTTACGTAGGGGATTCCCTTGTACTCCACAAGGAAGTTTAAGTAACCATACCTGACCATCAAACCTAACCATTTAACCATTCCGAACCATTTAAACTATTTATACCATTTAGGGTTCCATTACCAACCATACCATGCAATAGTTCTATTAAAAGTCCAATTATAGCAAAAGCATTATCATAGACATTTTATCAAACATATTGGGGGCATAGTATTTCCAAAGCCAATTCCAATTACCAATTAACCATTCCCAAGCAACCAATTGTCCAAACCACCATTAAAGCACGTAAAAACATAATTAAAATACGGAAAAACCATAACTAAGCATTTAATACTAAAACCCCAACATATATTTGAAAACCCCAAAATCATACAATAATCATGCCATGAAAAGATTGTATAAAACATGCCTTTAGTTGGAACTAATAATGAGGGAAGATTACATTCCTTAGATTATAAAGATGATGGGGGAAATCACTCGTACAAACCCCAAAATAATCCTCTAGATGAAACCCTAGCCTTCCTTCACCCAAGATCTTTAGAGAGAATTAGAGAGTGTTTCCAAGTGTTTAAGATTAGAATAATAGGGTAAATGATGTCCCAATAGTTATATAAGTCATGGGGCCTTAAGAGGTTAAGTGGGAAAATGTCCAAATTACCCCCACTTAAACTGCCCAAAATTCCCATAAGAAGGTACGACTACCCCATACCAGTCATACCCTTCAATACGTGAGGGACCCACCACTCTTACCCTAGGCCTCCCCCTTATACCCAACACTATCCAATATATGACTTACCAAAACAAAGTTGTACTATAATACCCCGAATTTTCTTTAAGTCAAGTTTAGTGAGACAGTGTACCACCTTGTACTTTGGCGCATCGCGGAGTCAGCAAAAATGGCAATCGTCAAAATCTAGTGAACCTCTACGATTATAGAGCATTGTGCCAAGGCTTAATTTCAGAATTGTCAAATTTTAGTAGCTCACCACGATTCCACTGCATTGCGGTGAAGCTTTTGTCGGCATTCCAGTTTCGAATTTTAATTCCAAGGGCAAAACGATCATTTTGCTACCCCTATATATACTCTTTAACACAATATTCAACCACATTAAACCCAAATATTATTGTTTTCTCATAATTTTCCTCAAGAACAAGAGCTAGGGTTCCAAAATCAAGTCCCTAATCATTAAGGTTTCACTATTTATCTTTTGAGGATCAAGTAGTAAGGTATGCAGATGTTCATTCTTGGGTTCCTTCTACCCAAGAAGTTCAAGAATCCTTTTTTCCTAAATTCAAAGATTACGATTTATGAGTTTTATAGTTTATGTGAATTTAAGTTCATGATTTATGTTGTTGGTGAGTTAGAAAATCATGTTTTAGGATACAAGTTGCAAACTTTGATCTTGATATGAGTTAAATTCTACTATGTCCATGTTAAAGCTCTAAATTTGAGAGTGGGTTGATGAAATCATGACGCTTGGATGTAGAAATTGTTAAGTAACCAAAGCATGCTCCCCATATGTTTGATAAAATGCTTATGTGAATAAATTAGAGTCATTATAGCATGTTGACTACAAATCCCCAATTATGTGTTAACTAATGCATACCAAGTGTTTGTTAAAAAGCTTTAGTAAATGAATTATGACATGTTAGCATGAAATCCTCAATTATGTACACTTGAATGCATGTTATATGTTTAATGCAAGATCTTGTGGGATGAGTTATGAAATATTGGTGTGCATTTCTTATGTAAATACATATTAGTATTTCCAAGTGCTTGAAGAGATGTTTTATTGAGTGTCTGGTGAATCTATTGTTATGATGTTGATGTTGGTCATGAATTCAAGAAGTCATGTCTTGGTAGTTTCCTTCTATCGAGTCCTGGGGGTACTTGTACCCGAAAATATAGTTGTGTGCCTAGAGCTTAGTCAGTCTCAAGATAATCTCAATTGTGCTATGATCAGTAGAATTCAAACAGTTACAGGATGTAAGGAAATTTAGTAATCTCAGTATTAGTGTAATTCTGTCTCAGTATCAGTCTAATCCAACTCAGTATTCAGTTCTAATTCAATAGTATTCAGTAGTATCCAGTATTTAGTTCAAACTTCAGTGAAACTCAGTAAGGTAACAAGAATTCAGTAGCATTCAGTCAGATAGTAGAATCCAAGAAGTATTTCGTCAGATAACGGAACCAAGAAAACTGAATCAAATCAGTTAAGCAAGATGATCAGTAATAGATTTAGCTCAGTCTAGGACAGTCTAAGAACCAGTCCAGTGTTTATTTAGTTAGGAGTAGGATTCAGCACCGAGTGAGGACAAGGATGACGGCTTCTCTGTTATTTTCGGTAGAGTCGTTAACAACAATCCCTGCACTTCAGAACTGCGTAGCCAACTCAGGATAAGGAGTCACCCGTCATATTAGGATTGACTACCTCCCCAGAGTCACCCATCACATTAGGCTTGGATCCAACCAGGTGTCACCCATTATATTAGGCATGGCATCCTGGGTTCAGATAGAAATGTCTTTACCTGTGGCACGGTACTGATACCCTTCCAATTGGGGTTACAGGTTGGACCCCTAAAGAAGCTAGAAGGGGCATGTCGGTTAGATGACTACCTCCTACAATCTCAATTTCAGATTCAGTCTCAATAATAGAGTTCAGCTGAGAAATCACCCATTATACTACACTTGACTACCTCTCAGAGATCACCCGTTATATAGGCTTGATCTCAGATTCAGACAATCATATTAATTATTAGTAAACTCAGAGATCACCCGTTATATTGGCTTTATCTCAGATTCAACTTATCAAGTATCAGACAATATTACCAGTAAACTCAGAGATCACCCATTATATAGGCTTGATCTCAGATATAATAATCAGTATTAGTATCAGCAGGATTAGACATCAATCTCAATAGACTCAGTTATCCAATCTCTCAGTATTAGTAAACTCAGACATCAATACTAGTAGACTAGTCATCAGTAAGTCAGTATTCAGAAACCAGTATTCAGAGTTCGTATTCAGTGTTACTGTGATTCCAGTTTTGGTTTGTACATTCACGCATATGTCCTTATTCAGTACTCTCATGTTATTCAGTTAAGTAACTGATCATGCATAAGCCCTTGTATTTAGCCTTACCTCATCTTGCATACTTAGTATATTCCCATGTACTGACGCATTTGCACTATGGTGTTTTACTTTATGCCATAGGTTCAGAATCACGATCCCCAGAGCACCCTTAGCAATCCAGATTCAGTCAGCAGCAGTAGACGTAGCAGTGAGTCCTCATCATTCGAGGATGCTTCTTATTTCAGTATTTCATTAGATTTAGTTTACTTTCAGTAGACGGAGTTAGTTAGAGACATGTCCCATCAAATCCATAGATCAGAAAAGTTTAGAGGCTTTACAGACAGATGAATCAGTATTCAGTTTTAAGTTTTGAGTATTTTAGATGTTTTGAACCTTATGGCAAATTTTCTCCAGTTTTTCGTATCTATTACCTATATTATGCAGTGCTCAGGTACAGATATCAGAAGAGGGTTAGCTTGTGGTCCTTTGGGGTCATGAACACCATGTGGCATTTCGGTTCTAGAAAATTGGGGCTTTACACGTACCCAACCATAAGATTAGTACCCTTAAACCGTATCCCTAGCAAAATAGAACTAAAGAAAGTTTGAACACTGTCTACTATATGAGTCAATAGTACTACTCATACCCTAACTTACAGCTCATGGTGAACCACTCGTACTGAGATCCAAGTTACTAAGTCTCAGATTAAGTAAAGCAAAAACCCAAACCATACAACCCATCACCAACCATATGACTCGTACCCACAAAGTTGTACCCATTCCAGAAACCAATCTAACCCACCAACTAACAATGGTTAGCATACGACCAAGACCATACAAACTGTACCCCATCATACGACTGGTACCTACAAGTCGTATTATGTCCAGAAATAAGAAATCCAGGAAATTTTCTAAGGGCCCAAACCTAGGGTATTTCAGTTTCCCCCACTAGGATCATTCATCCCCGAATGAAGGACAAGGAAGGTCAAACACAAGCAGAGTTATTTGCATTATCAAACATTAATCCAACCTTTAACCAAGTTAGAAAATAAAGATGTGATCAAGAACACATACCTTCCGTAAGAATATCCAAAGAAGAAAACAAATACGGATTCTTGGACTTCATGTCCGCTTTCGATTCCCATGAAGCCTCTTCCACCTCGTGGTTCTGCCATAGAACCTTAATCGAGGCCACATCTTTGGTCCATAACCGACAAACCTTCCGGTCTAATATCTCAAACGGGACCTCTTCATAAGACAGAGAATTTGAGATACCTAATCCATTCAAAGGAACTACTAAAGACGGATCACCAAGACACTTTCTTAATATAGAGACATGAAATACCAGATGAATAGAACTCAAACCAGAAGTCAACTCTAATTCATAGACCACATTACTAACTCTCTGTAAAACCACGTAAGGACTAACATACCAGAGACTGAGCTTCTACTTTTTACTAAAATGCATTACTTTTTTCATGGGATAGACCTTTAGGAGCACCCTATCCCCAATCTCGAACTCCAAGTCTCTGCACCTTATATCCGCATAGGACTTTGGGTGACTTTGGGCAGCCTTAAGACTATCCCGAATCACCTTCACATTTTTCGTAGCCTGATAAATTAAATCCGAACCGAATATATCTGCCTCACCAAGATCAAACCAACTAATAGGAGATATAAACCTCCTACTATATAATGCCTCAAAAAGGGCCATACCAACGCTAGAATGATGGCTATTGTTGTAAGTAAACTCTACCAAAGATAGATGCTCAACCCAATTGACAGCATAATCTATCATACATTCCCTAAGCATGTCGTCCAATGTTTGAATAGTCCTCTCTGCTTGCCCATCTGTCTACGGGTGGAAAGTAGTACTCAGACAGACCTTGGTACCCAACCCCTTCTGAAATGACTGCCAAAAGTGAGATGAAAACTGTGTACCATGATCAGAAATAATCAAAATACGAATCCCATGCATCTTTATAATCTCCTAAAGATACAAACTCGCATAATCCTTAGCCAAAAAGTTATTCCTTACTAGCAAGAAGTGGGCGGAATTTGTCATGATGACCTAAATCGAATCAAATTGGTTCCAAAACCGAGTAAGGCAGATAACAAAATCCATATTGACCACCTTCCATTTCTATTTCGGCAATTCTATTTCCTGATACAACCCACCAGGCCTCATGTGCTTAACTTTAACTTATTGGCACACTACACGATTGGCCAAAAAATCAGTCGCATCCTTCTTCATACCACTCCACCAATTCATCTCCTTAATATCATGATACATTTTTATCAAATTGGGATGGACAACATAGCGCGATTCATGAGCCTTATCCAAAAAATTTTGTCGTAAACCATCAACGTCAGGAACACATAATCGCCCTTGGTACCTCAAGGTACCATCACCACTAATCTCGAATACCATTACCTTCTGCCCACCTACACCATCTTTGATCTTCATCAAGATAAGATCTAGCATTTTCTTCTCCTTAATCTCTGCACCAAGAGACGATCGAAGCACTTACTATACCATCACACCACCATTCTCGAAGTTCAAGATGCGAACTCCGAGATTAGCCAAGCAACGAATATCATTCACCAATTCTTGCTTCTCCTTATTCATATGAGCTAAAATCCCCATGGACAACTTGCTAAGAGCATCGCCAAAAATATTAGCCTTACCTAGATAATAGTGAAGACTCTTATCATAGTCCTTGAAAAGTTCCAACCATATCAACTGCCTGAGATTAAGCTCCTTCTGAGAAAACACATATTGTAGTCTCTTATGATCAGAAAAGATGTCAACGTGTACTCTATTCAAATAGTGACACCAGATTTTCAAAGAAAAAACCACAGTTAAAAGCTCCAAATCATGAGTAGAATAATTCTTCTCATGCATCCTCACCTGCCAAGAAGCATAAGCAATCAACTTCCCATGTTGCATCAAAACGCAACCAAGTCCCACCTAGGATGCATCACAGTAAACCATATATCCCTTATTACCTTCAAGCAATGTCAAAACTGGAGCCAAAGTTATCTTATCCTTCAGCTTTTCAAAACTCTCTTCATAAGCATCCGACCAAGAAAACTTTACCTTCTTATGTGTCAGCTTAGTCAATGGGATAGCTATCATCAAGAAACTTTCCACGAACCACTTATAATTCCCAGCCAAACCTAAGAAGCTCTAAATTTTAATTGGAGTTGTGGGTCTAGGCCACCTTTTAACCACCGCCACATTTTGCAGATCTACCATAATCCCCTTATTAGAAATAATATGACTAAGAAAAGTTATATCGTTTAACCAAAACTCACACTTGGAGAATTTTGCATACAATTATTGCTCCTTTAAGGTCTACAACACCACGCAAAAATGATTGGCATAATCCAACTCTCTCTTAGAATACACCATAATGTCATCAATGAACACAATGATAAAAAATCCAAAAACTGTTTGAAAACCCTGTTCATCAAATCCATAAATGTTGTCGAGGCATTGGTCAAACCAAATGACATTACCTGGAATTCAAAGTGCCCATACCAAGTATAAAAAGTCGTATTAGGGATATCCGCCTCCCTAATCTTAAGATGATGATACCCAGAATAAAGATTTATCTTAGAATAGAACTTAGTACCTTGAAATTGATCAAACAAGTCATCTATCCTTGGGAGAGGATAGTTGTTCTTAACCATTTCCTTATGCAACCACCGATAGTCAATGCACATTCGAAAGGAACCATCCTTCTTTCACATGAATAACACCGGTGCACCCCACGAAGATACACTAAGATAGATGAAACCCTTATCCAACAAATCCTTAAGTTGCTCCTTGAGTTCCCTAAACTCAACCGCAGTCATTCTATAAGGAGGAATAGATATTGAACGAGTATCCAAAACCAAATCAATACCAAACTCAATCTCCCTGTCTAGAGGAACACCAGGAAGATCATCCAAAAAGACCTCAGGAAACTCATTTACCACCGAAACTGAAAGTAAAGAAGGAACTTCTAAGTTAGAATCATTAATCCAAACCTGATGATAGAGACACCCTTTAGAGATTAATCCCTTAGCTTTAAGATAAGACAAAAAACCCCAAGATCTAGGGAACTACCCTCCCACTCAATAACCGATTCACTAGGAAGCCTAAAAAAAACCTTATGGGCCTGATAATATAAGGATGCGTAACAAGAGTGTAACTAATCCATCCCCAGAATAGCATCAAAATCCACCATATCAAGTTCAAACAAATCCACCAAAGTCTGCCGACTACCAACAGATACCACACCCCCTTATAGACCCTTTTAGCAATCATAGAGTCACCTACCAGGGTAGAAATAAAAAAAGGATTCAAAATAACCTCGGGATCAAAACCAAAATACATAGCCACAAATAGGGTCACATAAGAGAGTATGGACCCCGAATCAAGTAAATAATATATGTCACAAGAAAAGAGTTACAATGTACCAGTCACGATATCAGGTGATGGCTTAGATTCAAGTCAAGTAGAAAAAGCATATAACCAATTCCGACTAGCATTGGTACTAGAAGCAGAGACAGATGCAGAAGCAACACCCTTTAGTGTAGGAGAAAAGATAAAGCAACTTTAGCCTTGATCGCCCGTGAAGCACCCTTATCAACCGGATAAGTTTTGAGCAATAGCCCGATTAAACATATTTAAAACACCTATCCCTCCCCTTATCATAGAAACCCTTGTGTAATCTACCACAGAACCGACAAGAAGGATATAATTAGGCTGAATGTGATCCACTTGCCTGAGATTAGGTACTATTGCCAAGAAATTATCACCTCCCTACTGATGCCCGACTACTTTGGGTAAGGAGCTCTATCTTTAGAGAAGGAAATAGAAGTCCCCCACTTCTTCTTTGACCCCTTACTGCCATCCCGACCACTTTACTGTTGAGCACCACCCTATTTAAATGACCTAAAATTTTTACCACACCTTTCCCCAAACTCAGCATGTTTCTTCTTTTCCTCCTCCACCCGCATCATATAAACTACCAATTTTGAAATGTCTATATCCTTGATCAACAATACAGTCTTACTTACAAGGATCAAATCCCGAGATAGTCCAGAATGAACTTTCTCATCTTTGCCCTCATGTCAGACACCAATTTTGGAGCATACCTTGAAAGCTGATAAAATTTTAATCCATATTCCTTGACAGACATTTTCCCTTGACTTAGATTGAAAAATTCCTCCATCTTTGCGTCCCTTTACTCCTTAAAAAAAAGCGATCTAGAAAAGCATTAGAGAGAGTCTCTCATAAAGTCGACTCTCAACATCACCTATAACCCTATCCCAATCTTCATACCATTGGTACGCCACATCCTTTAGCTGATAGGTAGAAAATTTTACCTCTTCCATATTAGTGGCCTGCATTACCTTGAAAATTTTCTCTATTTCATCCAAGAAACCCTGAGGATCCTACTCCACCTTCACACTAGTAAAAGTAGAAGGATTCATCTTCATAAACTGGCCAACCCTTGTGTTCTCTGCATATGAAATACCATATGTATCTCGTTTATCCTAAACACCAAACAACTGAGCAATAACATAAATTGATTGATGAAATTTCATATTCATCAAATCACCCTACGGAGGAATAGTAGAAATGGGGGAGCTCTAGAAATATCAGGGAGTGGATCCTTAGACTGATTATGGATCCTATGTATATCTTCAATATTTCCCCAGTTGGTACAGAAGAGTTACCTTCCATCTCATATCATCGAGGCATAATTTAAAAATTGAACAAACCAGGATTAGAGAATGTTCCAGGACTTAGAATCCAAGCTTGAAAATTGAATACCAAGAATGTGAAACATTCCTAAATTCCTTATAGCTTCTCCTTTATAAGTGTGGTGCGCTACACTCCCTTAAAAGAGACTCTACTCGAGATGTCTTTGTGGACTCCCAGTTGACCATGAACCTAAAGCTCTGATACCAACTTGACATGACCCGAACCAGGGCCTTGTTATAATGGGCATCCCAAGACCAACCTGGACTGGGGACTACTCCTGTTACCCAACCCAACCTCTAAATATGCATACCCTAAGTCAGATGAATTTCAAGCATATAACAAGATAACATTTATTCCGATTCAAGACTATGGGATAAATCTATATCCGTGGCCCACCCAAACAAGTCCAACTATCCAATACCAACCAACAACCATAACCAAACCAATATAAAACCAAGTTGTTGTCCATAACTTAACATAAAAGGAGGGAACAATCATAAGTTCAGCCAAACAGTATAAGCCTCAATACAAATGCCACCAATACCAACACCACCCATTCGAACCTATAGTAGTCAAATAAAGCCTCTAACCAAAAGAAAAACAATATTTTTTTAGGCATGCCCCTAATCATAGCCAAAACCAATATTCATAAAATGACCAAAGTATGTAAAGACATCCATGACATAAAATAGAGCCTTTCAAAATATGGAAGGTCACCACTTCAATCTAATAGTTGATCCCAAATTCAATCACTAAGAAGAAGAAGCAGAATAACCAATTCCTGTATCGTGTGGGAATACAGCCGACCAAAGATGGGTCAGCGGGTAAACACTGGCATAAACTCAAGATAAGGATAAAATAATGTCATCTAGTAAAATCAAGTAAACCAACGATATGTATACAAACCATACATATATATATATAACCATGCCGAGAAAGAGATGCCGAGTTTAGAATGCCTTTAAAACCATTAACCTCGGTATATAGCTTAACCATCCTAGAAACACCCACGGGCTATATTGGGCCTTGCTGCGTATAGCTGCACGAATCAGAGATACCATAAGAGTAGGAGATTCCCAAGTACCCTTTGCTTTCCACGATACATATGTACAATGTGCTTAGAGAATTCTTATGCACCTTATAATATCATATATGGTCGCTATGACCAACCCTCATGTCAGCAAATATAAGTTTTGAGTGTTCGTTCATTGGACTCACACCTTCACGGTTAGCTATTATGCCCCGCTATTTTTGCCCAATTAAAACCATTACTATCTTACCAAACCATTATTCCATTATTATTAACCTCTATCTTATGAGTATGACGCGTTACACACCCTTAAAAAGAACTCTAGTCAACACGACTTTGTGGACGCCCAATTGACCATGAACCTAGGACTCTGAAACCAATCTAACATAATCCAAATAAGGGCCTAGTCATGTAGGGTATCTCAAGTCCAACCAGGACAGGGACCACCCCAAATGCCCAATCGTTAATTACCCTACACCCCCATGTCAAATGAATTCCAAATGTATAAAAATAAATGTGATAGTAAGTCTAGAGTCAAAACCAAAAGCCACAACCTATTAATAATCCCTTAAAAATCCCAATGCCAATATCAATACCAAAGCCAACACTAATACCTACACCACTCAAGCCTAGAGTAGTCTGACAAAGTCTCTAACCAAAATCAAAGAATATCCAATCGGGGCATGCCCCAACCATAGCCAAAACCAAAATCAAGGAAATAACAATAATAAAAAGAAGTCCATAGCATGAAATAGGGTATTCCAGAGTATGGAAGTTCACCACTTTAATCAAACTCAAAAGTTGTCCCCAAATCTAAGTCACTGAGAAGGAGGAATAGTAGTATGGCCAGTTCCTACATCACGTGGGGATACAACACCTAAAGACGATTATTAGGGTAAACGATAACATGTAACTAAGGGGTAAAGATAAAATAATTCCATCATTCAAAACCAAATCAAATAACCTTATGCAAATACATATATACATATATACCATACCGGGACAGGGAACAAGGTTTAGCATGCATTTAAAACATTAACCAAGGTTATGTAGCTCAACCGTCATAAATAAGCACCCACAGGCTATATGGGTTCAACTCCCCTTGCTGAAAGGGACCTAATACGTGTTATCCGCATGAACCGCAGATATCATAGAAGGTTGGGGATTCCCTTATACCCTACGCCAACCATGATAAAAGTATATATATTTACTTGGGGGATTCCCTTGTACCCCACAAGCACACAATCATCAAGACCAACACTCACATCGGCAAATATGATTTTCCAGTACAAGTTATCCAAGAACCACACTTTCACGGCTTAGCTACATAACCCCCTTTTAGCCCAATTTAAAATAAATTTCACATAACCCAATTATTATTCAATGAACCAATCGCTAAGGAACACATGGGCATCGCCATACCCTTATGCTTGTAGGTTTATCTCATGCCATAATAATCATATCAACTTGGGAGAATGCCTCAACCCCTTTTTGTTCTTTAAATAAAGTATTGGGGAATGCCTACACCCTCTTCGTTCAATAGCTCAAAATATAGCCAACAAGGCCTTTAAAATCTATGTTCATTGTTTAACCTTTTTAAGCCATGCAATTACATAGGTGGGAAAGTCAAACCAAGTGACAAAATCATATTCATTGATAATTTCACAAAAAGGTTGAGGGCACATAATTTTCAAAATCATGTCTAAGTAATTTGGGGAATCCATAGTATCCCAAAATACATTTACTATTACCATGCATCTCACAATGTTTAAAATCATACTAAAAGCATAAAAACCCATAATTAAACCATGATAAACCTTATTCAACCATGAACATCAAAAACTCTCAACCTTTATTTCAAAACCATAATAATACCATGAAAACGATATATTAAAATATGTGCTTTTAGTGAAATAACAATGAAGGAGGAGTAACATGCCTGAATTATAAAGATTTACGGAGAAAATTTGGCTCTTAAACCCTGAGATGACCACTTTGGAAAAACCCTAGCCAATATTTATTAAGAGGATAAAGAGGATGTTTAATCTTGTAAAGTGTAGAATAAATGCCCCACAAGTGTTTTAGGGATGTGGGGTCTTAAGGGTTTAAGTGGGAAATGTCCAAAGTACCACCAACTAAAAGTTGTAAAAAGGTCGTAGGTGGTTAGGAGTCGACCCCTTGACTCGTGACCACAACATATGACTAGTATACTTTAGTCATCACCAGGGCAGTGAGTTGGACACCCATACACTTTCTACCTTACGAATCTATGATCCCTCTCGTGACCTAACCATCGACTCATATTGTAACGCCCCAAGAACCTATCCCTAGACGTAACACGGTGCTTACGGCCACACGTGGCCTTAAGCTAACCTTCTAGGCCTATCTTCCCTCTTAGAACTCACTTTGACGGTAGTCATGGAAAAATAAGAAAGGATATCATATCATGGACGTACTTGAAAGAAAAGATATACTAGCGTGTACAATCAAAATGCTGACACTCTGTACATACGGATACTCTAGTCTGACAAAGCCTCTATAATCAAGACTAAAAAGCCATTGGGATAGACCCCCAACTGACTCACACGGAACTAAAAAGTAGAAATCATCTGCTTAACAAACAAAACTCAGGGACATAGGTCCTCGAACCATGAAGACTCACCAACTGCAGAAATATAAATGAAGGTACTTGAAGATCACTGTCGCTGCTGACATTGAGGACCTGAACCTACATCACGGGAAAATATAGCATAAAAAGAGTATGGGGAATCAGTACTTGGGAATGTATTGAGTATATGGGGGTGTATGCAACATGATAAATAATATCATAAATAAATAAGAAAATCATGTATGCTAACAACAGTGACTCTCTTCGCTTAAACTAAACTTTAATATAGTTTCTCATAAATCATCAACAGTAACACATGCTTTATAAATCTCATAAATCATTGTACTCAACTCAATACTCTTTGACTCAAGACTTAGAGTGACTCAGTAATTCATGAAACTTGAACTATTATGGACTTGGGAGTTTCTTTTAACCGACATAAACCATGTGAGCTACATGGAGTCCAACGTTTTGCCCTTCTAAGGAAGGAACCCCACATTGGCGGGAGCATTATACTCTTTCCAGGGAGTATAACCTCAAACTCATCTCTGTGATCACAAACTCGGCACCTTAGCCCTCAAATCTCAATCTTGTGGTGGCACATAGTTCTGGGGAAGTAGGATACGATGAACCCACATTTCCCACTCGGAGCTAAATACTCCTCCCAGACTCAGCTCAAAATGCATTAGGAAATCCACCTCAATCAACTCAAGGGTCTATCATAGAGACCAAAATCATAAATATATCTTATCTGTAAATCATAAGCAATTTGTGAATTCCTAACTCGACTCAACTCAAAATAATGTTTCTCAACATCAAGTGGACTTACTTATTAACTCATATCAAATGTCAAAACTTCAAGAAAACATCACGAGAATCATTCTTGACTCTCCAGCTCAAATATCAACATATTCAATAATCAACTTCTCGTGGAAACATTTAAATTATGACACTTATCTCAAATCACTTAGAAATCATCAATACATAGTAGCAATATACAACTCATGGCATAAATTCTCAATTTTAGAAATATTATGGTAAAATAATCATAAATATCAAACTTAACCAACTCAAATCTCATACATCATCAATAAAGTAATTTGGGTGTAAACCCACTTGCAAAGATCATGAAATTCCAATAGTAAAAATCAATTCTTTGGGCACAAGAATGAAAGAATATTCTTGTTCAATCCCCACATACGTTGATTATGATTCGGGATGAATAAACTTGCTATAGACTTCTTTTCCCACTTCTTAAGTTAGGGTTCTTGATGTTCTTGACTTGGAAGTTTTAAATTTTGAACTAATTTATGAAAACTATGGCTTGATTTTAAGATGTTTAGAGAATAATTGGATTGGATTTTGGAGAGAAACCCTAGATTTTTGGATGGAATGGAAGAAGAATGAGGATTTTATCCCTTACTTGGATATATATAAAAGGAAAGAACGGGTGGAAAAAAACAAAATACCCTTGAGCAAATTCTAAAACTGGAGCCCATTTTTGGCCCTGGCGCGATGCGCCATGGTCACGGTCCTTCAATGGATTTGTATAATTGGGAATCTGCTCAGTGGCGCAATGCGGTGAAATCACGTGGCCACCTTGGTTATGATTTGGAAGGGCACTGCGACTTGGTGGGATCACGTTGGTGCACTGGAATTTGACAATCTTGATATTGAACCTGGGCGTAACGCATAAATATCACGTAGGCTCACTAGAAAAATGACATTTGGGATATTAAGCATCCCAGTGATTCGCTGAGGGTCTAAATAATGATGTTCCATGACTGGGACTTCAGATAGGCATAACTTCTTGCTTCGATCTTTGATTTTGATGAAATTGGTATCGACAGAAAGCTTATTGAAACATCCACATGATAGAAGGTAGGAATTAGAGAAATACAACACGATATAAACATCAATTACTTTGAAAGTCATCCATATTCACTCAAAATATAGATTTAGGCTTAAGGAATGATTGGAGTATTACACGTATGGTCTAGACGTATCCAAGACAGAACCTAAAGGGATTAGGAACTGGACAACCTACAATTTCAACTCATGATTTGTAACCTATACTCATGGATCCTAGTGAGCAACTTGTACCCAGAGCCAAGTCAAGCCACTAAGTTACTAATTTGGTTAAGTTTCATCCTAACAAATCATTACCACCCTTAACGACTCGCATCCCTAAGTCAAAACCACAACAAAAACCCAACCACCATACATTGGACACCTTAAATTTGGTACACCTAACCTGGGCCCACACCATATGAATCATATGATGATTCTTCAATAGGGCAGTGAGCTCAAAGCTTAGGAAATTTCCAAAAGCCAAAATCTGGGGTGTTTCAGTAGTTGATTTCCAAAGGGTGTATATATCATCTAGTTCAGGTTAAAGATTTTAGTGTTGGGGTTCTCTCTTTATAATTTGTCCCTCTTATTAATGAGTTTTTAAAAGTGTTTCCTAATAATCCTGGTATTCCTTCCTATAGGAAAATAGAATTTGGGATTGATCTTTTACCGGATACCCATCCTATCTATGTCCCTTCATATAGAATTGATCCGACAAAGTTGAAAGAAATTATGAAACAGTTAAAGGATTTTCTTAGTAAGGGTTTTATCCATCCTAGTGTCTCTCCATGGAGTGCTCCCATGCTCTTCATCCATAATAAGGATTGTTTCCTTCGAACATGTATAGATTATTATTTGTTGAATAAGGTGATTATAAAAAATAAGTACCCTCTTTCTTGGATTGATGATTTATTTGAACACCTTTAGGGTTCTAGGAGCTTTTCGAAGATTGACCTCCAATCAGGTTATTATTAATTAAAGATTATGGAGGTGGACATCCCTAAGACTATTTTTCATACTCAGTATGGTCACTATCAGGTCTTGGTTATGTCACTTGGGTTGAACAGTGCTCCAACTATATTTTTTGATCTTATGAACCTAGTTTTCTAATTGTTCCTAGATATGTTTGTTATTGTATTTATTGATGATATTGTTGACACCCAATTTTGACCTCCCGATATCATTTTTGGATTGCTATTTTGTCAAATTTATTTAATTTTAATTATTGATATTTTTTTTCTTCATATTATTTTACATTAGAGACATACTAACGTGACTCACTCGTAACTTAGAAAAATTGAATAAATTGTTTAGTATCATTTTATTCTTTTTTAAATATGACAGCTTTATATAATTTTATTAATATTTATCAAATTATTTTTTTCACACTATTTATATTATTACTTTTTTTTAATTATTATTTATTAACACCATTATTATATACATTATTATCTATTATCGTAATTTTTTTTATTATTTACTATTTATTATTTAATAATTGTTATTTATTATTTAACTATTATTATTATTATTATTATTATTATTTAGTATTTAGTATTGTTATCTATTATTCAATTATTATTACTCTTATTTACCTTAATTTAAATAATACCCTAGTCTTTTAAAAAACTAATTTGTCCAATTTATTCGTTTTATAGTCTAATCTTTACAAATCTGGCCGATTTTAATCCAGATCATTATAATTTTAGCCTTTTGTCATAATTTTGGCCAATTTAGTCACTCAATTTTGAATGGTACTCAATTTTGGTCTAAATCCCAATCTTTAAATCCCAGCTGTCGATCAAAAACTGATCTGACGGCTGAGACCAAATCTCCTTACCTTTCTTTTAAAACAACAACAAACCCTAACCCTAATCTCATTCCCCATTATTTACCCCATTTTCCTTCCTCTCTCTACTCCCTCTCTCTCAAAGAACCTCTCCTGTCGTCCCTCTCTACATTAGCACCACCGCGAAAGCCAACACCACCACGAAACCCCCATCGTCTTTCCTTTCTGGTGCCGCAAAAGAGCATCAGTCGTCAGAGCTTCGTCGCTCCAGCCATCAGCTGAGCCAGCCATAAACGCTACCCTCACCGCCAATTGCCTTTGTCTCATCCCAGATCTGATGCCGCCAAGAACAGCGGCAACGGCCCCACCTCATTTTCCTCCAACCAGCACACCACGCCATTTCTTCATCTCCGACCACCCCCAACAATAACACAAACCCATCCTCTGTGACCCCAGATCTCCCATGCATCGTCGCTGTCAAAGACCCGCTCCAGCATTGCCAACGATGGCTAGTCCTAGTCGTGGTCCTCCAACCCCGCCACTGTGGCTTCGCTGCCTCCGATCTCCCTCCACTCCTCCATCGCTACTCCAATCCCTTCACCAGCAAGCCGACCAGCATCGCTACCACCAAAGGTGACAACGCTGCCATCGCCTTCCCCCTTCTCCAGCGCCTCTGTCTTCCCCTCTCATCACCAAAAAATTATGATGAATTCATAATAAATTTGTCCAGGTTCGCATCCTTATCTAATTGCATTAACATTATCATCATTTTCTTGTTCTTTGACAGATCGTTAAATTTAGAATCAGTGATGTATGGTGTTGATTTTTCTGACCTAATTGTTTTAATTTCATATCTTATTTGGTTCTTTAGTTAACATATTTTTAAATTTTCACAAACCACTGCAAGATCAATTTGACACAGTTCTGGGAATCTTGGGATATGTTACTGATTGACACATTCATAATTTATTTTGGCCTTTTTATGCTGAGATAATGATTTTCCTTAATTAATATACATAATTCAGAAGGAATATTCGGATTAATTGATATTTTTTCTTCTATTTATTTCGACTGATTATGTGTTTATATTTAAGGCAGTTGTGTTGATTGACCACGTCACATGCTCTGTTGATTGATACTTCTTTTTCTTTTGTTAATGTTAGACTAATTTTAAATTATTTTTATAATATAATTGATTCACTCAACCAATATTTTCCTTTATTGGCTTTTACCGAATCTTATATTACAAGTATGATTTTTTTTTGTTTATGGAAAAAACCCATTGACTGATTTCAATCAAATATTTTCCTTTCCTTAATTGATTCTGATTAATTGTAAAAATATTTTTTCCTTTTGACCCTCTAGACCGCCTACTATATAAACACCTATCCTTTTCAATTAACAGAGGACTCAAGTTCACAATTTCTATTACAACTACTACTATTACTCTCGTAAACAAAAGATCAGTTATTTTAATATAGAGAAACGATATTCTTAAAAGTTCTTTGGCTTTCCTGCAAGGTTGCTGAAAACACTTAGCATATTTCACTGTTACAAATCGCTTGATCTTCGTTACTTTTATTATCTCTAATACTGCTGCTACTGGCAAGTTCACAAATTGATACAATTATTTTATTCTCTGTGTATGTGCTGACTGTATGACGGTTGTAGGAACATATCTATACGAATATCTCGATGTTTGTTTGATTTGTTTGCTATTATGTATTGTTTCGCAATTTAAACAGATACTTATAAGTTCCAAAGAGTCACCGGAATATTTAAACTATGTATTTTTTTAACTAGTTATTTTTCTCTTGATTTCTATTTGGTCTGTAATATTATTGTAAAACACTTTTATTATTATTGTAATAATTAGATTTGGGGGACTGCTTTGGGGGCGGGATTATGTGCTCTACGAACAACGTAGTAGGTACAATTTAGGATTTTTACGTGTATTATGTGCTATACGAAACACTTAGGCAAAACATGATTTAAAATCTATTAATCTACTTACTTGGCCGCCTAGAAATCTTGCTTTAGAAATTTTAATTAATTTCGATATATTGACTTAAGTTTTTGGCAACATGGAAATTGATGAATATGGTTTACCATGTATCTTGAGCATCAAAGTCATTTTTTCAATATTTTAGACATTCATATTGATTCCAATATATTAACATGTTAAAATAAGACATTAATACATACTAGCATATTTGACATCAGGCACATTAGTACATTATTTGACATCAAGCATGTTAGCATATTAATATACTTGTAAGCATGTTAAACAATAGGTTTAGACGAGTTAATATATTTTTTTAGCATTATCATGATTTTAAGCATGTCTATCCATGAATACGCGTGTTAAGTAATATACTTAAGCCTATCGCATATTCTAATATGTTAAACTTGATTTTCAGCATGTTTAATACAACTTTCAGCATGTTTAACTACAATTTACAGCATGTTTAAATAAACTCCAGCACATTTAAAAAATGTTTTTGTATATCTATATAATTTTAGCATGTTATTACCATTAGAACATTAAAATTCTGCGCATCTAATAAATTTCAGCATGTTATAACTACTTCATCATGTTAACATAAATATTGTTAAACACATTAGTGTTAAGTCACTTGCGCAATAATAATAGTTTCAGCATATTATTAATTAACTTTAACATTCTGAACATTGAAAGTGAGCATGCTCAGTGTAAAACATTCATTTGAGCGTCTTCTAGTATATCTAATTTGGGTACTTTAAGCATGTCAACATTGATACTATAGCATGTTAATATAAAAATTTCTGTACATCAACATATTTTAAGCATGTTAAAATGTTAGTTTGAACAGTCTTCATCATATTAAACACTAGATAAAGCCCATTATTATGAATTCTTTACGTGTTAATACCTTTTAATGTTCTTGTTCATTTCTTATGTTCTCATTTACATTTTTTACAACACTTAATTCACAAGCACTTTTGTTTGACATGTTTACCACACTTATGACACCCTTTTATGAACACACATTATATTTGTTTCATACACGAGTCAGTCGTCCTTTATCAGTACTTGTTGAACATTTAGATATCATGTCTATAGGTTAACAACATAACAAATAATTATTTTATCTTCGCATGCTACAACATTGATAAGCGTTAATTAATCAAGAGGCTAACTTGGGATTATTACGTGCTACCTGTTGTCCAATATGTTTGCGCTTCGAGTCTTAGGCAACATAGCTTTCTTTTAGTCTAGAACACAAATTCAAAATAACAAAGTCCAATGCCTCTTGGACAATAGTTGGGACGTTAAATATTACTAAAACGTTAGTTTTATCCTTGTCATAGAACGCCCTTAGACTTGACAATCCATCCTAGATGGGGTAGGATGGGTAGCCCCTATTCAGAAATGACAATCCCAACAAAATATTAACGGCGAGGCTAATGACAATTTCACTTGTCTACGAGTTCGGCCCTTAGGTAGGATGATGATTAAACAAGTTGGGGATGATCCGAAAAAAACCAAAATATTTCTTTTTTCGACTTGTACGATTTCTTTTATTTACTTCACATGCTTCTTATTTGGGGTAGTCAATTTTATAAGCAGACCCTCTTATTATTATGATTTCGTCACTTTTTTCTTCTCGCTCATCTTGTTAATGTTTTATTTATTTTATCGCTTAGATAATCAATAATTAGAATTAACAAATAACATATGTCTGACTATTAATTACTTTATGACGTAGCTAGACATCAATTTAATTATAAAAGAAGAGACTTTATTTGATCACGTAGAATCCCCATGTAAAGTATGAATTCGGCCAGGAACCACCTTTGTGGACCTCGAAAGGTGCCTAACACCTTCATTTTGAGGTAATTTGAACACTTACCCGAACTCTGGTGAACTAAGACAAAATTACAAAAAAATAGGTTCGTAGTATCCTATACCGGTGCCCTAACGCACCTTAATATGTTAGGTGGTGACTCTCACACCCTTCCTTCAAATGCATCCTGAGAGTTTGTCAAGTCGAATCCCTCCTTCCACGAGGAAAATGGGGCACGACAGAATGGCGAATCCACTGGGGATATTAGGTTCTAACCATTATGAATTTGTGCTTTATATGGGTTTCTTTTTATTTATTTTATTATAATGTTTACTTTTGACATGCGTTTTCCTTTTATTATTCACATCATGATTTATTTGCCTTTTCTTTTTTGAGTTATTCATGGTGGTTCCATGTCTACTTTTGCTTTTATTGATGATCAATTTATGCATGTTAATCTCTCTTCTTCCCCTTGTTATGTGTTATTTGTGTTTCTTCATGCCTACTTCTTTCTTTATTGATTCTATGTTTTTATTTTACTAAAGCACGCTATTTTATGTTGTTATATGTTATGTGTTACTGCTTTATATAACTGGCATTCCTCCACTTGGAAACCTCTTTTATTTTCTTTTTTACGAACGGTTACATGGTTGCACGGACGTTCTTTCTTAAAAACACCCTTCGGGAAATACCTTGTGGATCGGTCGATCAGCGGTGCATTGACAGCCACAAGCCTTCCCACTCTCAAGTTGCCTGCTTGGGGGTACCATGTCAAAACCACTCTTATCTCTAGAGCTTGACCGTTTATCCCTTTACTAAGGAATAAATACTCTCAAAATGTAGGATGTCATGCTAGAAAACATGGCCCTAAGTTCTAAAGGGATCCCACGATCCCGCAAAAGAACGCCTCACTATTTATGTGCATTCTTTGAGAGATAATTATGCCAAAACAATGTCATTTGCTCTATGGGGGGTAGGGTTGACTAACGCTTTGTTTTACAGATCTAATGGCCTTTCCAACTGCATACCCAAAATTCGGCATGGTTTGGTGCATGCCGCCACACATAAAATAATGGTGGTCAGACTTGGGATACTTGGGACAAAGAAAAGTCGAGCAAGCATTGGGAAGTTTGCCATCCCTTATGAACATCAATCCTTGTAGAGTACTTATTGAAGTGGCTGCTGCATTTTGGGATGAAAAAAGATCGGTATTAAGGTTTGGTGATGTGGAGATGACACCGCTTCTGGAAGAGATTGGAGGATATATGGAAAATAAGGTGTTTCCAAAAGCAATGAGGTGGCAATAAGCTGAGGTAATCATTCCTAAAAGTGTCACTCTAGAAAAGGCAAGCAACAAGCTGGGTCTCCATGGCAGCCTATTAGTAGCCTATGTGATGAGGTCAAAGATGCCCGCCAGCTATCTAGCCAACAGATTCGCCTCCAAGCAAGGAAAAGAGACATATGTAGCAGATGGTTCCGACCCCGACTCTTGGGAAGATAAACAAATCTTTGCATTTATCATTTACTTCCTAGGAACGGTGGTTTTTCCAATCGGGGCAAGAGATGTAGTGCACACCTGCTTGATCACCGTAGCAGATGCCTTGTGCAATAGGATTAAAAGTGGGTCCTGTACAATTATACCCATGATAGTAGCAGATATTTATCTGGCCTTGGGACGTTCCAAAAACGGCACCAAACACTTTGAAGGGTGCAACTTGTTGCTGCAGTTATGGTTGATCGAGCACCTCCAGAAAATTCATGGTTTACAAAGCATGCCAAGGTCGTTTGGAATTGACAACATCTCTTCCCATGATACCCGAGTCACGTTGGGTGTCAAAAGGATTAAGTGGCCAGACAAGACAGAAAAGTGGGGGCCAATGTTGGGGGCCTTGACTGAAGATTCCATCCAATGGATGTTTGAGTGATTCCCAAGCACGGATTTCATAATTTTCACTCAACAACATACACCTTTGATATTGATGGGTCTTCATGGATTCCAACCGTACTTTTCTAATAGAGTAATGAGGCAAGCGGGGAGGTGACAATTGATTCCACGAGTTACTGACATGGAGGCGTATAGAGTCGACTACAAGGATGATAAAATTTCAAATGGCGCTGATATTGCTAAGACTTGGGGAAAAAGACTCGTCTGGACATAGAGAGCATCGCACTAGACCGATACAATGTGGGCTATAAAAAGGGTTATGTTGAGTGGTTGCATGCCAATTGGGAGAACAAAGTGACCCCAGACGTCAAGAGAGGTAGAGATGTCAATGACAAGGAGGCAGACGCGCAAGCTCTCTACCGCAAGTTTGAGAAGAGGGCTCTAGCATCTGAGGCCTATAATCACCATATTATTGCGGAGAATGCTAAAGAAATTACTAAAATAGGGAAACAACTGGAGTCGTGGAAACACCGTGCTTTGATAATAGAAAGAAAGGTGATAGAACTACGAGATGAATTCTACAAGTAGGGACAAGAATGCACCAATATGGAAAGCATGGGAGAGAAATTAGCAACATCTTATCTCTTGGAAAGCCGCCACCGCTTTGACAAGGTCCTAGAAGATGACAAGGAAGAGCAAGAAGAGGACATATTCAAAATCTAACATTCATTTTTAGGCATTCTTGTATTTACTTTATTTTATTTTCTGCGATGTTGAAACAATTCAAATGAAATAAAGTTTTATTTTATTTTGGGGTTTTATCTTTGAGCAAATGGCATTATTTTATGGCATAATTATCTCTCAAACAACGATAGACCTACCTCTAGCTCAAAGAGGCTCCCATCGTAGGACTCGTCAAACGATGTGCTATGTGTTAATCATGTTCACTCTAACATGCTATAATTCTTTTATAACTAACACACTAACTTTTTCACCTTTTTGTTTATTTTGTTTTCCCCTTTCCCATAGGTTGATTTGTGCATTCTGGCCTATCATACTAGATCGGAAGGGGCTCCTCCTTCTCTTCTTCCTCTTCCAGCAAGAAAAGAAGCAATGGGTGACCTCCATCTTATTGGGGGAAAAAAGGTACTAGTTCAGAAGGGGATAGTATCATGGGTCAGAATGAAGTGATAATAAAAATGGAACAGAAAATCTTTGAACTGCAAGCAGAATTGGCACAAGTGCGCAACTTGGCTAAACTCTCCCTCAACCTGAATACTCCATAACTGCAAGCCGGTAGCTTTGCCATCCCGAAATCCCAAGCTCCCACAGACCATCCAATACCTCATCTTCAACCCCAAAATCCTACCAATATCCAAAATATCCAAAATGCCATAGCTCTACTATATATGCCCACCCAAGAACCAAGGAACTCCACTTATCCATCCCCTCAAAAGCCTCCACATCTAAACATATACCACCATCATGCTTCCAGAAGCCACAATTTGAACCCCATCAATGTTGAAACACTTTCACTTGACCATCCTCAACCCACTTTCGAGAACCTTGAAAATAACTATACCATGCAAGCTGTAGTCAAAAGATTGAGACATTTAGAGGGAAACAAAGCCATAAAGGGTCTTAATTACGAAGACATGCATCCACCCCGATGTCGAACTGCCGGAGGGGTACAAACCTCCCAAGTTCTAGTTATACGATGGGACTGGAGATCCTAAAGCACATCTGAGTGTATACTGCAGTAAGATTTCGGACGTAGGAAAGAACGAGAAAATTTGGATGAAGCTATTCATGAGAAGCCTCATGGGGGAGGCTCTTACACGGTGTCTTGAGGAGGATGTGAAGAAATAGGTAGACTAGCTTGACCTAGCGTCTAGCTTCTTTGATCGATTTAGGTACAATATCGACAATGCTCTGAGTTGGACATACATGCAGGCAATGAGAAAGAAGCCTAATGAATCCTTCTGAGAATACGCCATGAGATGGAGGGCTGAGGCTGCAAGAGCTCGGCCTCCAGTTGAAGAGCAACAGAGGAAAGAATATTTTGTCAAGGCACAAGAGCCATAGTACCTTGACAAACTGATAACAGTCACAGACAAGAGCTTCTCCAAAATCATTAGAATAGGAGAAATATTTGAAGAGTGTCTTAAGAACGTTAGTATTATCCACTTAAACCCACAGTCTGCAGGAATAGAGGAAAACAAGAAGAAAAAGAAGATAGGGTCAGTAATGGCGGCCCAACCTTCAGAGAATGTCCCGAGCCCTGCAACCCCCGCTCTGTCTCCCTCACCCTACCCACAAATACCCTATACTACTCCCTACCCACCACAAACTCCAATGCCATATCAAGCCCCATCGCACCAAATGCTTTATCCCTACCAAATACCTCTACAATTCTTAAGTCCCTCCTACCCCATGTATAACGCCCAACCTATACAAGTCCAAACCATCTGACCCACTCATGTCCCTAAGCCAGCTTCTCTTAAGCCCAAGAGAAATGTTGAGAGAAGACAGTACACTCCTTTAGCTGAGCCAATGGCTCAACTCTATGAAAGACTCAAGAAGGAGGGTCACATCACAACCATTCCGGTCGTACAAGTTGATGTGAAATCCCCACAGTACCGACATAATCAGATATGCGCCTACCACTCTGGCATGAGGGGGCATCTTATGGAGGCATGCTACGCCTTGAAGAACAAAGTCTAACAACTGATTGATACCAAGGTAATCTAGTTGAAGGACCCAAAATCTAATATCACCAATAATCCTCTCCCTGCTCATGAGGTGAATATGCTCGAGGTCGATGATGACGTAGACTTAGAGCACTCTATTTGGGTTATTGAGGAAGGAAACAGAACCTCTATCACGGTGCGGAGACAGGTTCCCTTTGAGGTTGATGTTGCCACACCCAGAGTTCCTTTTACTGTAGTAAGAGATACTCCAACTATAACCAATCCTCATGCAGTACCATGGGATTATGACATCAATGTTCCAAGAAAAGCAAAGGTAGCCGAAACAGACATTGCACAAGGAGTCACCAAATCAAGCAGAATATACACTCCTAAAAATCTGCTTCAAGGAAGCTCTAGCAAAGAAAAACAACCTGCCACCATGGTTGAAGATGGCATTTGGAAAAATATACATACAAAGAAGTATTTCGTGGCCGAACAACTAAGTATGACTCCGGCCCAGATTTCAATATTGACATTGCACCAGACTTTAGAGAACCACCAAAAGGCCTTGATGAGGGTCTTAGGTCAAGCTTATGTGCTGGATACCACTACAGAGAGAGAAAGTCCCGTATGGTGGGGCAAGTATTTGAGGCTTAATAGATTTTGTTTCATGATGAAGAATTGCCGCCTGTAGGAAGAGCATATAACCGGGCTCTAAATGTCACACTACAGTACGAAGGAAGGATGATATCCCGTGTTCTGATTGATCCAGGCTCGGGATTGAATATTTGCCCTTTGAATACCTTGACCAGATTAGAGATTGATATGTCCAAGGTGCAAATATGGAAAATGAACGTGAAGGAATTCGATGGCTCTCAAAGGGGCACAATTGGAGAAATTACATTAGATATGAGGATAGGTCCAGTCCCTTTCACCGTACCCTTCCAGGTGATAGACATCTCTGTGTCTTATAACTTTCTGCTCGGACGTCCTTGGCTTCATGCGGCTGGTACTGTATCCTCCATTCTTCATCAGTACCTCAAGTTTGAATACAATCATCAAGAGGTTGTGATATATGGGGAGAAGGGACATCCAATATACGTCATCAAATAAAAAGAATACCTTGACAGAGAAATGTTCGATACTATTGAGTTGGTAGGAAGCATTGAAGGAGGGCCGCACAACGATACGTTATATTAGGCTTTGGGTAAATATTTACCACCTGGCTACCTTGACATATTTTGAAATTGATGCAATCAGGATTCATCCCCGGGTAAGGGTCCTAAGGGCATATGATGGCTCGGGGCGAAACACCATCGGGGAGATCATGCTAAACATCATAGTAGGCCCTGCCTCATTCTCGATACTCTTTCAAGTTTTGGATATTCTCGTCTCATATAATCTGTTGCTTGGGAAACCTTGGATCCATATGGTTGGTGCAGTCCCGTCCACCCTACACCGATGCGTTCGATTCGAGTACTTTTAACAAGAAGTACTGATCTGGGGTGAAGGAGATTAAGGAGGGCTCGACGCTTTACAATGGATTGGGAATATTGAAGAAGAATCCATAAGCTGCATACAACTTGACAAACCCTTGGCTGCTTAGAGTTACATGCGTTGGTTTGGGTATGAAGAAGACAAAGGTCTTGGCACCAGATTTCAAGGAATAATCGATCCTTTAGCAGTTGACGAAAGGGAACACGATCGTGGTCTAGGCTATGAAGGAAAAAATGCACCCAACCCTGTATTGTCATTATACCAAATCTTCATTTCTACAGGACTTCGTAAAAATGATGATGTTATTGAAATAACGGAGATATTTAAAAGAATTACCCTAACCGAGGACATCACCTTCTTTTATGAAGACCTAGATAATATTGAAACTGAGGAGGCAGACATGATCGAGGATGACATCGTGGGGGTAGATATAACTTAGATGAACATAGGGGGAAAGATGATGAAAGGGTATGAGCTTAGTAAAGGTTTGGGAGCAAAATTACAAGGAATCATCGGACCTATACGGCCAAAATTCAAGATAGACACGTTCGGCTTGGGGTACGAATACACTACGAAAGAGTACCTCGACTGGAAGTCACCTTTAGGCTGCTACTGCCCTCTACCAAATCCACTGCCGACACTATGTAAGATATTTCGTTCATCTGGTTTTCTGGACAATTTAGAAAAAGACATATTGAAGAGCTTAAGGTTTCTTTTTCTGACGGAGGAAGACGGTTGCCATGACATTATTAGTGAGGAGGAAGGAGCCCCTAGCCTAATCAACGAACAAAAAGTCGCTGCCAGTAGCTGGACTGTCACTCCTTCCAGGCTACATCGTGCACTTGGGTAGACATAATAAAGATTAACGTTTTAGCATTTATTTTCTTAATAAACTCGACTAGTTGAGACGTTTTGAAGTTTCTAGTTTCTTTATTTTCATTTCAACACTATGTTTCACGATATTCACTTTATCAATAAATTTTCCATTTTTTATTATTAATGTTCTTTATTTAACTTTTCTTACAACAAACTCACATTTAAAATTGTTGAATCTGAGATTGTGACGACTAATAAGACAATACAACATAATATAAGTGAAGTTGATGATACAGAGGACTTTGAGATTCCCCAGGAATTTGTCACTAAGGTTGAAGATTTTGAAGACAAACCTAAGGAAAATCTCATAGAATCAAAAATAGTGAACATAGGGTTTCCTGAGGACGTAAAAGAAACCCACATCAGCGTTCACTTGTCCGAAGAAGAGAAGGAGGAATCCATCCAGTTCCTGAAAAATCATCCTGATGTGTTTGCTTGGTATTATGCCGATATGACAGGGCTAAGCACTTCAATAGTGGCTCACAGACTGCCTACAGACCCATCATGTCCGTCGGTCAAAGAGAAACTCAAAAAATACAAGCCTAATTTGAGTTTGAAAATCAAAGAGGAGAACTCAAAATAGATCGAAGCTGGTATTCTTCGAGTAACGAAGTATCCAACCTGGTTGGCCAATGTCGTACCTGTCCCCAAGAAATATGGGAAAGTTAGGGTTTGTGTAGACTACAGGGATCTCAACAAAGCTAGTCCCAAATATGACTTGTTGCTCCCGAACATTCACATCTTGATTGATAATTGCGCCAAGCATGAAACACAGTCATTCATGGATTGCTTCGCCGGTTATCACCAAATCAAGATGCACGAAGACAATGCAGAGAAGACTACCTTTATTACTCCGTGGGGAGTGTACTGCTACAAATTTATGCCGTTTGGTCGGAAAAATGCTGAAGGTATCTACATGAGGGTCATGACAATTTTATTCCACGACATGATCCACAAGGAGATTGAAGTTTACGTGGAAGACGTCATCATCAAATCAAGGAAAGGTACAGGTCATTTGGCATATTTAGAAAAATTCTTTAACAGGCTGAGGAAGTACAATTTGAAGTTAAACCCAGCAAAGTGTCTTTGGAGTCCCCGCGGGGAAGTTATTGGGTTTCATCGTCAGTCGTAGGGGCATAGAAATGGACCCTGCCAAGATCAAGGCCATTCAAGATCTTCCTCCTCCAAAAAGCAAGAAGAATGTCATGAGCTTTTTGGGCCGCCTCAACTACATTAGCCGGTTCATAGACCAATCTGCGATCATTTGTCAACCAATTTTCAAGCTGTTAAAAAAGGATGCTAATGTAGAATGGACAACGGAGTGCCAACAGGCATTTGACAAGATCAAGGATTATCTATCAAATCCTCCCATTTTGGTTCCTCCCGAACTTGGTAGGCCACTGCTATTGTACCTATCTTTGATCGATAACGCATTTGGATGCATTTTACGACAGCATGATAAGACAGGCAAGAAAGAACAGTCCATCTACTGCATGAGCAAGAAGTTCACTTCCTATGAGGCACGATATTCTCTTTTGGAGCGCACTTGCTGCGCTCTAACTTGGGTGGCTCAAAATTCAAGGAACTATCTCTCAGCACACACCGCTTACCTGATCTTTAGAATAGATCTACTGAAATATATCTTCTAGAAGCCGATGTTTACCGGAAAATTGGCCAAATGGCAAATACTGTTGAGTGAATTTGACATAGTCTATGTCTCTTAAAAGGTGGTAAAGCACAAGCACTAGCAGATCATCTGGCTGAGAATTCTGTGGACGACGAGTATCAATCGTTGAAAACTTACTTTCCTGATGAGGAGATGGCATTTATAGGAGAGGACATCTCTAATGAATACGGCAGTAGGAGACTAGTATTTGATGGAGCTGCAAATCTCAAAGGAGTTGGAATTGGCGCTGTTGTGATCTCCGAAATTGGTCAACACTATCCTGTGTCCGCCAAGCTCAGGTTTTCTTTTACTAACAACATGGCCGAATATGAAGCCTGCATCTTAGGGCTCTGATTGGATATTGACTTTAATATCCAAGAGATATTGGTGATTGGAGATTCAGACTTATTGATCCATCGGGTACGAGGTGAGTGGGCTGTTAAAAACACAAAACTCCCACCCTATCTGGAGTGTGTACAAGAGATGTGCAAGAAGTTCCATAAGATAGAGTTCAAACACGTCCCAAGGATCCAAAATGAGTTTGCAGATACTTTGGCCACTTTTTCTTCCATGATCCAACATCCAGATAAGAATTACATTGATCCTATTACTATTCACGTACATGAACAGCCCGCACATTGCTTCTATGTTGAAGAGAAATTGGATGGAAATCCATGGTATACAAACATACAGAGGTATTTGAAAAGTAGAGACTATCCTGAGAATATGACAAGTGTCCAAAAATGTACCATTCAGAGGCTAGCCAACCAATTCTTCCTAAATGGAGAAATCCTGTACAGGAGGACTCCTGATTTAGGATTACTAAGATGTGTCGAGGCCGAAAAGGCGTCTAGGCTGATTGAAGAAGTACATGCCAGAACATGCAGTCCACATATGAACGGCTTCATGTTGGAAAAAAGATATTAAGATCAGGTTACTTCTACCTGACCATGGAAAACGATTGCATCCGCTACGTGCAGAAATGCCACCAGTGTCAAACTCATGCTAATATGATTCGAATTTCTCCCAACAAACTCCATGTCACCAACTCTCCTTAGCCCTTCGCAGCTTGGGGCATGGATATCATTGGTCCCATTGAGCCGGCCAAGTCCAATGGTCACAGGTTCATCCTTGTTGCAATTGGCTACTTCACCAAGTGGGTAGAAGCCACTTCTCACAAATCAATCACAAAAAAGGTCGTAGATGACTTCGTTTGAAGCAACATCATTTGTTGATTTGGAATTCCCGAATCTATTATCAGTGACAATAGTTCCAACCTCAACAGCGACCTGATGAAAGCCACATGTGAAAAGTTCAAGATCAAGCATCAAAATTCCACAGCCTACAGGCCACAAATGAATGGAGCAGTTGAGGCCACAAATAAAAATATCAAGAGGATCCTGTGCAAGATGGTTGACAACAGTCGACTGCTAAGGTACTGTACCACCATCAGGACGTGCACAGGTGCCACGCCTTACTTTCTGGTTTATGGAAAAAAAGCAGTGATACCAGCTGAGGTCAAAATACCATCTCTAAGAATCATCCATGAAGTAGAATTGAGTGACGCTGATTGGATACAAAACAAATTCGAGCAACTGGCGCTCATTGGCGGAAGACGAATAAATACAGTTTGCCATGTCCAACTCTATCAGAACAGAATAACCAAAGCTTTCAACAAAATGGTTATGCCAAGACACTTTGCGCCAGGACAACTGGTTCTAAAGCAAATTTTTCCACATCAAGACGAGGCAAAGGGCAAATTCTCGCCTAATTGGCAAGGCCCTTACGTGGTTCATCGAGTTCTGATAGGAGGAGCACTCATACTTGCAGAAATGGATGGCATAGTTTGGTCTAAGCCCATCAATTCAAACGCTGTTAAGAGATATTATGTTTAATTTTATCTTTACGCCCCTTGAATTATAATTGGAACTATGTTTGATTTGATTCCCATTTAAGAGGGATACGTAGGCGCTCCTATAGAGTTCGGTCACTTCATAATAAAACATTTTATTCCTCTCTCTGGGAGTACTGTAACTGGAGCAGAATTTTTGAGAGGACCTCAAAAATTCCACATGGACATGATGTCGGTATAAATTACAAACTGGGCAGAATTTTTTAGACAACCTCAAAAATTCTAGGAGCAAGACGCTGGAATTCTCGCAACAAGTTTAGTTCTATACTGGAGAAGAAATTTTTTAGTGTTTCTCAAAATTTCTGGGGAAGAGAACAAGGATCTGCAAGATGTCGTACTGTCTCAAAACATGTCACAATCAACGATGCAACAAAATTTTCATGTTTTTCCTAGCAAATTTTACTTACTACTCTCAAAAGACAATTTTCTTTTCAAACATAATTTTCTTTTCAAAAACGATTTTCCTTCTACTATCTGTCTACCCAAGTGAAGGCACGGATGAAGTTCATTAACAAATCGACGACATCATGAGGCGAATACTTCAGTAAAGGAAAAAGCACAAATCAACCTTCCTTTTTTACGAACTCACAATTTTTCTTTGGATACAGGATTAACAGGTACAGATAACAACAACCATTCCACCACGAAAGAGAAATAGACCATCAAATATCATGGCAAGAAACTTCACAATCAATCCAACTACAAGACAACTATGCTTTCTTATCTTTCATTATCTCTACCGTTACATTTGTTTGCTATAATTCTCTACGCACACACATATGTTCTTACTAATCATTTCTGTCGAGTCAAGCTACCAGTGGCAGATACGGGCCATGATTTCACAATGGAGAAGCCCAATGATGATCCGACAATGGAAAAGCTCCAATGCTGATCCGACAATGGATAAGTTCTAATGCCGATCCAATAATGGAGAAGCTCCAATGCTGATTCGGCGATGGAGAAGCCCAATACTGATCCGATGATGGAGAAGCTCCCAATGCTGATCTGACGATAGGAAAGTCCAAATACTGAACCGACAATGGAGAAGCTCCAATGCAAATCCGACGATGAAGTAGCTCACATGTAGATCCGACAATGGAAAAGCTCCAATGCTGATCCAACAATGGAGAAGCCTAATGTTGATCCGATGATGGAGAAGCTCCTAATGTTAATCCAACGATGGGGAAGCCTAAATGCTGAACCGACGATGGGTAAGCTCCAATGCCAATTCGATGATGGAGAAGCTCAAATGTCGATCCGACAATAGAAAAGCCCAATGCTGATCCGACGATGGAAAAGCCTAATGTTGATCCGATGATGGGGAATCCCAAATGCTGAACTGGCGATAGGAAAGCTCCAATGCCGATCGACAATAGAGAAGCTCAAATGCCGATCCGATGAGGGAAAAGCCCAATAGTGATCCACCGGTGGAAAAGTTCAATGTTGATCCGACGATGGGGAAGCTCCAATGCCGATCCGACGATGGAAGAGCCCAATGCTGGTCCGACGAGGAGAAGCCAAGAAACTGATTATAAAATTGATACGCTTTCTTTGTCTTCACAATTATGTTACATTTATTAAATGTTTATCAATTTTCGTTTCTATTTTCAGAATATTACTCCATCTATTCGTCCACCACTTGAACTCATCCTGAGACTCACCGACCTCAACATCTTTAAAATTCTCCATACGTCATTGTTTCATTCTATCTCAAATCATATCCGACCCACGATACCATTTTTGACGCTGCAACCTTTGTCATTAATATTTTTTTGAAATATTGTTCATTCCTAAATCTAGAACTATACATGGCCTGATTCTCGTAAAAATAAGAGATATGTGGGCGACTTAAAGCCAAAGTCTCGGCCACACCATTTTTTTAAAAAACACCTCTTGTTGCCTTAATTCCAATGAACCCCTCTTGGTCGGACAAAATCGGCTACTACGTCAAATTTCGTTGTTTTACAATTCTTTTATCATTCTGAAACAACGAAGGGACAGCTGTTGACACCTAATTTTGACCTCCCGATATCAGTTTTGGGTTGCTATTTTGTCAAATTTATTTAATTTTAATTATTAATTTTTTGTTTTTCTTCGTATCATTTTACATTAAATACATACTAACGTGACTCACTCGTAACTTAGAAAAATTGAATAAATTGTTTAGTATCATTTTATTCTTTTTTAAATATGACAGCTTTATATAATTTCATTAATATTTATTTAAAAAAATTCATACTATTTATATCAGTACTTTTTTATTTATTTATTATTATTTATTAACACCATTATTATATACATTATTATCTATTATCGTAATTTTTTTATTATTATTTACTATTTATTATTTAATAATTGTTATTTATTATTTAAATATTATTATTTATTATTATTTAGTATTTAGTATTGTTATCTATTATTCAATTATTATTAATCTTATTTACCTTAATTTAAATAATAGCTTAGTCTTTTAAAACACCAATTTGTCCAATTTATTCGTCTTATAGTCTAATCTTTACAAATCTGGCCAATTTTAATCCATATCATTACAATTTTAGCCTTTTGTCACAATTTTGGCCAATTTAGTCACTCAATTTTTAATGGTACTCAATTTTGGTCTAAATCTCAATCTTTAAATCTCAGTCGTTGATCAAAAACTGATTTGACGGCTGAAACCAAATCCCCTTACCTTCCTTTTAAACCAACAACAAACCCTAACCCTAATCTCATTCCCTATCATCCTCCCCCTCTTGATCCCTCTCTCTACTCCCTCTCTCTCAAAGAACCTCTTCTGTCGTCCCTCTCCACATTGGCACCAACGCGAAATCTAACACCACCACGAAACCCCCATCATCTTCTTTTTCCGGTGCCTCAAAAGAGCGTCAGTCGTCGGAGCCAGCCATAAACGCCACCCTCGCTGCCAATCCCCTTTGTCTCAGCCCAGATCTGACGCCGCCAAGAATAGCGGCAATGGCCCCGCCCTATTTTGCTCCAGCCAGCATCACCATGCCATCCCTTCATCTCTGACCACCCCCAATGATGACATCATCCCATCCTCCGTGACCTCAGATCTCCCATGCATCATCGCTGTCGAAGACCCGCTCCAACGTCTCTAACGATGGCTAGTCCTAGCCGTGGTCCTCAGACCCCGCCACCACGACTTCACTGCCTCCGAGCTTTCTCTACTCCTCCATCACTACTCCAATACCTCCACCAGCAAGTCGACCAGCACCGCTACCACCAAAGGTGATAGCACTTCTATCGCTTTCCCCTTTCTCCAGCGCCTCTATCTTCCCCACTAATCATCGAAAAATTGCGATGAATTCGTAATAAATTCATCCAGGTTCGCATCCTTATCTAATTGCATTAACGTTATCATCATTTTCCCATTATTTGATAGATCGTTAAATTTAGAATCAGTGATGTATGGTGTTGACTTTTCTGACCTAATTGTTTTAATTTCATATCTTATTTGGTTCTTTAGTTAACATATTTTTAAATTTTCACAAACCACTGCAAGATCAATTTGACACAGTTCTGGGAATCTTGGGATATGTTACTGATTGACACATTCATAATTTATTTTGGCCTTTTTATGCTAAGATAATGATTTTCCTTAATTAATCTACATGATTCAGAAGGAATATTTGGATTAATTGATATTTTTCCTTCTATTTATTTCGACTGATTATGTCTTTATATTTAAGGCAGTTGTGTTGATTGACCACACCACATGCTCTGTTGATTAATACTTCTTTCCTTTTATTAAGGTTAGAATGATTTTAAATTATTTATATAATATAATCGATTCACTCAACCAATATTTTCCTTTATTGGCTTTTACCAAATCTTATATTACAAGTATGATTTTTTTGTTTATGGAAAAAAAACCATTGACTGATTTCAATCAAATATTTTCCTTTCCTTAATTGATTCTGATTGATTGTAAAAATATTTTTTCCTTTTTACCCTCTAGACCCCCTACTATATAAACACTTATCCTTTTCAATTAACAGAGGTCTGAAGTTCACAAGTTCTATTACAACTACTACTATTACTCTCGTAAATAAAAGATCAGTTATATTAATATAAAGCAACGATATACTTAAAAGTTCTTTGGCATTCCTGCAAGGCTGCTGAAAACACTTAGCATATTTCACCGTTACAAATCGCTTAGTCTTTGTTACTTTCATTATCTCTCATACTGCTGCTACAGGTAAGTTCAAGAATCGATGCAATTATTTTATTCTCTGTATATGTGCTGACTGCATAACGGTTGTAGGAACATGTCTATAGGAATTTCTCGATGTTTGTTTGATTTATTTGCTATTATGTATTGTTTTGCAGGTGAAACAGACACTTACAAGTTTCAAAGAGTCGCCGGAATATTTAAACTATGTATTTTTTTAACTAGTTATTTTTCCCTTGATTTCTATTTGGTCTGTAATATATTGTAAAACACTTTTATTGTTATTATAATAATTAGATTTGGAGGACTGCTTTGGGGGTGGAGATTATGTGCTCTATGACCAACGTAGTAGGCACAATTTAGGATTTTTTTTGCTTGTATTATATGCTATACGAAACGCGCAAAACATGATTTAAAATCTATTAACCTACTTACTTGGCCACCTAGAAATCCTGCTTTAGGAATTTTAATTAATTTTGACATATTGACTTAAGTTTTTAGCAACATGGAAATTGATGAATCTGGTTTACCATGTATCTTGAGCATTAAAGTCATTTTTTCAACATTTTAGACATCCATATTGATTCTAACATATTAACATGTTAAAATAAGACATTAATACATACTAGCATATTTGACATCAAGCACATTAGTATATTATTTGACATCAAGTATGTTAGCATATTAATATACTTGTAAGCATGTTAAATAATAGGTTTAGACGAGTTAATATATTTTTTAGCATTATCATGATTTTAAGCATGTCTATCCATGAATACGTGTGTTAAGTAATATACTTAAGCCTATCGCATATTCTAATATGTTAAACTTGATTTTCAGCATGTTTAATACAACTTTCAGCATGTTTAACTACAATTTACAGAATGTTTAAATAAATTCCAGCATGTTTAAATCATGTTCTTGTATATCTATACAATTTTAGCATGTTATTAACATTAGAACATTAAAATTCTGCGCATCTAATAAATTTCAGCATGTTATAACTACTTCATCATGTTAACATAAATATTGTTAAACACATTAGTGTTAAGTCACTTGCGCAATAATAATAGTTTCAGCATATTATTAATTAACTTTAACATTCTAAACATTGGAAGTGAGCATGCTTAGTGTAGATAAACATATTTTCAGCATGTTTTATACAATTTCTCAGCATGTTAAAATGTTAGTTTGAACATTCTTCATCATATTAAACACCAGATAAAGCCCATTATTACGAATTCTTAACATGTTAATGCCTTTTAATATTCTTGTTGGTTTCTTATGTTCTCATTTACATATTTTACTGCACTTAATTTACAAGCACTTTTATTTGACACGTTTACCACACTTATGACACCCTTTCATGAACACACATTACATTTGTTGCATACACAAGTCAGTCGTACTTTATCACTACTTGTTGAAATATTTAGATATCATGTCTATAGGTTAACAACATAATAAATAATTATTTATCTTCGCATGCTACAACATTAATAAGCTTTAATTAATCAAGAGGCTAACTTGGGACTACTACGTGCTACCTGTTGTCCAGTATGTTCGCGCTTCGAGTCTTAGGAAACATAGCTTTCTTTTAGTCTAGAACACAAATCCAAAATAGCAAAGTCCAATGCCTCTTGGACAATTGTTGGGACATTAAATATTACTAAAAATGTTAGTTTTATCCTTGTCATAGAACGCCCTTAGACTTGACAATCCAACCTAGGTGGGGTAGGATGGATAGCCCCTATTCGGAAATGATGATCCCAACAAAATATTAATGGCGAGGCTAATGATAATTTCACTTGTCTACCAGTTCGGCCCTTAGGTCGGATGATGATTAAACAAGTTGGGGTTGATCCGAATAAAACCAAAATATTTCTTTTCTCGACTTGGACGATTTCTTTTATTTACTTCACATGCTTCTTATTTGGGGTAGTCAATTTTATAAGCAGACCCTCTTATTATTATGATTTCATCACTTCTTTCTTCTCGCTCATCTTCTTTATGTTTTATTTATTTTATCGCTTAGATACTCAATAATTATAATTAACAAATAACATGTGCCTGACTATTAATTACTTTATGACGTAGCTAGACATCAATTTAATTATAAAAGAAGAGACTTTATTTGATCACGTAGAATCCCCACGTAAAGTATGAATTCGGTCGGGAACCACCTTTGTGGACCTCGAAAGGTGCCTAACACCTTCCTTTTGAGGTAATTTGAATCCTTACCCGAACTCTGGTGAACTAAGACAAAATAACAAAAAATAGGTTCGTAGTATCCTAGATCGGTGCCCTAACGCACCTTAATACGTTAGGTGGCGACTCTTACACCCTTCCTTCAAACGCATCCCGAGATTTTGCTAAGTCGAATCCCGCCTTCCACCAAGAAAACAGGGCGCGACACCACTAATATGAGAACACTTAAATAGAATATCATAGGAATCGCTATTGGCTTAAAATGTAGGCTTGGGGACGGGTAGGATGATATTTGGGATGAAAGTGACTAATCCTTCAATGAGCATTACACTGCATTTGTGTTTTTGATGTTTGTTGCTCTTTGATGCATGATCTTCTTAGTTGTGTTGCGTTGTCCCTTATTTTGTATTTGCTTCGACTTTCTTTTATTCTTGTGTTGGAGTTCCCTCCCCCCCCCCCCCCTTCAAGAAAATATATATATATTTTTTAGTTCTTTTCCTTTTTTTTCTCTTTTTTGGTGGGAGTTTTGCTCCTTTTAAAGTCGTTTTCTTTTCATTTTATCCATCTGGGATAATATAGCCTTTATATTTTGCATCTTTGATCTTGAATATTAGTCCTCAATTTATATGTATTTAGTGCACTCAAAGAGGTAGGGCGAAGAGAGGGATATTGTATGTAATCACTCAAAAGGGTACAAGCTCAGATACGGTTGTCCAATGAAAAAAGGTTTTACGCTTAAAAGAGGAAATTCTTATCAATGTCATTTGGTGGACTGTGAAAGGCACAATCGGGTCAAGGAAGGCCTACGGTCCTTTCCTAAATCAAGTATAACTCAGAATTTTGCCTCAACAGACATTTAGGCCAAGTTCTAGATCAACAATGAAATGCAACAAATTAAACTAAAGCTCATCACACATTGATAAAATGATGAGGTTGGCTTTGTGCTAGTCTTAGATGCATGCAAGAGAATTTTTCAAGTTTCACGCAGGTGTGATAAAAGGTACCAAAAGAATCTATGATTTACTATAAATCAGACCTTTTCATCATACCAGTTTGTTCTTTCTCATGCACACTCTTAAATGTATTGATACCAATCAAGTTAATTTTTTAAAGAATAGAATCGGACCCAAATGAGGGTTGCCTACGTATCTTGAGAAAATAAGAATCAGGTCTGCTTAATTCAAGAAAATTTATGAATTTGTATGTGTCATGGTGTAATTGTTAAAAAAAATAATGGTTATCCTTAAAAAGTATATGAAAGATGACCAGAAAAAACTGATTTTAACATCAAAATTGTTTTGATCAAATGATCGAGAGAATGGATGTCATGCATGGGGAGAGCTTTGACACAACTTCAGTATGCTGACAAGATTGAAAAAGTCAGACATTGTAGGAATTATGATATTATTTCACTGCAGTTGGTAGGATTATTATAACTGAAAAAATATTGAATCCTTGCTTTTGAAAGTGAGGATCGATATGCCATAAACTTAATGGTCTACAACGTTTGAAAGAAGAAGCTAGGTATTCTTGCATAAAAATCAGGTGATGATCTGGAGGTAGGCCGGCTAGACACTAATTTCAATGAGATTTGTATATGAGGAGCTATTTATTTGCACTCTTAAAGATCTTTGTAGGGCATTTTTGGACTATTCTAGAAAATTGCCCTAGTTTGAATACTAGAGAAATTATTCTGAAATAGTGAAGAAATTGAACCCTCATACAGGGTTGCCTACGTATCTTGTCAGGACAAGAATCATGTCAAAACGTAGTTCAACCTTATACGCAGCTAATGACGATGTTGCTATGGTGAATTTTTTAACTGATCCACTATGCAAAACAAAATGTTTGACTACACCTCACTAAAGGATAATCAATTTATATCAAATAAAGATGTACAGACACAATAATTCTTTAAATATGTACAAAGACTATAATATTCTGTCACTTGGATCGTGAATTCTTTGTACATAAAAGTGACTAATGATGCATGCACCTAAAAATGGTGTTATTTTAGCTATATCTTATGTTGACTAATAGTGGGAAGACACAGACTTGGATTTTCTATATGAGAAGGCACGTGGTCCGCGGCAGTAAAACTTTCACTCACCCTATGTATGTGCCGACTCTCTAAAGCAAGGTGATTTGAAAAAAAATGGAGAAAGTACAATGTACAATCTGTGGGTACAATGTGTGTGTCAAATTTTTGAAATGGAGAAAATATGAACAAAATGCCAATTTATATAAAGCGATAAACAAATAACAATCTATGTAAAATAATAACAAATAAATAAGTTATGCCACAAACAAAATAAACCAAGACAATTTGTATGAAACAAATAACAATATATAAAAACACAAACAATTACCTAAGTTTGTCATGGTTAGAACCTTGAATCCCCAGCAGAGTCGCCAAATTGTCATATCCAATATTTACCTAAAGTTAAAACAAGTATAACATTATGGACTTAAAAGAATTAATTTTTATACAGAGTCGCCTTATTTTCTAAGGAAAATAAGGAAACCTATTTATTTATTAACAAGTCTGACTTTATTTCAATCTATGAAACAATTTTAGATTGCAGGTGAGGGTTCAAATTATTCTGAAGGAACGGGATTAGGCATCCTTCAGAATCCACAAATGTGGTATGATTGAATACAACCTAGGAGGAGTTGTAACTGACCGGACTTAGGTTTATTAAAAGAAAGAATCAATGTTTGTGAATACAAATATAAAATATGTATTGAAATAATATAATGCATATGTTGTCATAAAATATATATAAACAAAATATATAAGTATATACATGTAAAGAAAAGACAATATTTGACTAAAAAAATTGTTTAAGAAAAAAGATTACATAATATTATTTAGTGTAAAAGTGTGAATTATTCGATTAAATATCTAAACTAATTTAATTCATTTATATAAATTGTAACAACCTAAATTTTCCTAAATGCGGAACGTGGATTGCATAAATAATGATTATCCCGCCCAATGCCTCAAAATAAAATTTTCACTATGATTAATATTTGTACAATGATAAGAATGTAAAAAGTACAAATACAAAAAATCAAGCTCTTCTTTAAATGTCATTACCGACAAGTATTCTCGAGAACCTGTACAAATACTCACAGTAAAGATGTTAGTAATACATCAAGATAAATTAAGAACTACATGTACATATGTGTATAGAAAAAATATAATTTTCATTAAAAGTGGGCTCAGATAAAGTTTTAAAAAATTATAAAAATTTCATCATTGCCTGAATTTATTTATTTTATTACGTATTTATATACGTAATATCCGTCATTTTATTTGCAAAGACCTCAAAAATCGACGAAAATAATTCTTCATTGGCCATTAAAATGAAAGTTTTATCATTTTTATTAAATGGTTCGAGAATGAAATTGCTCAAGTATGAGCTGAAAATAATCATAATTAATACATTGTAAAATAGAGAAACAACAACAAGAATATAATCAGAACAATAAGCAAAATACTAAAACATTGATAAACTCTGGCGAACTCACAAGAATAAGATCCTCAAACGAAATAACACAATAATAATCAGTCCAACATGGCAGTGAATACAACCATTAGCAAAATAATAAAATAACAATATCAACAGTAGTAAATAAAAACAACGAAACTAATATTGATAACAAATAATGATGATAGCAAATACTGATATGGTAATAACTAAAAATCTGTGAGAAAAGCCTTAACAACAGAAAATATTGGAACTAAATCAAATAAAATATGTAACAAATTCATAAGTCAAAATAAAAACGATATAAAGGTTCAAGAGTTCAAACATCTGACCAACTTGTGTTCGGCGTCGTAGAGTTTGAAGTAGTGGCTTTGTCGGAGTTTTGATCATTCTATCCAGATTCGGTTGAAGCACTGACGGAGTTCACTGGCTGGTTGTATGTCATTTCTATTCTACCAGAGTCAAGTAGAAGTTCTGTTGTTGTTAGGGTGGAGGCGGCTTAGTGGTACTCGGAGGGAGGGGAGATAAAGGGCAGCGTTGAGGTTACACTGGTTGGTGGCACGGTGACTGATTGTTGGCTGATTTCGTGCAGTGGATGGATGGAGAAGTTGACGGTGATGGTGGTGTTGGGCTGTCGGAGAGGAAGTGAAGATGGCGGGGTGGGTGGAGTCTTTGAGAGAGAAAGGGAGATGAGAGAGAGGGGATTAATAATGGTGTGTGATATACGTGTGTTTGCGTGTTGAAGTGTGGGTATATTTTTTGTTGAAAATAAATCCCAACCGCTCTCATTTATTTATAATAAAAATTGATCCCTTTCTTTATCCACAAAATAAAAATAAAAAATAAAACTCTCTTGCCTCCTAAAGCATGATTTAGCCTAGCGGTTATTGTTCAATGAGTTTTTTCATCTTTTTAACCCATATATAAAAATTCTTTATCCAAAGAACGAATACCTCAATCCATCATCTCAAGTGTCAACTTTTAAAAAGTGATGAGACCTTGACTTGATTGATTTATTGCTTTGTGTATTAAAATAATTGATCCGACTTAGTATTTGTGAATTGTATTAAATAATATGCAAAAATATAGATATCGATATATAATTATAGAAAAATACAAACAACAAACATAATTATCTTTAAAAAATATATTATCTTTTAAACAATTAAAATTATAATATGTAAAAAGAAGAATTGGAGTATTATATTATGTACTTATGCAGATGACTCTGTAAAAGAAATAAAACGATAATAAACTGGTAAAAATTCTAAAACTTACAAAACTAAGGACAATTATTAATAAATTATGCACAATTAAAATATGACAATAAATTGATAAAACATCCTACAATAATAATGATTATCAATAATTTATTAAAAATTATAAAAATGTATGAAAAATTGCATCTTATGCACTTTAACGATCAGGAACCCTAAATACGTTAATTTTAAGCATGGAGAGGCAAAATTAGGTGTCAACAGCCATACCAGGTCTAGAAAATAGTCTTCGGAATATCAACCTCCTTAATTTTCTGCTGGTGATAGCCCAAACGGAGATCAATTTTTGAAAAACAACTAGCACCCTAAAGCTAATCAAATAGGTTATCGATCCTAGGGAGAGGGTACTTTTTTTTATCGTAACCGCACTCAACTAACTATAGGCTATACACATCCGAAGAGACCCATCTTTCTTTTAAATGAAAAGTACAAGAGCACCACATGTAGAAACACTAGGACGAATGAAACCCTTATCAAGAAAATTCTTTAATTGCTCATTTAGTTCCTTTAGTTCAACCGAAGTCATCCTATAAGGAGGAATGGAAATGGGATGAGTATTCAATAGAAGGTAAATCACAAAATCTATTTCACTATCATGAGAAATTCCAGGATGATAATCGGGAAAGACTTTAAAAAATTCATTAACCATAGGGACAGATTTTAAAGAGGGACTCTCAGAGTTAGAATCCTTAACCCGAACTAAATGATACAGACATCCTTTGAAAATCAACTTATGATATCTAAGGTAAGAAATAAACTTCCCTTTGGGTACTAAAGAACTCTCTACCATTCAATCACTGATTCATTAGGAAGATGAAAACTAACCTTTTGGTTCCTACAATTTAAAGAATCATAGCACAAATGGATCCAATCATTCCCTAATATTACATCAAACTCCACCATATCAAGTTCTATAAAATTTACCAATGTCTCCCTATGAAGAATGGATACCACACAACCCCTATAGATTTTTCTAGCAACAATAGACTCACCCATCGGAGTAAAAACACAAAAAGGATAAAAAATATATCAGGACCAAAACCAAAGTGTATTATCACATATGGGGTCACATAAGATAGGGTAGAACCCAGATCAAACAAATAATAAATATCACAAGAGAAAATCTATAACATATGTGAAAACATCTAGGATGCCTCAAATTCCTAATGAGTATCAAGTGTATAGAGGTAATTCCAGCCATTATCGGTACTTGATAGGACGCTCTTAGGTGCAGTATCTAAAGAAGTGGCGACCAGGACCTTATTAGCTCCAGTGGCAAATTTAGATATAGGATAATTCCACCGTAGATCACCAGGATGACTACAATTAAAACATAAATTCCTCTCCTCCTCACATACCCATGATGGAGCTGTCCATAAAATTGATAAAGAGGATAAAGTGGGGCTGACTGAGCTTCACTAGTCTAAGACTTATACCTTAGGACCACTTGTAATACCTCGTATTTCTCTAGCATAATTTAAGTCCCAATACATGAGAATTCATATAAAAAAATTTGAAATACTCATTAATTTTCAGATTAGAGCTTGCCATTGTATAGGAAATTCAATTAGCTTTCCAACGTTATAAAATTTGCCCAAATTCGATAACCGGGTAAGAATTTATGGCAATTTTAAATTTCAGATGCTAAACACCATCATTTTGCCACTTAGCGCGTCGCGAAGCCAGTCTAAATAACAATTATCATTTTCTAGTATGGTACCATGATGTTGGCACATCGCACCAAGGACCAGTTCACATTTGGCAATTTTCAGTGAGCCTACATGATTATGACGCATTGCGGAGGTGGACAAAATAGCATTCCAGTAAAGGACCATGATCTTACCACATCACGCCATCATCCAGTTTTCCAATTGTCCATTTTACAGTGGCTTGGCATGATAGTGGCGCATCGTGCCAAGGCTAAAAATCAGGATCTTCAGTTTTCAGCTTGCATTTTTAAATTCATTTAGGGGTATTTGGGTCTTTTTTTCTAATCCCTAAACTCTTCCTAAACACGAAATTTAATCCCTAATTGACCTAAATACTCATCATTATTCAATTCCTCTCAAATTAAAGATCCCCTTTTTTAAGAACAAGAAACCCTCACTCTCAAATTCAAGGCCTAATCTCAAGAACTCACCATCAATCCTTCCAAATTCATTAACTCAAGTATGTTAGATATTCATCCATGGGTTACTTTCACCCATGGAGTCCAAGTATTCTATTTAAATTACAAAATATATTGTGATCTTTTCAATTTATTTGATTTTAAATTATGATTTCAACCATGAATCCCCATGAACTATGATTTTATACCATGTTTCAATAAAATTATTGTTGTTATTTAATTCTCTATGTTTTAATGTTATCATTCCTTGAATTAAATCTTGATTTAGTACTATTCATGTTGAATTCATGATTTTGCTACAAGTTCCATGACATTTTTATGGTTTAATCAAACCATAAACTCCAAGTGTTTGAGAAAAAACCTATAAGAATAAATGTTATTACAAGCCTTCATGCTATGTTCTTCAAGTTTTGGTGTCATTTTACTATTATTGCTTTTGAGTCCTGGGGGTATTGAATACCCGAAAACCATAGCTGTTTACTTAGTCTAGTCTCAGTACATTACAGAATTATTTTTAGAACATACTATAAGCATTATCAGGACAGTCAGATATCAGTCAGTTAAACTCAGAACATTCTAGTATTTCAGTGTCTTTCAGTTGAAGTAGGATTTATCACCAAGCGAGTGTAGGGATAGCGGATTCTCCTTCAGATAGGCAGAGTCATTAGTAGAAGTTCCTAAACTCCAAAACTACATAGCCAGCATAAGATACGAGAAGTCACCCATCAGATTAGACTTAACTATCTCGTAGGGGTCGCCCATCAGGTTAGGCTTGACACCCTTAGTCCTTTGGACAGTATATCAGTATAGTATATCCACACGGCCAGCGTTAGTACCCGTGGCATAGTATTAACACCCTTTCAATTGGGGTTACAGGTTGGGCCCAAATTAGCTTAGATTAGGGAATGTCGGTTAGATGATAGCTCCCACAATCTTAGTCTAATTATCATACCAGTAATTCAGTCTTAGTGTTGTTTGGCATACAGATATCCATTATTTTAGTATTTCAGTTTATAGATTTTACTTAATTCATGTTATATGCTTGGTTATGCATCCTTAGTCTCTATAGATTTTTATGTATCTTCAGTATTTATAGACTTTTATGCATACACAGTATTTATAAATATCTTATATTTCTAGTATCTACAGATTCCATGTTCTCTATTCAATGCTTCACGGTTTACATGTATATTTAGATAGTTATTAATTTTGTTTATGAACCCATGCATATCAACCTAACTCATTTAGCATACCAGTACATTCAAAGTACTGATCGCATATCTTTCTTTTGCGCTATGATGTATTATATCATAAGTTCTGACGCTCAGTGTCTGAATCGCGCTTAGACTTCTCAGAATCTTAGCAGTAGCAGTGGTGAGTCCTTATATTTTGAGGACGGGATATTTTATTTCATGTTTTTAGTCTAGTAGTTAGTTAGAGTTAGTTGGGGCCTGTTCCATCAACTCGCAGTCTTGCAGTTTAAAGGCTTTCAGACACTAAGTTAGTTATTCAGTTTATCTTAGATTTTAGTAGTTATTTAGACTCAGATAGTTATTTCTTCATATTCATAATTCAGTATTTGTTTCAGTTATTAAAACTTTATCGCATATTAGTTATTCTAGTGCTCACAGCAGGTACCAGTTCATGGATTAGCTTGTGGTCCCTCAGGACTGTAAGCACCGTGTGACACCTAGGGTGTATTCTCGAGGTGTTACAAAGTTGGTGTCAGAGCCTAAGGTTTTAAAGTGTCCTAGAAAGTCTGAAGGCTATGTCAAGTAGAGTTTTGTGCATAGGTGTGTAGCGCACCACACTTATGGACGAGAGGCTACAAGGCATTTAGGAAAAGTTTTCCTTCTTTTAGTATTCATGTCATACAATTGAGTATGATATCATGTTAAACTCTCATTTTAATTCATTTCTTCCTTTCATTATAGAATATGCCTCCTAAGAAGAATGGAAGAAGAACAGAAAGTCAGCCATCCCCTCATCTCATCCAGGTAGATCCTTTGGATGAGCATGTCTCTCACACAGAATTCAAAAATGTGTTCACTGCTCTAGCCAATTCTGTAGTAGCACAGAATGAATGGACAGCTGTTGTTCTGGCCAACCCAATGGCTAATACTGTTGTGACCAAAATTTGAGACTTCACCCGGATGAATCCTTCTTCTTTCACTGATCTAAGTCTGAAGAGGATCCACAGAAATTCTTAGATATAGTTCAGAAGGTAACAGATGCTATGAGTGTAACATCTAGTCTGAGTGCTGAGTTGGTTGTATATCAGTTGCAGGATATAGCCCATACTTGTTTTAAGCAGTGAAAGGTTGATAGGGGTGTTGATTCAGGGCTTGTATAATGGGAAGAGTTTGATACAGCTTTCTTAGATAGATTCTTCCCATTGGAGTTAAGGGAGGCTAAGGTGTTAGAATTTATTAACTTGAGATAGGGCAGCATGAGCATGAAGGAGTATTCCCTCAAGTTTACTCAGTTACCTAGATATGTTCCTCATGTGGTAGCTGACAGCAGATCCAATATAAGTAAGTTTATGTCTGGCGTGTCTGATAGTGTAGTTAAGGAATAAAGGACCACAATGCTGATTAGAGAGATGGACTTGTCTAGGCTAATAGTCTATGCTCAGCAAATAGAGGAGCAGAAGATTAAAGAGAGGGGGAGAGGAAACAAGAGAGCTAGGATGGGTAGTTTTAACTTTAATTAGCCAAGGTCAGAAGGTGGTAATCGTTCTTAGTTTCATCATAGGTCTTCAGCCCTACCACCTTCTTCGGCCAGTGCCCTAGTACCCAAATTCAAAAAAGATAATAGGGATAGGGAAGCAGGTTCTAAGTCCCAAGGCAGTGTTAACAGTGCTTGTACAAATCCTCTAGTCAAAAGTATAGTAGACACCATCAGGGTGAGTATAGAGTGGGTAGTGATGTGTGTTTCGGGTGTGGCAAGCCAGGCCATCAAATTCGAGAGTGTAGAGTAGTTACTCAGAAAGGTAGGGATTTGCACCAACAGGTTCAGTCCTATTAGTCGTTAGTTCCATCCGGTCACTCAACTCAGCAGAGTTCCGCATCCAGTGCTACTAGTGGTCAACGATTGAACAGATTATATGCTCTTCAGTCTAGGCAAGATTAGTAAAATTCTCGTGACATAGCTACTGGATTGTTACAGGTTTTTTACTTACATATTTATGCTTTACTAGACCTTGGAGCTTCTCTTTTTTTTTGTAACTCTATATATAGCCGTCAATTTCGGAGTCAGTCCCAAAACTCTAGCAAAGCCCTTTTTAGTGTCTAACCAGTAGGTGTTTCCATTGTATCCAGGCAGGTATACAGGAACTGTCTGGTCACAATATCTTAGAAAGTTACTTCAGTTGATCTCGTGGAGTTAGAGATAATGGATTTTGATGTCATTCTCGGCATGGATTGGCTCCGTTTATGCTATGCCTTAGTTGATTATAGAAACAAAATAGTTCATTTTTCATTCCCAAATGAACCAGTCCTTGAATTGAGGGGTAGTACTACTGCTCTTAGGGGCCAGTTGATTTCATACCTTAGAGCCAGAAAAATGATATCCAAGGGATGTGTCTATCATTTTGTGTGAGTCAAAGACTCTAGCTCAAAAACTCCAACTCTTGAGTCGGTTCCAGCAGTCAGGGAATTTCTAGATGTGTTCCTTGAAGATATCCCCAGAGTTTCTCCCGAAAGGGAAATCAACTTCGAAATAGACCTTCTCCTAGACACTCAACCTATATCTATTTCGCCACACAGAATGGATCCAGCAGAACTTAAGGTGGTAAAGGAACAGTTGAAGGATCTCCTAGATAAGGGATTCATCAGGCCCATCATCTCTCTGTGGGGCGCACCAGTTCTATTCGTGTGTAAGAAAGATAGTTCTCTCAGAATGTGCATAGACTACCGTCAGTTGAACAAAGTTACAATCAAAAATAAATATCCATTTCCTAGAATCGATGACTTATTTGATGAACTTCAGGGTGCCAGCTACTTTTAAAAGATAGACCTTAGATCAAGCTATCATGAACTCAAAGTCAAAGAATGTGACATTTCGAAAACAACTTTCTAAACTCGATATGGTCACTTTAAATTTCTAGTCATGTCCTTTGGTTTTATGAATTCCCCATTATCCGTCATGGACTTGATGAATAGAGTGTTCAAGTCGTACTTGGACATGTTCATTATAGTCTTCATTGATGACATTCTTGTCTATTCTCGTAGCGAAAATGATCATGCAAACCATCTCAGGATAGTATTGCAGACTCTTAGAGCTCAACAGTTATTCACTAAAGTTAGTACATGCGAATTTTGGCTAAGATTAGTAGCTTTCCTCGGCTATATTATTTCTGGTGATGGAATTAGAGTTGATCCTTAAAAGACCAAGGCGGTGAGAATCTAGACTAGACCCATCTCTCCATCAGATAACAGGAGTTTCTTGGGTTTAACTGGATATTACCATCGGTTTGTTGAAGGGTTTTCTTCTATTGCATCCTCCATGTACAGATTGACTCAGAATAAAGTTAAGTTTCAGTGGTCAGATTCCTATGAGAAGATTTTTCAAGAGTTGAAGATTCGACTAACCTCAGCCCCAGTTCTTACTTTGACGAATGGTTCAGATGGGTTTGTTATGTACTGTGATGCATCCAGAGTAGGTTTGGATTGTGTCCTTATGTAAAGAGGTAAGGTTATAGCCTATGCCTCAAGATAACTTAAACCCCAGAGAAGAATTACCCTACTTATGATCTTGAGCTAGCAGCTGTAGTATTTGCCTTAAAGATTTGGAGGCATTATTTGTATGGGGTGTATGTTGATGTGTTTATAGATCACAAACGTCTTCAGTATGTGTTTTCTTAGAAATATTTGAATCTGCGTCAGAGAAAGTGGTTAGAGTTATTTAAAGATTATGACATGAATGTTCTATATCATCCGAGCAAGGCCAATGTAGAGGCTGATGCTCTCAGTAGATTGTCTATGGGTAGTGTTGCTTATGTTAAGGATGGTAAGAAGAAGTTAGCTCAGGAAGTTCATCAGCTTGCCCAACTAGGTGTCCGCCTAGTCGATTCAGTAGAGGGTAGTGTGTACGTATAGAGTAGTGCCGAATCATCTCTAGTTTTCGAGATGAAGGAAAAGTAGTATAGAGACCCCAGCCTAGTTAAGTTGAAAGAATCAGTCAGAGATCAGAAAATGGAGGTTTTCTCCCAAGGGGAAGATGAGGTGTTGCATTGTCAAGGTTGGCTATGTGTGCCTAGTGTAGATGACTTGAAACAACGAATCCTTGTAAAAGTGCATGGTATGTGTTACTCTATTCATCTAGGGGCCACTAAGATGTACCACAATTTGTGGGAGATATATTGGTGGAGTGGGATGAAGAGGGATATTGCAAAATTTGTAGCTAAGTGCTCTACGTGTCAGAAAGTTAATATTGAGCACTAGAAACCTAGTGGGTCCATGAAGGAGTTCAGTATTTCCATATTTCCATATGGAAATGGAAAGAAGTGAACATGGATTTTGTGATAGGTTTGCCTCGTACCTGTCTCAGCATGATTCTAGTTGGGTTATCATAGATAGGATGGCCAAATCAGCTCATTTCTTGTCAGTCCATACCTCTTATTCAGCCGAGGACTATGCCAAAATCTACCTCAGGGAGTTAGTTAGGTTGCACAGCGTTCCCTTATCCATCATCTCAAATAGAGATACCCAGTTTACCTCTTACCTCTCATTATCAGTTTCTAGTGTGGTACCGTAATGTTGGTGTATCACGCCATGCACCTAGTTCACGTTTGGCAATTTCCAATAAACCTACGCGATTATGGCACATCACGGAGGTGGCCAAAATGGCATTCCAGTAAAGGACCACGATCTTACCACGTCATGCCATCGTCCATTTTCCAATTATCCTTTTTCCAGTGGCTTGGCGCGACAGTGGCGCGTTGCGCCAAGGCTAAAAATTGGGATCTTTAGTTTCCAACTTGTGTTTTTAAATTCATTTAGGGGTATTTGGGTCTTTTTCCTAAGCCCTAAACTCGTCCTAAACACAAAATTTAACCCCTAATTGACCTAAATACTCATCATTATTCAATTCCTCTCAAATTAAAGATCCCCTTTTTCAAGAACAAGAAATCCTAGCTCTCAAATTCAAGGACAAATCTCAAGAACTCACCATCAATCCTTCCAAATTCATTAACTCGGGTATGTTAGATGTTCATCCATGGGTTACTTTTATCCATGGGGTCCAAGTATCCTATTTAAATTACAAAAAAATTGTGATCTTTTCAAGTTATTTGATTTTAAATTGTGATTTCATCCATGAATCTCCATGAACTATGATTTTATACCATGTTTCAATGAAATTATTATTTTTATTTAATTCTCCATGTTTTAATGTTATCATTCCTTGAATTAAATCATGATTTCATATTATTCATGTTGAATTCATGCTTTTACTACAAGTTCCATGACATTCCTATGATTTGATCAAACCATGAACTTTAAGTGTTTGAGAAAAAGCCTACAAGAATAAATGTTACTACAAGCCTTCATGTTATGTTCTTCAAGTTTTGGTGTCATTTTACTATTGTTGCTTTTGAGTCCTAGGGGTATTGAATACTCGAAAACCATACTTGTTTACTTATTCTAGTCTCAGTACATTATAGAATAGTCTTCAGAACATACTATGAGAATTATCAGGACAGTCAGATATCAGTCAGTTAAACTCAGAACAGTCTAGTATTTCAGTGTCTTAAGTTGGGAGTAGGATTTAGCACCTAGAGAGTGTAGGGATGGCAGCTTCCCCATCAGATAGACAAAGTCGCTAGTAGCAGTCCATATACTTCAGAACTACGTAGCCAGCGTAGGATACGATATGTCACCCAACAGATTAGGCTTGACTATCTCGGAGGGGTCACCCGTCAGTTCAGGTTTGACACCCTTAGTCCTTTGGACAGTATATCAGTATAGTGGATCCACACAGCCAGCGTTAGTACCCATGGCACGGTATTAACACCCTTCTAACTAGGGTTACAGGTTGGGCCCCAATTAACTCAGATTGGGGAATGTCAGTTAGATGATAGCTCCCACAGTCTCAGTCCAATAACTAGACGAGTAATTCAGTTTCAGTGTTGTTTGACCAAGGCATACAGATATCCGTTATTTCAGTATTTCAGTTTACAGATTTTACTCAGTTCATGTTATATACTTGGTCATGCATCCTCAATATCTACATATTTTCATGTATCTTCAGTATTTACAGACTTTAATGCATATATAGTATTTACAAATGTCTTATATTTCCAGTATCTACAGATTTCATATTATTTATTTAGTACTTCATATTTTACATATATATTCAGATAGTTATTAATTTTGTTTATGAACCCATGCATATCAACCTACCTCATTTAGCATACTAGTATATTCAAAGTACTGATTGCATACCTTTCTTTTATGCTATGATGTATTATATCATATGTTCTGACGCTCAGTGTTCGAATCGCGCTTAGACTTCTCAAACTCTCAGCAGTAGCAGTGGTAAGTCCTTCTATTTTAAGGATGGGATATTTATTTCATGCTTTCAGTCTAGTAGTTAGTTAGATTTAGTTGGGGCCTGTCCCATCAACTCGCAGTCTTGTAGTTTAGAGGCTTTCAGACACTACATTTAGTTATTCAGTTTATCTCAGATTTTAGTAGTTATTTAGAGTCAGATAGTTATTTCTTCAGATTCATAATTCAGTATTTGTTTCAGCTATTAAAACCTTATGGTGTATCAGTTATTCTTCTGCTTTTATGATTATGTTATTCAGTGCTCACAGTAGGTTCCAGCTCATGGATTAGCTTGTGGTCCCTCGGGACTATAAGCATTGTGTGACGCTTAGGGTATACTCTCGGGGAGTTACACCACTGCTAGCCTGAAAATGAAGATTATTTGTAGGCTTAGGATAAGGAGCACTGGATGACAAATAAGAAATTTCCTAGTTCTTTTTATTAGTCCACTGTCTACCATCTCTCCCACTATTCTACTGATTTGCATCCTGCTCCGCATACCTGAATTTCATGGTCTACCTTTTTCCCATCTCTACCTGCTTTCTCTTCTCATCCTCCACCTGTTGCATGTAAACTACCAGCCTGGATATGTCCATATCATTTTTCAGCATAGCAGCCTTACACACTAATACCAAATCATGGGACAAACCAAAAGCAAACTTTCTCATTATATACCTCCTAGTAGAAACCAACTCCAAAGCATATTATGAAAGTTGTTGGAACTTCAGTGTATACTCCTTAGCACTCATCTTACCCTGTTTCAAGTTCTCAAAATCTTTGGACTTAGCCTCTATCAACTCCTGAGAAAAAAAAATAATAAACAAAAGCACTTGAAAACTCATCCTACACTGCTGACTCAGCATCATCACCCTTCAACTCATCCCACTCCTCAGAGAACTAGTAAGCCACATCCTTTGACTGATAAGCAACAAACTCTACACACTCTGAATCAGTAGCATGCATCACCTGAAAATCTTCTCTATCTCATCAACAAACCCTTGAGGATTCTCTTCAACCTTAGAGCTTGTAAAGTCTAGGGGATTCAATCTCATAAACTTGCCAACTCAGGTAACCTTATATTAACCAGTAATAGGACCAATATAATCAGACCGATGAGACTGTGATGCCACAACCTGAGCAAGCATAAAACTCCGCATTAGAGATATCTCTCAGAGGCGACTGAGCATAAGTATCACCAGCCTAAGAAGCCTGAGAAAGACTGGTAAGGACTAGGGGAACCATACATAGCAGTACAGTCAGGAGCAGGGGCCCTAGACTGGGTCTACACTCTATAAGCAGGGTGAATCCCCTCCATATTTTCCCTAGGTGGGACATAGGTTCCAGTAGAGTTTCTATGACAGTCAAATTTTTGGGGAGGCATGATCTGAAATGCGAGCAAGCCAAAAGTTAGAAAAGTTCAATGATAACTACACTCTCTAGAACGAAATAGAACACAAAAAGGGAAAAACATTCCTAAATGCTTTGTAGCCTTTTCCTTATAAGTATGATGTGTTATACACCCATAAAAGGGTCTCTACTCGATATGGCTTTGTGGATACCCAACGACCCTGAATCGTGATACCAAACTTTCCATGACCCAAATCTGGGCCTGGCCGTGATGGGCATCTCAAGCCCACCATGGGCCGAAGACAACCCCTTAGCCTTACCTCAAGAGCACAATAGAAATAAACAGAAAAAGCTAACCAAAACAATAAAAAATATATAAAACCAAAGATAATCTAAAGAATCAAAGTAAGATAACCATGACATCCCAATACTGTCCACAAAAGCCTATAAATTAAGAATACTAATTAAGTTGGGACATGCCCCCGACAATGATAAAAGAAATCCATAAATACTAGAATGATAAAAGAAACCTAATGAAATGATAGGGCCTTCCGAAAGATGGAGGCTCACCACTTCACAGTAGATCAACATGATTATTAAACTACCTAACACTGCACACGGTCAACAAAAAGTCCTCAAAACCTACATCATGAAAAGATGTAGCATTCGGGAACGATCAATGGGGTAAGCACTACATGTAACTCAAGAAAAAGGGATATAATAATGCATTTACCAAAATCCATCCATAAAACCATATGCGTAACAATTTTATAAACATATATATAGGATGTCAGGATAGGGACAAGGGCCATGAATCATGGAATTTTAAAACATAAGCCTGAACTACGTAGCTCGTTTCCCCGTGCAAAAAGGGCCCCAATCCATATTAACCACATGTACCGAGGAATGGCTAAAGAAACCAAGGTGATAGCCATTTAAATATAATGTGTTTATCAGACACATGGTCATATAGATCCCCCAACTTTGGAAAATGTGGTTTCCAGTGTTGGTTCCCCATGACTACACCTTCTCGGTGAGCTACAAAATTTCAATTAAGCCCAAATTAAAACAATTTGAACATAAACCAACCATTAACCAGTGAATCTTTTCAATTAGACATTTACAACTTGGTATCGTCATACCAATATGCTTGCAAGCTAATTTATTTATGTCAAACCTGTCCAATTAACCAAATTAACTTTAATTACTGATTTAAAAATCCAATCCATAGCCAACAAAGGCAATCCAAAACCTTTTTATTCATATGTCCCTTAATGCAATGTAGTGTTTTCAAAAGAGAAGTTAAATTATGTAAAAGTCCATGTTCAAACCAAAATGACCAGGTGGGTTAAGGTTAATGTCATTACCATGTCAAAACTACATTAATTTGTAAAAGCTCGTGTAACCCATTTCAACCATTATAATTATGTACCAATTCAGTTTCAAAATCATAATTTAAAGCATGAATAACCCATTAAAAACAAGAAAAACGTAATTCAAGTATCAACAACCAAAAAACCCTCTACCCAATTTAAAACCCATCAACTAAAACACATGAATATTGAATAAATTAATGCCACAATATAAAATACAAGTTAAGGATTGAGTAACATACCTAAAATTTAGAAGAAATCGAAGAGAAATTGAACTTTAAAGCCCAAATAATGAATTCCTTAAAAAAGAACCTTGAATTTTCTTGACTCGAGAGTTAAAGTGGAGAAGTGTAATGTTTGATCTTGATAACTGAAGGCAATTGGGTGTTTTTAAGTCGTTTAAGGGGCAAAGGACTAAAAACCCTTGTCCTCAAGTGAAAAAAATAAAACTGGACGAAAATAATGTAGCAGTATGGCACGCACTATCGCGGAGGGTAGCCAAGGTGCCACAGTCTTATCGCGACAAGTAAGTGGAGTAGCACACCAATATCGCGAATCCTCACTGCCTCGAAGTCCCAAAATGACCCCGAACCCTTTTTAAAAATTTTAAAAGTTTTTCAAAACACCCTTTTTACACCCCTTATCGTAATTCAATTCAAAAATTAACTTTACGCACACGGATGGATCAAAAATAAAATAATCACGGGGTCTTACAATATAATTTCACTATGTTTGTATTCTTTGGGATGGGTTAGGCTTACTTGTCTGGAGGCGAGACAAGTGCCCTCACGTACCTATTTTGGGTCGTGGCACATTCATTAATGAAACCATTTGGGAAGTACAATATATACTCCCTCTATTTCATTTTAGTTGTCCACCTTTCTAAAAATAGTTGTCTCATATTATTTCCTCCATTTCATTTTAGTTGGCCCTCTCACTAAAGAAATTTGTTTCAACTTAGTTGTTCCATGTATAAAATCAAGAGTATTTAGTACTCCTTCCGTCCCATATTAGTTGGTCATCTTACTAAATAAAGAAAACATCAATTAAATTTTCTCATATTACCCTTGCAACTAATTCTTTTTTAGAGTGTTCATACTTGTTTGTAAAGTTTTTATGAACTTTTTTAAAGCGTAAATTAGTAAAATTACCTTCTTATTTATAATTTGTTAATCACCTTGCAAAATGATTTATGCCTAACTAATATGGGATGAAGGGAGTAATGTATACTTTTTCTATTTTATCCTTAATATTAAATAATTATATAAAATGATAATCAAATTTAGAATTTCAAGGAAGCATTAATAAGATTAATTTAGTAAAATACACCTCTAATTAAAGTTTTTGAAGAATGTGTCAAATCAATAAAAATAAACTAAAATAAAACGAAGAGAGTAATTGTCCACTTTACTAGATCATGAGAGAATTAATAAAATTTTCTCATACTCCTTCCGTTCAGTTTTACTTGTCACAAGTTTTCTAATTTTATTTCTATTTTTACTTGTCATTTTTGACATATTAAGAAAAGACAATTTGTTTTTTTCTCTTTTACCCTTAGTATTAATTATTTTTTTTTTTCAAAATTAATTTCAACATATAATGTAAACATTATTTAATAGGGATACTATGATAAATTAGTCATGTTATTAATTATTGTTCTTAATCAATGTATCAAATTCAATTGTGATAAGTAAAATTGAACGGAGGAAGTATTATTCTTTCCATTAATTCTTTATTAGAGGGATTACACTTGTGTCTTCATTTCTTGACACACGCATAAAAAAGAAAGTTTGACAAGAAGTAATTAATAAGGAAAATCTAGAACTAATAAATACAGAAGTAAATACTCTAGATAAAAATATCATACCTAGTACATTAGAAATAAGAAAATCAATCTATAATTACAAAAATAAGTTTAAAAGATATAATCCAAAGGATGAATATAATAAATTGACACCAAAACAAATAATTAATTACAACTTTTTAGATTTAGACTGTGTAATAGACACAAACAAAATAATACAACTATGTAGGATACATGTCAAAACAATTATTAGATAATAAAATTGATACAACAAACACACCTGAATATATAGAAAAGACATTAATAGGAACAGTAAAATTATGATTTTTAAACCTAGCCGAAGAAAGTAAAAAAGTATTAACATCTGATAAAAAAATAGAAAGAGCATCAACAATTACTAAAATATCATCAACAGAAATATTTAAAAAAATATAAAGTAGCTATAAGAGATGAAATTAGCAATATGACAACAGAAAAAGAAGAAGAACAAAATAAAAAAAAAAAAGATATGAATAGGAATTTAATGTTAAAATTAGCAATATGTAATATGTGCTATATAAATGAATATATGTGCGCATTTAAAGAATATTATTATAAAGGAACATATAATACAGAAGAAAGTAAAGAAATAAGAAAATTATATTTTAGTAAATTACCTGAACCATTTAGTTCAAAAATAATAAAGAGTTGGGATGAAGCAAAAATAGCAGATACTCTAGGAGCAAGAATAAAATTTTTACAACAATGGTATAGAAATCTATGTGAAAAATATAGAGAAGAAATAAAAATAGAAAAAACATTAATAAAAAATTTAGCATGTTGCAAAGATAAAATAACACCTCAATTTGGATGTGAAGAAAGATATTATAAGAAAAGAAAAAGACATAAGAAATATAGAAAATACAAAAAATCAAAATATAAATATAAGAAACCAAGAAGAAGATATTATGTAAAAAAATATAAACATAAAAGACCATATAGGAAAAAGAAATCTATAAAAGAATGTACTTGTTATAATTGTGGAAAACTAGGACATTTAGCTAGAAATTGTAAAATACCTAAAGACCCAAAAAAGAAACAAATATCAGAAATAAAAATAGAAAATACAGAATATATGCAAATAGATTATATAGATTACGAATTAGAAAGTGAAGATAGTATATATGAAATTTCGGAGAATGAAACAGATAATGAAATAGATAGTAAATTAGATGAATCAAATGACTGAAGAAGATATAAAAATAATAACAAAGGAAGAATATTTAAATGAAGAAGGAACAGACCAAAAAATAATATTTGATAATAATATATTTGACGAAATAAAGGGAAAAGAGTTAGACCTAAGTGTAGAAAAAATATTTAAAATACCAACAATAAAAAATATATTTAGTAGAAAAAAGAAGAATACTACGTAGTAAGCCAAAAAGTGCGGTTAATTCCTTAAAATTTTCATCTAACTTTAAGTGGTAAAATCCTGATTTACAATTAAATTTACTAAAATAATTATATCCTTGTATTTGTCTTATTTTTAGTATCTTATTTGGTATTGAATAATTATATGTCATAATTTTTGCATTTAGATTTCTATACTCAATAACCATTCTATTTTTTTCTCTTTTTCGTTCACTATGTTTATTTACTATAAATGTCGGACTATTGTGTTTACTATTACTTTTTTGTATATACTGTTTTTCTAATAATTCATCTATATGCATTTTAAATTCTTTCAAATCGTCAAAATTATATGTTAATGGTTTTTGAGTTATTATGCTATTTTTATCTATTAATTCAATTTTTACAGTAGTCTTATATTTTTTCCATCCCTAATGAAAATATACAAGAATTATTAAGATTAAAATATACAACTAATAAATATTATGATAAAGTATTTAATTACTAGAACTCAATTCCAAGTTATCCAAGTTATTTGTAGAAAACTAAGCATAATATGAATAATATAACAAGTTATATATCTTATGAAACTAAGATACTTGTTTTATATATCATAAAAGACTTAGAATTAGAAGACATAAAGAAAATAATATGGGAAAAAATATTTGATTTTGAAGAAGAGTTACTAAATACTAATTGGATAGAAGATGAATTAGAAAATATAGATTTCTATGGTAGAAATTATTCAGATAGTTATTACTCAGATGGATATTATACAGATTAAGAATGCTAGAATATATTCAAAGAGTTAGAGAAAAACAAAGCTGGCTATATGAAGAAATTAATTATAGAAACCAGCTTAAAATAGGAAGAGAACAATTAAAAGAAAGATTACTTTGGATAGATAAAACCATAAAACAACTAGAATTAAAAGACAATTTAGAATATGATTTAGACATAGAATTATTCATAGAAGAAAAAGACAGGATAATTAACGAAATAGATAACCTAGAATTTAATATCATATATAGTACAATTAGAATAAATTATTACAAAGAAATTTGCAGTATTACAACTACTTTAGGATAAAATGATAGACTGTGAGTATTTAAAATATTGGAGACAAGATATGGAAGAAATAAGAGCAACAGAGATACTTATGAAAGAGAATTTAATTAAATATTTTAGAAAAAAAGATATAGAATATTTAGAATACCTCCAAAATAATATACAAGAATTACAAAGACTAAGAGAAAAAACTAAAGAATATTATAGTAAAGCATTTAATCAAATACCATTTAATCACCCCCCAACATATGAACATTAATAAAAATGTTTAGAGAAGTTAAGAAATATCCACGCACAAATAAAAATAGATCCATTATAGCTAAAGCCATTACAGAAAAAATTAAAAAAGAATGTAGACTATAATTACAATGAAAAAGATAAAAAAACAAGTTCAGAAAATAAAAATACTTTGTAAAGAATTATCAAAATTATAATTTTCAGACGAAAATAAAAAATTTATATATATTGTAGAAGCTGATGCTAGTGAATATAGTTATGGATGAGTATTTAAATACGGATATGAAGAAGAAAAATTAGAACATCATTGCAGATAGTACTCAGGTACGTTTAATGAAATAGAAATAAAATGGGAAATAAATAGAAAAGAATTATGTTCATTATATAAATGTTTATTAGCATTTGAACCATACATTATATATAACAAATTTATTGTGAGAACAGATAATATCTAGGTTCGTTGGTGGTTAACAAGAAAAATACAAAACTCAGTTACAACGAAGGAAATTCGAAGATTAGTGTTGAATATATTAAATTTTACATTTACAATCGAAGTAATCAAGACTGACAAGAATGTTATTGCAGATTGCATATCAAGACAAAGCTACTCAAACTGATTTACCAATGGAAGAAGCTGATGTCAAAGATACCCAAACAGACTTAATGTTACAAGTGTTTGAACAAATGAAGTTAGTACAAGAACGAGTTATTACATTAACTACTGAAGTTACAAATGTAAAAGTGCAAGTTGAGCACTATAAAGAAAAAGCTATTAGCAAAGATACTGTGCAGGAAGAGCACATTAAAAAACTAAACCTAGAAGGTGACGATGAGAAACACCTAAAAACTCAAATTACTAACAAAATTACAGTTACAGCTGCAGGCACAGGTGATGTATCAAGGAAAAGAATATAGTCACTCAAAATAAACCTTAACCACCAAAGAAAAAGAATTATAACCTCAACCAGATATTCTCAAAACCATATACACCAAATATACAAAAATCAGAGTCATCTATACCTCCCCAAGTACACATATATTCCGAGTCACTTAATCAACAAAAGCAGACTTATAACCATATCACTCGTACATATATTGATAATATTTATGCCTTACAAAAATTGTTAAATACAAAACCTATCCAGAGTAAAGATTTAGCAAAGCAACACTAATGATATATTACATAAAAATGTTAGAACTATAACAAACTTATTGCTTTGCCTGGCACCAGTGCAAACTTAATTACTTCATGTTACTATTATGGACTATTATCTACAGTCTACACAATTACTGGAGAAGAGTTAACAGGAATTTCAGATATTCACAAAGGATTTATGGATTATAAAAGGATTACGAAGGGACAATTATTTTATGTTCGTTTCTACTCAGCACCAGCAGAAATATTGTTTGATGAAATAAAACAGACAATTACTGTTGTCAAGATAGGAATGACACGAGATTATATTATCTCTGAAGAAATATGCGAACAAGAAGAGATAACAAAAAATCAGATACCGGACTTCTACCGAAACAAGAGAGTTACCTAAAAATTCTCCCTTATTCCCAAATTTTCCTTGTGTAGCTATATTAGTACTTCTTTTGTATGAAACTTCTAATTTATGAAATATAAACTTTTATATATTCTCCTTCTTCTTTAATATATTCTTTTAAATTTGGACAATTATTATTGTACAACATATGAATTTCTCTAATAAAAAATAACTCACCAACCAAAATATATGGAGAATACTCATTGAAGATATACAACTTCATGAAAGATTAGTGAATGATCAATCTATATTTCACGATGCAACATTCGTATTCGCTAATGCTGTAATAGTGATAATCATTACTCAATCAACGAGTAATATATTTTCTAATTAAGAGTCATTTTATCAAACAAATAGTATCATTTATGACCAATTATTTATTTATTAATATATTTATAATGATTAGTAACATATATATTTTGTTTAATGATTTAAACTCTTTTAACAAAAAAAAGGGTTTTAGGACACAAATTAATAGTCATTCATGAAAATATTATATATATATATATATATATATATATATTAATTTTAATTTGAATCATTTTAGAAATAAAAATTAACAATAATCAACTCTATATATTGTTAACAACTTTAAAGATATTTCAGACATTTTGATCAAAAAAAAAATGTTTAAAACACTTGTTTATCAAATACATCAATAACTTTTTTTCGGTTTCACCACTTTTATTCAAACACATAACTGCTTATTTTTAAAATAAATACAACACTTTCAAGAACATTTTTAAATTTTTTTTTAAAAGCCACTTTTATCATACTATCCAAACAGGTCATAATCACGCCTCAAAGAAATCAACCAATAAAGTTAAAAGTTAATTCCTCCCACCTTCTCTCTCTTGCGTGACTTTTGATATTCTCTCCTACAAATAATTTTTTAATCAGATAAAAGGTATACTAATCCTTTAGTAGTAAGTACACTATGCATATATACACAATCATCTTATTGTTATCTTAAGTGTTAGCAATGGCAGATAACGAAAGAGCATTTTTGAAGCGGCAACGACGCAGCAAAGGGTTCTACCTCTATCTCACTCCAAAAATAAAATAATATTAGTAGTTAGTTCACTTTATATTTATAATGCATGTCGTTTTACATTTGTTAATGTGATTGTAGAGATCATGAAGTTGAAACGGCAAACAGTACTGTTCGCCGCTTATCTCGTAGGGGTAAAGGAATGCCACCGGAATTTAGTGATGAGGCAAAGGAAATATTATCCAAAAAGTCGTCTGATTTATCATATGATGGAATGGTTAAGACAATAAGAAGCTGTTTGACAAGAAATGAAGTTCCCATTAGACGTTATACTAATGTTGATTTGGAAAAGTTACAATTAAAGTTGAATCCCAAGGGAAGAACACAGGTGGCTAAAGGTGCCATCTCAGATGTGAAATTTCTTCCCATTGCGGATAAAAGAGTAATTGTCGTAGGCGATGAACTTGGCTATTTCGGGCTTTGGAACTTGGACCTTGAACATCACGGAGTTTATCTTTATCGACCTCATCTCTCCAAATTGTCTGCAATCACTATTGAACCACTTTCCATGTCCAAGGTCACTGTGCTTTTTGACTTTCACTGCGAACTAGAATTGATCTTTCTTCTAGAAAACACTGTTTATGTTTTATAAACTGTCCTTTAATGCTTTAAATTTCTTTGTTCTTTTATCACTTTGAATTTTTTTTGACCGCACTTGTAACAATAATCTAATTGAAACACAAAATATTTGTGAATTGACGATGAAATCGAAAAGCTATTCATGTGCTGGATATGAAGTTATGAACTATGGCATTAGCTTCATGTTTATATTATGGTGATTCAATATGTAGTTAGTAATTAGTTAATTTGGTATATGGACTTTCCTGATATATATCTATAGATATATATGTTTGCAGATATTTACTTCAAGTTATGATCAGCGTATTATGTTGCTGGATGTAGAAAAGGAGGCTTTTGATGAGATATATCAGGATATTTATGCAGTATATTCCATATGCCATCGATGGGAGGACGTGAACTGTGTATATTTCGGTGATGAAGTCGGAGAACTAAAAATATTTGACGTAAGGGCAAGCACACCATCCTCATCATGGAGATTACATGGAGAAGCAATCAACACAATACATTGCAAGCCAAATGATCTGAATATTATAGCTACAAGCTCCGCAGACAAGACTGTCTCTCTTTGGGACTTGAGAAGTATTAGCAGTGATGATCCAAAATCATTGATAACTATTAGACATGGAGGTCCAATTTACTCTGCCTACTTTTCACCTTCAGGGGGTTTCCTTGCAACAACAAGGTTTGTTTTAGTTTCTGCTACTAGCTAGCTGGAATCCCCTTTAATTCATTGAATCCTATAAGTACCTGAGGCGGAGCCAGGATTTTCATTAAGGGGTTCAGAAGTAAATATACGAACTAGTCGAAGGGTTCAACATCTACTATATATACATAAAAAATGTTTTCAATCATGTAAAATAGTATAAAAACAGTATAATTTTTCGTCGAAAGGGTTGGATGAACCCCTGGATCACATGTTGCATGCCTTAGGCCGTAGCCCTTATGAAGTTGGATAATTCAGTGATTACATTGGTAATTTCATGTTGAACACAGCTCGGACAATACTATTGGTCTATATGGAGGAGAAAACTATGAGGAGAAGTTCTTGATACCCCACAACAACCTTAGTGGTGAATATATTTCCACATTAAGGTATGGATATATAACTATTATTGCTACTACGTACTTTATAACAAGGATTCATTTTCAACTGATTTTACTTTGGGTACAGAGGAATCTGGGGTTGGGATGATTCACATGTCTACGTCGGCAAGATTCAAGAAAAGCAAAAGAAGCATAAAAGAAGAGATATTAACGTTGGCAAACATGGACTCCATATCATTTCTACCATTGATAAGAAGGTTGTTCGAACTTTGCAAAGTGATGATATGCCTACTGTCCCATACCGTTTGGCTGCTCATCCTTATATTGTTGGAACACTTGCTGGCGCCACTGGCAAAGGTAAAGTATGTATTTGGGTACAAGCTTGAAACTTTCACTAAGCTTTGGTCGAAGGAGATCGATATCCATGGTGTCAATAAATATTTATTTGATTGTTTTCATCTTTTTGTGTTTTTGTGGAGAATGATTAAATTTTGAAGGGGACCATATTCTAAATTAAGGCAACCTAAATACGAATGGTAGATGTTAGAAAAATTTACTGAACTGGAAAGAGAGTGGGCTTTCCCTAACCCCCGCCCGGGACCTTTACACGGGGATATACGTAGGTCTAATTCAATAACGATTTCGCACAAACGATCTTTATTCTTTGAAAAAAATAAATATAAATAGCATTTCTTAAATAGAAAATTGCGAGTTATAACAATACTTTCAACTTTACAAGTTATAATCATTTATGGAAGAAAAAAAATATTTTTTTAATAATTAAAAAAAAAAAAAAACAATTTTAATATATGAAAAATATATTACATACCCATTAAAAGGGGATTACACTTGTAACACATATCAATCATCCCTTAATCTTTTATGAAATGGTTTTGTTCCAAATTGATTAACAAATGGTTCTATAGTTATATTAAGTCATGTCTCTCCTCTAATTCCTCTTCTTCTTCTCTACCTCTTCTTCTCTATTTCTCTGTTTTCTTTATTAATTTTCATCAAGTACACAGAATTCATAGATTATAACAATTAGATAACAAAATTTTGATATATTAACTTTTGGAATTATGAATACTGAATGTGAGTATTTAGAAGACTCGGTTTCCAGTTAGGAGTGTATAATTTTGTAATACACATACTTGCAAATCATTAGCAAGCCATTGGATTTGGTTGATTGATTTGAGGGCTCTAGGATTGGCGGAAAAAAAAAAAATTACTTAGAGATGCAAAATTAGGGCCTTAATTATTCGATTTAAAGAAATAGAACTTTCGAAAAAGTAGCAATAGTGCTTTAACAAAACATATATAAACACAGTAAACACATCAGTCATATACACAAAACATACAATTATCTTGTCGTATATATATAGTAAAAATATAAAAATGATATTTACAGCATATATAATTATGTTGTTACATGCATTTTGCATGTGTATTTGTATATCTAGTGATAAACTTTTTCGGATAGTTAAATAGTTTTTAATGCCAGCTTCCTTCAATAAAATTATCTGATAAAAGTGTGCAATCTATTAAATAAAGATATAATATATATATATATATATATATATATATATATATATATATATATATATATATATTTACCATAATTATCAATACACAATTTAAGGAGAATAGTGATTACATTCCTATAAATATGAAACTGATTTTAAATTATATAATTAAAAAATAAATTTTAAAAATATAATAAAAATAATATATATTTTAATAAGTTGATATAACTTGCGATGAAATTGCTATTAATGCAATTATCTAAAAATGTTGCCAAAATTTGTCATTTTGAATCTAAAAATACTATATGGGATAATTTTCTCTTATTCTTTTAGGGGTCGTAGTGTATTAAAAAAAACTAATACATGTATTAGTTTTGTGTATTAATAGTATTTTATTCGATACATTTTTTAGCATATGTATAAATAATTCTTTTATTAGTTATACACTCTATTGTGGGTTGAGGTGTGTTTTACTAATATCTCAAAATTCATGATATTAGTAATGCAGTGAATTCTCATGCGTGTATTAACATGACTAAATACACAATTATCCCTTAAAATTTCATTCACTCTTTAGTCCTTACTTTGTAATTTTTTCCATTTAATGATTTAAATTTTAAATTGAATTTCTAGTTTAAATTAAATACTTAGTTTTAATATATTACTAAATTATTATCAAGTATTATTAATTTTTTATATTAAGTAGCATATTTCTTAAAGTAGTACATATATATTGAATGGTACGTATATATGTGTATATATATCTTCTATAGACTCTAAAGTAGTATATATTTAACGTATACATATGTATATGTTTTATAAATTAATATATATATCATTATATTGTAGTGTATATCTTGGAGCATATTTTTTAAAGTAGTACAGATATTGAATGATACGTATATATGTGTATATATAGAATATAGACTCTAAAGTAGTATATATTTAACGTATACATGCGTATATGTTTTATAAATTAGTATATAACTATATATATAGTGTGTGTGTATATATTGTAGTATATTTTATTTAAAGTAGTATATATATATTGAATGGTACGTACATATGTGTATATATATATCTTCTATAGACTCTAAAGTAGTATATATTTAACATATACACGTGTATATATTTTACAAATTAGTATATCTATCATTATATTGTAGTATATATCTTGGAGCATATTTTTTAAAGTAGTACATATATTGAATGGTATGTATATATGTGTATATATATAATATAGATTCTAAAGTAGTATATATTTAATGCATACATGTGTATATATTTTATAAATTAGTATATAACTATATATATATATAGTGTGGGTATATATTGTAGTATATATATTGTAGTATGTTTTATTTAAAGTAGTACATATATATTGAATGGTACGTATATATTTATATATATATATATATATATATCTTCTATAGACTTTAAAGTAGTATATATTTAACGTATACATGTGTATATGTTTTATAAATTAAACAATGGTTAACATTTCATGTGCAACCGTTGCATACTTCTTTTGACTATCAGTTTATTTTTCGGAATGAAATCTTATCAATTCTTCAATATTATTATGGGGATTAACTTGTTTAAGTACTCCTCCATAACCAACATTAGAGGCATCAGTTTCAATAATTTTTAGCCAAGTAGGGTTAGCTAAAGTTATGCAAGGTAAAGACTTTACTCGTTGCTTAATACGTTTTACAAGGTTTGTATGACTATCAATCCAGAGACCTTGAAAGCTCTTTTTTAATCTATCATATAAGCGAGCTAATTTCCTTGACAAATTCTCAAAAAATGGGGATATATAATTCGAACTCCCTAAGAATCTTTGCAATTGAGTTTTATCAGTGATAACATCAGAAAATTTATCAACAAAATCAATAGAACGCTGAATATGGACTATCTTCCCTTGACAAATATTATGACCTAAGAATTGAATATTTGTCTGAAATAAACTCATTTTTGGTTTAGATATCACCAAACCATTTTGTATCACAATCTTTTTAAACACTTCAAGATGTTTAAAATGTAATTCTAATGTTTTAGAAAACACAAGAATATCATCAATATAAACAATAATAAAATTCATGTATGGATTAAAAATGTCATTCATTATCTTCTGAAATTCAAAAGGGGCATTTATTAATCCAAAAGGCATCACATTCCATTCAAATTGACCGTATGAGACATTGAAAGTAATTCTACAAGTGTGCTCTCTAAATATCTGAATTTGTCAATAACCAGATTTTAAATCAAATTTAAAAAATATATTTGCATCAAATAATCTGGACAATAAATCTTTTTTATTTGGAATAGGGTATCTAATCCATTTCAAATATTTATTAAGAGGTTTATAATTAATTACCAACCTCGGCATACCATGTTCTTTTTCAGCCGCACTATGCACATAAAATGCAGTACAAGACCATGGAGATTTAGAAGGTTTGATTAGACCCTTTTATAAGAGATTATCAATCTCTTTTTTGCAGTATTCGACTAACTCTGCATTCATTTGGCAGGGTCTTCATTTCGTTGGGATCTTGTCCTCGCAGAAATCGTCTTCATATGGAAGAGTTACAATATGCTATTTATGTTTCCAAAAAGCATTGGGGTGATCAACACATATATCAACAATAATTTGTTCGTAGATCATTTCAATTTTCTCTTGTACCTTAGTAGATTTCATGGTATCACCAATATTCATGCTAAACATTTCAAGCTGTAAAAAGCTCACATGTTTTTGCTTCATATCAATTAAAGCATTTATATCCCTAGCTACTAGATCTATAACAAAAGGGTAGGATATCTCCTTATTTTTTATAAGTAGCAGTAAATCCTTTAGCATCAATATGAGTATAAGGATAAATTTCATTTATAAAAGGTGTGCCAAAAATAATTGGACGATATAATTGATTTTTTACCAAAAATAAGAAATGTGGAATGCAAATCTTATTTTGGCAAATATATGATGATAGAACAATATCTGGAAGAAGTTCGAAAAAATTTGATGAAGACTGTCGAACAACATTCAGATACTTCTATGAAGAGCATCACCAACGATGATATTGCGAAAGATGTTCAAGACTCCCAGCAAATTGATTCAGGAGATACCCTGAATGAAAAAGCCATAGCAAGAACGAAAGAATTCCTCCGAAAATTAAAAGGAAAAGATAAGGTTTAAAGAAGCATGATATGTTATTATGGGACCCGGATGTGGGACACTTTTTACTATTTATACAGTAGATTCACTGTGCATAAGGACCTAAATATGGGACCCATAAGTACTGTGCATAGATTCCTTTTGCTTTTCTTTTTCTATATGTAGGATCTTTATTTGTTAGGGAAGATCATCAGCAAAAAATTTTCAATTTTTATTTTCTCTCTCTTGTGTAACATTGTTCAAGGTTTCAATAAAAGGGCTAATAGCCGCTGTTGTTTACTATTCCGGCCTTACATCCCGCCAGTTTTAAGGTATTTACTTCTTTAATTTTTACATACTTTAATAATTTCTTCCCTCTCTAGCCATGACTATATCCGGTTAAATCTTTTCATATCTATGCTAGAGATCTAACTTCTCTTTCATAGTAACTATGAAACATCCAGACTCTATCAAAATATGAAGGAAATTTTCTATAGTTTCTTGACTTGGTTCTAAAATGGTTGGTACAGTCAAAATTAGTACTTCTTATGATGGCTTTGTCTTAGTGACTTCGTCTAGCAAGCCGTCTCTTAAGCCCGTGATAATGAAGAAAGGGCGTCTCTCTTCACGGTTAGAATCGCTAGACACATGGGCTCATCATAAGTAAGTATTAATCTTCTGACAGGCCCCTTGTTTGGGTAAAAAGATTTTTCCATACAGTCATTAAGCTATTTAAAATTCTTTTATATTTTGGTTGGTGCCTCAGTTGGCTTTTCGACCAGGCTTTTCGATATTCGTTAATAGATCTAGTTGGCATGGCGGACTACTGCCCGCCTGTCTGATCCTGTTAAATGGTATCAGAGCTATTATCACTGTCTTGAACAATATTTGTTTTAGAATTGATTTTAATCTTTTCTACAAAGCATGCAAGTATAGATGCTGAATCAATAGTATGTAAAGATGCTGCACGATTCCTAGCTGGACCATAAACTGGTTCAATAGGAGATATATGATGCATAACAAGCAATAATTTAGGCATAGAAAAGGAATGTTAGTTATAAACCGTGGATTTATTGTCAAATTGAAGACAAATCCGTCCATCTGGGTTTTGAATTATGTGAGATAACTCAGAGTTTGTCACATCATCCGTGACTTAATTCGAAGAAATAACCGAGTTTAAGATCCATGTTTCGGGAAATTCAATTTCATCCCATCTTATGGGTCTCCTTGTGGTGACCTTGGATCCTGTGACATTTGTTTCGACCAATAAGGTCTGATTTGATGCATCATCTATCAGTTTGCATCTTGGGTTTAGAGTAGATAATAATTTGTAATAAATTCTATAAGAAAGACAAACTAACTCAGAACCAGGGGCATAATTATAACCATGAGTTTTTATATTTAAAGTCAAAGCATCAAGAATATTCACATCAGTCAAAGATAATTACAAATTTGGCTGTGTGCTAAAATATACTGGACTATAGGCTACAGTGAATTCAATTGAACCCATAAGAGACTGTCTGAAATTTAAATTTCTAGCATCCCAAAGTGCCACTAGAAATGTCTCTGGTAACCCTTTAAGAGTTAAAGGTTTAAATGCAATTTGCACCATTCCTATATGCATAACATTATAATGACGTTTATATATTTCAATATCATGTTTATTTAACGTCTAATAGTCTGCTCATCCGTATTTAATGCTAAAGACTAAGTAGTTTTTATAATTTGCTTATGAAGCAATTTATCAAAGAAACCATATTCATAAATGGTTTTAATATCCACCTTAGGAATAGTCCATTTATTTAATAAATTAAAATTTAGAGGTAAATCTACCTCTTTAAGTTTAGTACTTTTCGTACTAACTTCACTCATATCCATCATATTTTAAAAACTTCATATCTATGTCAAAGACTTCAGATGTATTACATAATTACTATGAAAGTTCCTAGGCTCTGATACCATTTAACAGGATCAGACAGGCGGGCGGTAGTCCACCATGCCAACTAGATTTATTAACGATTCTCAGCAGATGCTGTAGCTTTTGCTATAGTAGAATTCATTAACATTCGATGAATAAGGACAGATAATTGTCTTTCAGATAAGCCATCCAAGTTTTATTCATAGATTGCATCTTCGATATATGATGTATTAATCTAGTTCTAATCTCTTTCCTCTATCAGAACATCTTGAGGAGTTAGATGCGGATAATAGTTAGAAGTCATGCGGGGTATATCGACATATTTTTTCTCCGATTGCTTCCTAATCATACCTCTGAGCTTATTAAGTTCAGAGTAGATTTCATTTCACGTATCTGGAGTAGATTCTATGCTATCAGCAAAGGCATTAGACAAATCAATGGGTTTAATATTTAAATCGAAAATTTTTTTATCAAGCAATTTTTCTAATTCTTCTATGGGAGACAATTTTTCAAATCCCTCAATGTCTAGAGGTCTCTGAATACAGGGCTTAGTTGTCAAGTCTTCTTTTTTACCTTCCGTAGTAGAAGTAATATTATATGACTTTGGACTAACACGAAGCCTTTTCACCATCTCAATCAATTCATCAAGTTTTTTATCAAGAGAAGAAATATGTTCTCCCAAAACTTTCACACAGACACTCAAATAATTGTTTTGAGCAATCAGATTATTAATTTCTGCGACAGCTACTTCACCAATTTCATTATAAATGAATTTTTGGAATGCAGAAAAAGTGATTCCAGTATTATTAGGTAATACAAAAGGTGATTGGAGAGGGTACACAGTTTGAAGGATATTACCACTCTCATCTTGATAAGATCTTTCCAACACCTTAACATATAATGGCAAATATATGCATTAGGCAATTTATAATTAATATCAAGAGAATGACCAGATGCTGATTTAACAATATGTGGTCTTATGAAAATATCTGGTGTCAAACCCTCTTGAATGCAACTAATATCAACACCACTATCAATCATGGCAACATTAGTCACAGAGAAATCATTATCAATTAATATAGTGTAATTTATATACCATTTATGAGCTGTAACAATTTGCATCGTGCCCAAAAAATAATTATTTTTTACATCGAAGTTATTGACAGTATCATCATTTTCTTCTATATCGGACATTTTTTCCTTCCCTTTGGAACTGGAAGAAACATCATTGTGAGAAATATCTTTCTCAATTTTTGTGATCCTGTGATCACAAATCATTTGGTTTTGCTTCAGAGATATAATCTCTTTTTTTAGGTTTTCAACCTCAATTTTTAAATCATTGAAAGATGTATCTTTGTCGGGTAATTAACTTATAGCAAGATGTCTATTTACCTCAGCTAAAGAATAGGGCATGTAATAATCATTATCAGTACTCCGAGTCACATGAATGCTATCAGCAGTTTTAGAAGTACTAGGGGCGGTATTAGCGGATTTGTTAGTAGCAATATTAATAATTTTTTCACGAAGTATTTCATCAGAAACTTCTTTTAATAATTCAAGAACGTTATCAGAAGTGAGTGTTTGAACATTTAAATCTAAATCTTCAAACTGTGATTGCAATTTATAAAATATTTCATCACAGGTGCAAGTATCACCATTGCAATCAACACAAGTATTTATATTAGCATGATCACTATCAGAATAATCAGGCAATTCAACGTTATTTTTTAATTCAGAATCACAATTATAATCAGATTTAGAACCAGAAGTACACAACAAACCATAAACCCGATCATTAATATCATCAGCAAGACCTAAAGACTTAAACTTTTGAAGCTTGCAGTTAGGAGCAATATGCCCAAAGTTATGATATCGATAACACTTAATTTTAGCGAGATCCCGCTTAGACCTATTCTTCGTAAATCTAGTGGACTTACGCTGGCTTTACGAATCTCACATTTTTCTTTAGATCTATGCCTAGATCTCTTCTTCTTATAGAGTTTAT
>NC_061112.1:46852332-46866726 GCF_002878395.1 Capsicum annuum
AGTATATATTTAACGTATACATGTGTATATGTTTTATAAATTAGTATGTATATCATTATATTGTAGTATATATCTTGTAGTATATATTTTATTTATTGTAGTATATATATTTAACAGCGTATAGTCATATACACGATTACATGTGTAATTGTGTATATATTTTTTAAATTTTAATGTAGTATATACTATATTTATCGTGTATATATATTGTTTAACGTATTTAAAATGTATATATGTGGGTATATATAGTGTATATTGGAGGAAAAATTTTGATTTTTTTTTGGTTTTGACCTGATTTTGAATCGGTTTTGACCTAGTTTAGGTGGGTTGGACCGGGTTAGGTTTAGTGGCCGGTCCCGGGTTGTTTTAATAAAATTTACTGTAGGGCCCAAAACTGGACCCAACCCACAAACCGGCTAAACATTAATGGGCCGGTTCCGGGTTGACCCGGCCTGACCCATTTAACAGCCCTAAATTTGTTTTGGATTAAAGATGCCGTGATGTCTGAGAATATTGATAGATTAATTTTTGGAACAAACATCACCTTTATTATTCTCTCCTTCAAACTTTTAAATACTTTGATTTTCTTGCTTATATTTATCAACACTATGAAGCCATATTCATCATCCTCAACGCATCTGCTAGAAATAACAGCGATATCCTTTGAGAATCTTCTTGATAATCGGAAGCAACCAATAAAGAAGAATGCTTTCGTAATTATCAAGATAGAATCTACAACATGCAATGAACAAACAAAAAAGATGGATAAAGAAAATGAGTTTTTCTACGTGAAACGAGAAAGTGATCGTTGATATGCCCATGCATACACGTCATCTAACGATGGAGGTTCAATGCAAGACTTCTTCGGGGATCGAAACTGCTGGAATCGCAAAGATTCCAACGTTCAATTTTATTGGAGGATTTTTGTCAGAGGATTATTTGCATTTTTTGAGTTATAGGCTTAGGAATGAAAAAGGTGAGAAAAATGAGATAATCAATTTTTTCACTATGATTAAGAATGCGCACCGTCGTCTAAAAGTACGGGTTGTGCCGCCGCTTATTTACAGCAGTGGAAGGCGGCGCCAGTGGACATGAGAAGTAGTTATAACTGTTCTTATGTGGTTGTTATGGATATGCCCGTATATCGTGTGAGTTTACCAGAGTATTAGTAATTTAATGGCGAATAAATTTTAGTTTTTTTCATTTAGTACTATCTGTTTTAATTGATTAAATTTTTGTAAAAAGAATCGAAAATGTATAGACATATTTTGGCTGAATATAACTACTGAGAAAGGTGTATTTAAAAAAAAAAATGAGATAAAGATATGTTGCTTTTATCAAAAGAAAGATGCATTGTGTTGTCTATTAGTTAATTGATTAAATTTTGTATCGACATATTTTGGCAGAATATGATTATGAAGAAAAGTAAAGTTTTTTAAAAATTGAATTAAAGATATATTGCTTTTATCAAAAGAAATATACATTGAGTTTATTAGTTCCTTGATTACGGATAATTATGTCATATATACGTTAACCTGAATCAATATACATACACACACACACACACACACACATATATATATATATAAAGAAGGATTATACATTTGCTGATGTGACACTTTCTAAAGCCTAGAGTCATATTTATCTTTTTTGTGATTTTTTTTTTGGCTTTTTTCTTAATTTTATAAAGCTGAAAAATTTGCTGTAAAATTTTATAAAATATTAAAGATAATCACTTAATTAATTTATTATCAATGCTATTAATTGAATCAATTGCACAATTCATCCAAACAATTCAAGGTATGTATTAAATTTCATTAAATATGTTAATAAACACAATAATTTATTATGTATAAGTAACTATATTAATATATAATTATTATAATAAATATTAATGGAAAATTGAAAGGTACAATTATTCATTTAAATAGCATCACTCAATTCATTTTAGTTTGTGCTTATTTGTGAAATATTCTGAATTATTTTTATTGCCTTATGTCCTGCGTGTACGATAAGGTAAATAATATTTAGTTAGAAGTAAAATGTAGGGTTTCCAATAATATTTTTTAATATACTCAGTTTTTTTTAATATTTAATGTATTTATAAGGAGTAACTACTCATAACTCGTACTTTTTAAATTCTTACTCTCAATAACATTTGTAACTCCCATAAATTTTATGTTTATAACTCCCAAACTTTAATTTGAAAGTCTTATGGCTTTCCTCTATTTTGCTATATAAATTCATATTTTATTTCACGAAGACTTCCATTCTTTCGCTTCTCTATCTTTACCTTCTGAATTATAATATGTAAGACGAAAGGAGTATTGAAAGGCGAGAAGTATTTTATTCTCAACCTTTTCTATTCATTTTTATGTACTTGAGCATGCTTTTTTAATTTTAGCATTTTTTTTATAAGTATTCTTATTTTTCTGCAAAATAAGTATAATCAAAAAAATCTTCACAACACGAAGTAATTTTGATAATATTGATATTTTAAATGTATCATTTCTGTGTGATTGATCAAAAAGTCAGCTTGCGATAGACACTAAATTAATAATCAATTGCTTACAATATTTGTTAAATTTCACGAGATAATGATTTTTGATTGTTAGTACAATCTATTTTTCTTTTTTTAAGTGTTATGTTGTATAGTTTCGACTTTTTGACTCTTTCTGATATAGTTACATTGAAGCTTTTTGAATTCTTTATAACTTCTACTTTTAAATACTATTCATAATTGTTGTTTGTTTCATTTTCAAAATTTCTTAAACTATTTATTTATAATATATAAATGAATGTAATAATAAAAACATGACATAGAAATTATTTACAAAAAAAAAAGCAATTGATATTCGTACGAAAGATAAGTACTCAAACAAAAGATACTGAAAGTTAAAATAAAAAAATAATATTTTAAATTTAATACAATAAATTATTGTTTTAAAATATAGCCTCTTATTCTATTTACTTCAACACTCATACGCCCTGATTGTTTTTTTTTTTCACCCAGGGTTCGAATCCGAAACCACTGATTAAGGGAAAAGTATTTCCACCACTACATCACAATTCATATTGGGCTTGAATTCAAGACCTCTGATTAAGGCAGAGTAGTCCCACCACTACACCACAATTCATGTTTTTTTTAAAAAAATTCAACTATGTATATATGAAATGCTTACTTCAAAAGATGTAAAGTATTTCAATTGTACAGCTTGAGAAAAAATAATGAAAGACCATATCACTATTTTGGATAAGAATAGAGATCTACATTTTTTTTTATCTAGGTATAAATATTACCTACTATTTCATTAAAATAAGAAACTAACAATCTATAAAATTAATATTTTTATATATAATTAGTAAAATATATTAATTTATTAATTTTTTTAATTAACCGCGTGAAGCGCAGATACTTTCACTAGTATATATATATAAATGAGGCTATTACTCTATCATATGTGGCATGCCTTAGAGGGCTTTAATCCTATTTATCCTTTTTTTTTTCATTTTTGACCTTTTTCTCTATTTTTTCCTTATTTTCTAATTAAAAAATTAATAAATTATATATATTAAACTCCATTAAATTTTGTAACAATTATAATCATTCATGAGTATAAGTTACTGTATTGATTATTAATTATTGTTTATACTAGTGGGGAATTGAAAAGTCATCATTAATTAATAAAAAATGATTTTACTTCAAATATCGAATTGCCACTTCCGTTTTCCATCACTCATATTTACAGCAAAGATCGGATCATATTTCTCACTTTAATTTTTAGCTCTCTTTAATTTTATCAACTTATCTTTTTTGCATGACTGATTGGTTTTCCCTTTTGAAGTGAGTTTGACTTATATAATGATTTTGTATTTGTAGCAACACTATTTAATATATGGATTTTGTGTTTTAATTTGCTGCTAATTATATTGTAATTCATTTTTTGAAGGTGAAAAAATGGCTCCAATTTTACTTCATGGTACTTTACATGTGACGATACACGAGGTCGATAGGCTGCATGATAAGCACGGTAACAACTTCTCTAGCAAGGTATATTATATTCATATAAGCTCCAGTTGAATTTTGAATTGGATCATCATATGTATTGGTCTTTCCTTAATTATCCTACGCTTTTGTTGGTCTATTTTAGTAATTTTTATTAATTATATAAACGATACCATTATGGTATTTATTTGATATTCTTTCTAAAGATTTTTTTTATAGACGTCTTTTGATAAATAAAAAGGAGAGAAAGTTGAAATATTCTTAAAATATTATGAGCAAAAAAGGAAAGAATTTTAATTTTGATTTGAAAGGAAATTTAGGGTAATAAAAAAATAGGAAAAGTGCATAATTAACGTGTGACGAAGAGAAAGATAAATTAATTAATAAGAAAATGAAAGAAAAAACTCAGAGAGAGACAGAGAGAAGTTTTAGTATAAATTTACCATTAATTTGATGTAGAAAATTTTCCTTTTATGCATTTCTTTCAATTTTTGTTAAAATACTTTTAATTTGTATGAGAAAAAATAAGAATATTTTAGAAAAAGTTTAATATTGGGGGATTTTACATGAAATAAAGAGAAAATAAAGTTAAAAGTATTGTCAAAATTAAAGTTTATAATTTTTTTTTGGTTAGAAAGTTTATAAATTTACAATTACTATTCATTTGTTTTGTTTCCTATTAGTCATCCTAATTACATAAATGATAGGAGATGTAACTAAAGAATGTAAAAAGTTGAGATATTTTTGAAATATTACGTGAAGAAAAAGAAAAAAAATGACTTGTGATTTTTTAGGAAATTTAGGGACTAAATAGAGAATAATAGTTGTAATTAGGAAAAAAGCATAATTAACTGTGAAGAAGAAATAAAAATAAAAAAAGGCATAAAGAATAAAAATAAATAAAAAGGGATGCCAAGATTTGAATTTAATTTTATATTATTATTTTTTTGATTTTCTTTTTTTCTTCTAATTTATAATTTATTCATATTGGTTAAATTCATACCAACCTATATTTATTTATGCATGAATAATGTGAAGGTCGGAATATAGTAGATGATATGACGCCTCTCTCTGGCTATCATTTATATTAAACTTTTTTTTCCTTCATATTTTGACTTTTTTTTTTCTATTTTTACTCAGAATGTTCATAAAATAATTATAAATTTGCTAGGAGTTACATCTTATTAAGGTTATAATAAATATTGCACATTAATGTATCGTTATCGAAGAAAAATAAAAGGCTATTGATAAATGTAATTATAGAATTTGAATGGCTCTTATGATTCGTAATAAATAAGGAAAATAAAATGATCTGATAAATCATGAAATGTTACTTTGATTAAGAGAAATTTATCTATGAAAATTCATAATGTAGAAGAAGGAAGATAAGGGGATGTTAGGATACAGTGCTTTATTTACTTCTTCATTAATTTTCAGAAAATAAATAATAAGAGTTGCAACTAATTATTTTATTGAATTGTGGAATCAATGCTTTGATGGAGAATTCTAAAACATTACTCTTCGTATTTCATTAGTTATTAAACAAGCGCATTATGATAAGTATAATTGTATAATTATTGACTTGTGAGAATTTATCGAATTTGGTGTCATTGAATATTTTCTTTTATAAATGAAAAGAATCGCGAAAAAAAAGATAAATAGAATCCTTCATCAAAGAAATATGCCACACCAATTCATCAAAGAAATATGCCACACCAATATATATATATACATATATAAAATTCACAAGTCTTTATACATATTGAATACAATAGTAAATTGGTGGTGGTGTTAATACTTGAAATTTATTGGTTACACAGGTGAGTAATGTTTTTTCAGGTTTTGTTTTCAGAGTTTTGAAGGATTTTTTTTTTTTTAAGTGTGATGAAAGCAAAATATATAATATGAAGAGATGGAGGTGAAATAAAGATTTAAATTGTGAATTTACTGTTTAATGTTTTTACTACTAAGCCATTATATTCTTAATATCAAGCTGTTATATTTTTAAATATATGATTTCACTTTTAATATTTATTATAATTTTAATGACATTTACGCATATATAAATTATGTTTGTTGGAAATATATTAAATAGAGAAATCCAGTAGGTGACATTTCTATCATGATATTATTATATTATTGTTTCACAATTTTTTAGTTGAAGTTTCAATAGTTGATGTATTTGTTTAATTAATAATTTACAATTATTTCACATTGTGAGATACTTTTTAGACACTCACCAAAAATATATGGTGTAGCTTAATAAACATGGGATAAATTGCTATTGGAAAATATATTTTAAATTATTAATGAAGAATATATTATCCTTCATTTAATAAATGTTAAATTTACTATGCTTTATTTTCTTTCACCATTTGCAATTAATTCATAATATAATTAAAATAAGCGGGATACTATAATATTACGATTAGATAATAAAGTGAATATGAAATTAGTGTAAAAAATATTAATTCTGTAATGACCGCGCCAAGTGCGACTAAATTTCCTAGTTATGATAAATGTCTGGGTTAAGAGTTCATTCTTACAGGAAAAATATTGTTGGATGACTATAGGGGTGGGCCAGATATTGTAAATACTGCATTATCATATTAAATCAAAATTTTAGATATGGTAAGTTTGATATTATGATATTTAGTATAATATATGGTATACGTATTAAATTTTTTATCTTTAATATTTATGAATAACATATTGAAAAATTGAATACCATAATCGATGTATGTAGTTACATAAATAATTTATATATTATTAAAATAACGTACAACCTAGTATTAGTATAAAACTGAATGTTTGGACGATGAAATTTTGACTAATTTATCTTGATTAAAATATTTTGAATATACCTATCTACCTATCTATCTATCCATCCATCCATTCATCTATTCATCCATATATCCATACATCGATCGATCGATCCATCCATCCATATATCTATACATCGATCGATCCATCCATCCATCCATACATATATCCATCCATACATCTATCCATCCATCCATCCATAAAACCATCCATCCATCCATCCATCCATCCATCCATCCATCCATCGATCTATCCTTCTATCCATCCATCTATCTATCTATCTATCTATCTATCTATCTATCTATCTATCTATCTATCCATCCTTCCATCCATCCATTCATCCTTCCATCTCTCTCTCTCTCTCTCTCTCTATATATATATATATATATATATATATATGTGTGTGTGTGTGTGTGTATATGTGTGTGTGTGTGTGTTCATATTTAAGCCTTTAAGTTGTAATATTTGTCCATTTTTATTTGGTTATCCATCCGATGTCCGGTACCCGCATTGGAGCCCGACTAATCTGAATTCGCGCTTTGCAAGGCCTCATTCGGGTGGCAGTGCTCCCAACAGAGTTTTCTCCATACCCAGGAATCGAACCCTCGACCTCTGGTTAAGGGTGGAGCGGCCACATCATTAATTGCTAATAAAATGATCTAAAATCCGCTATAAACTTCAAACCTAAATTTTTCACTGTTCATCTTACTTTTTAGTTTCAAGAGAGTTTTTCACTCCTCAATTTTTAATAATTGTGATTTTTCATTAGCACGTGAATGAAAGCATACTTGATCTAGTCTTCAATCACAATATAATTGTAAAAATTAAAGATTATAAAAAAATTGAAAGAACCGACTAAAATCTAAGCCAAGCAAATCAATTTTATATTGGTTTGATTTGGTTTATAGTTTTAATAAATCGACATAATTGGTTTGAATTTTTTCAATAAAAAATCAAACCAGCCCAACCTATGTACACCTCTATTCACAAATACCAAATTATAACAAGTAAATCTGCTGTAGTAATGACATAATATTTTTTTTAAAAAAAGAACATTAAAAATATCAAATTGCACTTTCAAATATAGCAAATACATCAAAATACCCCTAAACTTATCCATCAAACTTACTTTAGCTCTTTAACTTACGGGCAACTATTTACTTTCCTAAACAACTTTCAAGTGAGCTAATATCACCCCTAATGCTGACATGACATTTAAAAGAAACATTAAAAATACATAATTTCTTTAAACGACAATGACCCTATTAATTGTTTATTCTATAATAAAAATATTTTAAAAATTATCGCCTCCACTCTCTTTCTCTTCTTCATTAGACCTAGGGGTGGCAAACGAGCGGATTGGATTAGATTTGGACGGGTTAAATATGGATCGAGCAAAAATGGTTTGGATTGCAATTCACCCATATAAATATAGGTAAATATGAATTTGGTCAAATATGGATTGGGTAAAAATAATTTCTACCCACTTTAACTCCTAAGTCAAAAACTTAAAATTTCAATATGATATCAACTTGACTTTTTTTCCATTTTTTTTAGTTTTTTCTTTTTAGTTTTTTTTGCCTCTCTTCTGTATGTAGCCTCTAGTTTTCTTTTTTTTCTTTTTTTTTTTTGTCATTTTCTTTCTCTCTTCTATCTCTACCCTCTACCCTTTGTTTCTTTTTCTTTTTTCTTTTTTCTTTTTTTGTTTTCCTTTTTAGTCACCTTTTTTTCTATTTTTAATTTTTTTGTTTTTACTTCTTTCTCATTTTTTTCTTTTTTGGTTGTATTTTATGTTTTATATTTTTTTATTTTTGAAGAATATGGTTAAGTCGAGTACAAATTATGTATGGTGACTAAAATATCGTAACCACTCAGTATATTGTTTTCACCATCATCTTTTTTCTTTTTCCTTTTCTTCTTTTTCATTATTTTTTCTTTTTGATTTTTTTTGTATTTTTTTTCCTTCAATTCCTTCTTTATGCTTTTTTCTCTCTTCTATCTCTAACTTATACCTCTCTTTCTACTTTTTTTTTTTTTTTTCTATTTTTGGTTTCCTTCTTTTTTTATGATAACGAAAATACCATAAGCGCATATTGATTTATATTCGGACAACATTTATAATTTGAGGGCTATGTGGATCCTCAGCCATATATATTTTAATCTCAAGAAAATACAATTAATTTAAATACTTTTTTTTGATTTTTCATCGCCTGCATTGGAGTCCGACTAATACGGATCGGGCGTTGCAGGGTCCATTAAGGTGACAGTGCTCCCAACAGAGTTTTCTCCATAACTAGGGTCGTACCCTGTACCTCTGGTTAAGGGTGGAGCAGCCCCATCCACTGCACCAAAACCCATGTTGATTTTAATTCATATACTTATTTGTATATAAATACAAATGATAAATTACACATATTGACAACTAAATTATTCAAATACAAATAATAAATTTATTTGAAATATATAGTATGATACAAATAAACTTAAAGTAAAAAAAATATAAAATGCAATGACAAAAAAAATGAGGAAAAGAATATAAAAAAATAAGAAAAATGACAAAAATGACGAACCAAGAATGAAAAAGGGGGAAACGAAAATACAAAAAAAATGCAAAGAAATAAAATTGAAAAATAAGAAAGAAAAAAAGTGTAACAAACGAGTAAAAAATAAAAGAAAAAAATGAAAAAGAAAAAAAGTAAATTAAAGGAAAAAAGAAAGAGAAAAAAGTAAATTGAAGAAATAAAGAAATTAAAAAAAAAAAGAAAAGAAAGAGAAATAAAAGATAGAAAAAAATAATAATAAAGGAGTGAGACTATGAATTATATTTAATTGATAAGAGATGTTATGAATTATATAGGCTAAATGGGATAATTAGAAGCTTATATTTATTAACCCATGTAGGTCTCAAGCGAATACGAATGAGAAAGAGGGAAGCGAAAAAAAAAAAGAATACAAAGAAAAAAGAAATAAAAATAAAAAATAAAAAAATAAAAAAATGAAAAAGAAAAAAAGCAAATTAAAGGAAAAAAGAAAGAAAAAAAGAAGAAGAAAAGAAACTAGAAAAGAAAAAAAACTGCAACTTTAAGCATAGGTGAGTGATATCTGTGTTTAAATGGGTACCCATATTTTACCCATTTTGTCCATATTTGTATGAGCTTTTAAAATGAGTTGAAATCCATATTTACCTATTTGAAATATGAGTGATCCAATTCACTAGATGTATGTTAAATGGACTTTTTTCACAAATATGGGCTGAAATTGCCATCCCTAATCAGACCCACCACTCCCGTTCTAGTACTTGGCTACAAAATCTCATCCAAATTAACCAAAGATGATTGTTCCAATGCAATTGAAGAAGTTATTTTCAATATTTTTGAAGTCAATTCAACACTAAATTTCTTCTCGATATTGAAAACATTCACTATTAAATAAGTACCGTTGATGGAGAAATTTTGAATGAGATTTGAGAAAGAGGGATCATGTGGTTTCATGAAGTAGGGAAGAGGTTGCAGAAGAAAAAAATAGATGGGGTGGCTGGTTGGTGGATGAGTTGAAGGAGGAGAAAGAAAAGGGGTGGAAAATCTCTCTCTCTCTCTATATATAGTAGTGGGGTTATGTTTTAAAAACAGAATAATTTTTTACGTAGCTATGAAGCGACGCTGCTGTAGCATTGATATAGCCTGATGTGGCGCGTGTGTAGTACACTTTTCATTGTGAAGTGGGATTATAGTTTTAAGGTAGTATTTAAGTCAGTTGAAAGTTGTTTAGGGGGTAAATAGTTATCTGTAAAGTTAAAGGATAAAAGTAAATTGATCGGATAGATTTAGAAATGTCTTAATGTATTTTTTCGTTCAAATATTACACTATACATATTATGTCCACACCTAGATGGCGATTACGTAATTCTAAAATTTTGAGGCATGATAAGCAATGACTTAAGGGGCCGTTTGGTTTGAAAACAAGTTATGTTGGGATTAATTATGCTGGATAAGTTATACTGAGATAAGTTACACTTAGATTGGTTATGCTGGAATTTTTTTTTTTGAGTGTTTGATTTGTCCTATTAAAAATTGTATGCATAGCATAATTTCTAAGAATAAGTTGTTTGTTTACAAATATATCCTCCACCTTATTTTTTTTTTATATTTTCTTTGTAAGCTTTATTTATTCATTCTTAAAAATATATATTTTTTTTTATCTTATTTAGCTTAAATATTTTTGTGTGTACATTCTCATGATTGTGCCGTGTGTTTTTTAAAAAATAAAATTTTATCTTAAATTTGTTAAAGTAAAAGAGATTTAATTGTTTCTATCACTTCATTTACGTAAATATCACTCTTATATTATAAAATATTAAATTTATATTTATTTTAATTGATTTATAAAATTTAAATTTTTAAGTAATAAAAAGACTATTTAATTAAAAATATGTAATTAAGTAGTGAAGTCAACATATTTATAAGAGAAATTAAATTATAAATAAACATAAGAATTCGGCAAACAAGCTCAACATATAATATGTTCATCAATAAAAATTATATTTATAGTGTAATTTTTAATAAAAAATATATTATCAAAAAACATCACGAGTAATGAAGGAAATAGTATTAAAAAATATGAGAATATACATGGATGTGAAAGTGATGTATCAAAGAGGATTAAAGAAGGGAATTTTTGTTATTATATATATTTTAACCCGAGATAAGTTATTCCGGTATTACTATACCACCCAAAGGTAAAAATAACTTATCCCAATACTAATTATTTATTTTAGAATAAGTTATTCCACACTTTGCAATCAAATTAAGGTACTAAAAATTTAACCTGAGATTATCTCTTCTTATTCCTCACACCAAACGACTCCTAAATTTATTCAAACCTTTGCTATTCCATTGCTGAGCATACAGGATCAGGCTGACAATACACATGTATCTAGGGTTCTTTTGATAGAGTGTGTTAAATAAATAATATATTTTTTTAAATATTTTTTTATTCCAAATTATTTGACATATTTATTTTTTATACACTTTAAATGAAAATTAATAAGGGGTAAAAATTAATTATTATTAACTTATTAATTATGATTGAATGAATCTTCTTCAATTAATTATCTCTTGAATTTTTAAATATACTTACTATTTTGAGATAATTTTTTTCAAGAAACATACGTCAAGTAATTTGAGACAAAATGAGTATGATATGATTTAATACTCCCTCCGTTCCATTTTACTCGTCCCAATTTGACATTGCATAATGATTAAGAAAAATAATCAATAACATGACTACTTTATCATAGTATCCCTATTAAATAATGTTTACATTTTAATTTGGAGATAAAACAATTAATACTAAGGTTAAAAAAGGAAAAAAAATGTCTTGTCTTGATTAATGAAAAATGACAAGTAAAATGAGAAATCAAATTAGAAAATTTGAAATGAGTAAAATGAAATGGATGGAGTACTTGGTAGAAATTCTAGAACAATTACAACTAATATATGTATCTATTATACACTCTATTTGATATTATAGAGTGCTAAACTAACACATTCCATTGGATAGTATTAGTAATACTTGAATTTTAATACCATAAAATTAATACACATGAAAATACAAAAATATCCATCAAATTCTTTTAACTTTTCTACGTCCTTCTCATTTTTCCTAGAAACAAAGCCGATGATCTGCAAGGTGGATTTGGATACCTAGATGCAAAGTCTTCTGCGAGACTTCTTCCGGAGCAACATGATAGATACATGAGAAAATTGAAGGAAAGGTGTCATTTAAGTCTTGAATGAAGGATTGGTGACACTGACCAACTTAAAGGGTCAAACATAATTAAGAAACTTGATTAGGTTATTGAAGAACTTGATTAATATTTTTAAAACTTTCTAATCTTTTTAAAAATACAAATCAACCCACACCCCTCTCCTCACCAAATTAATCGTCTCTTTTCTTTTTCTCGACAGTTTCTCCTAACCAATAAAATTTTTCCTTTCAATTTCCGGTGACTTCAACATCTGGCGATGAATAGTTGGACTTTGAGTTCCTTTTCGACTTTCAACTATCAATCGACATGATAGACTTGTTCTCCATCCACAATAACTTTGAGTCCTTCATCAGTCCTTTTCTTCTTTCATTGGTAAAAATTATGGCCTTTTCAGTTTTGAAGAAAAAGAGAAACTTATGTCACGACCCGAGCCGAGACCCTGTCCGCGACTGGCATCCCGAATCATAAAGACCTAAGAGCCCTCTTATCTTGTCATCTTAAGCATATCTGATCTACTATAATTAATGTGGAAGTAAATTAGAAGCATAATAGTTATATTATTTTAACTTAACAATATGAAACATAAGTCTATACGGAAACCCGTAACCATCTATAACAAGTCTGCAAAATCTCTACTAAACTGAAAACAACAATCTGTCTGAAACCAGGATAATGTCCCTGGTCGGACCATGAACTAAATCAAATGAAATCAACATATGTGAACAAAACGCCTTCCGAAATAAGATAGGTTCAACAACTCTGAATGTCTGACAACAATATATTATTTAGCAGGATCGCGAGACTGAGCCTCAGAACCTGAACTATAGAGGGTCAATACACAATGTACTGGTACGTAGAACAATCCAAAAACAAAATATATTTTTACACAACATAGGTGAGAGCATTTCATAAAAACGTGTTAGCATAAAACATTTGAGTACACATAGGCATAATTTGATAAATTTTAAACACTTTCTTGGAATCATGACTTTACTCTTTGTTTCTCTTCTGAGCTAGATGGTACACCCCACAATCTTTAATTCCAGGGGCTATATGGAATCCGCCCTTGACTCGGCGGCCAAGCCCCCAACCCAAGTTTGCTGCAAGGGTTGGAGTCTCTGCGTCTCTACTACGCCACAGAGTTGTCGCCTACGTACAATCCCTATTTCAGGGCAACATGAACCCATGTCGGCAAATCACGATTTTGGAAAATGAGTTTTCTGAACTCGCTCCTTCTTCGGGTAACCATATAACTCTCTTACGCAAAATTTTAGACTCTCAAAAACATGAATTTTTCTTATAATCCATTTCTTTCTTATTATGTTGAGGGCACATTCATAATAAGTTATCGTCATACTCAGACTTGCAAGTCCTTCATTCATACCACAACATATCTACTACTCTTCTTATCTCAAAACACATTATTTGCCACCAAAACATTTGAACAATGCAAGAGAGTTCGTACTTCAAGAAAATGTGAAAACTTATGTAAAGATTTTCCCTTTTCGACACCTTAACAAATAATGGTCAACTCCTTCATAACAACCCATTCAATTCTTTCAATTGCCATATTTAACATTTATAAATAAGAAAACACCCTCTCTTCAATTCATAACCAATGTCAAGTTCATAAATATTATTAAAACATTTATCTCATGCTTCTAAACAGGCAATTGAATAACCTATAACATGTTAAATCAAGAGGTATCATAACACGGGAGGGAGTTTCGTTATTCACACTCTCAATTCAAATTGCAAAATTGAAAATACATACATACATATATATATGTGTGTGTGT
>NC_061112.1:46869726-46998221 GCF_002878395.1 Capsicum annuum
GCCCTCACTGCCTCTCATAAAAATAGCTATAACTTTTCGTTCTGAAATTGGTATTGTTGGAAAGAAAACTCAATTATCTACAATTTGGTGGGTATTTAGCTGAAAAACTTTTACCTATATCAAAAGTTATACGTATTTAAAGTAGACCCAAGTAGAATCAAATACCAAACATGGACGAATCAAAGGCTCTTCGCTCAACTTTGTTCTAAGTCATTCCTATGAATATTTTTCACCTCTAAAGCACTTCACACACTAGGATAATGATCATGACACATGTATTAACATATAAATTATGTGATTAAAGTTAACACACGTAGGAATGATGCTTCAAAGTCTTTCCCAAAAATATGGGGTGTTTCAGAAGTGTAGGTCTTCCATTGGATGGTTTGTGGTTGGTGAGTGTAACACCCCGACGTCTTCTTAGCCAAATTCCGTCCATGGAAAGTCTAACCATTAGCTTCTAGAATGATTTAAATTAATTTTCATGTGGAATTTCCTATATTTCAACCTTTCATTATGTAGATGACTGAATTAGCTTTCCAACAATATAAGATTCATCCCAAAAGGACCCTCGGTGAAGCAGTTATGAATAATTTATAGTTCCAGTCATAAACATCATCATTTTGGTGTCTAGCGCATCATGGAGAGAGTTAAAATGACAATCGTCAAATTCCAGTGGGGCTCCGCAATGGTGGCGTGTCGCAGAGGCACCCAATTTTCCACTCGTTAAATTCCAGTGGACCACCGCGATTGTGGCGCATCGCGATGGCACCCAAAATCGGGTTTTTAAGTTCAAATTTTTAGTTCCGTTTAGGAGTCATTAAGGGTAATTTTGACTTTTCCCTAACCTTTAAAATTGTCTAAACAAAGGATTTAGGATATATTTGAGCAACTTAACCCTATTTTCATCAAAACCATCAAGAATCCTCTCTAGGATTTCAAAATAAAAACCCAAGTAGTTCAAGATTCAACCATAGGTTTTTGAAGTTGATCGCATATTTGGAATCCCCAGGTCATAGGCTTCAATAAGAACCTATTGTCTTTCTAATTTGAGGTACGCGAGGTTTTCCTAAAATCTCATGGGCATAGAAATTATGTTTTAAGAATAGGGTTTTGAAGTTTATGAATATAATCATGTTTTAGAAGTTTTGACGGTATTGTTTTGGTCTTTAGGCCTTTTCCCCTAAATTAATTTGAAATTATGTATATATGTACGTATGTGTTCAAGAATGATTATTCAATTGAGAGAATGAATTATAATGAATCCCTCTCTTGTTATGAGTTTTTCCATATTCGTATGATATAAATTGTTTTGAATACATTTTGAAGAGCATGATATGAAATACTCTGGCTTATGCTATGTTTTAAATATAATTTTTGAACACGAAAGAAAGGGTTATGAATATTGAATATACATATAATGAAAGAGTGCATGGTTTTGCCAAAAGTACGTGACCACCATATGTTTGATGAGAGTTTTTGCATGGTTTTGACTTGAGTTTCGGAACATGAAATCTTTTATACAAATTACATGTTTTGGGTGGTCTGAAACTACATTTTTATGAAATATCATGCTTATTGCACTATGGATCAGAAATAGAACTTGCAAGTCTTGGTGTGACGACACCAACTCAGAAAATGCCATGATAAATTCATAACAGAATAGAATGCATGTTTGAAATCAGATTTATAGATTTTGTGATTAGAATGTTGCATGATTAGAAATGGTTAAAAATTGAGAAGAAAGAGATGTTTGGTGGTTTCCCGAATAAGGCATTAGTCCAGATACTCATTGTTCGAAATCGTGATTTGCCGATCCGGGTATATCTTATATTACGCTGGCCTAGTGCCGTGTGCCATATTAGAATCAGAGACTCCAACTCTTTCAGCATACTCGGGTTGGAGGCTTCCCCGTTGAGTCAATGGCGAATTCCATATAGCCCGTGGAATATCAAAAAATGTACGGGAATGCCACCTAACTCAGAAGTAATACAAAGATCAAAAATTGTTTTGACAAGAATGATTTTATGATCACTCAAATGATGCCCATGGTTCGGAATGCTCAGAATAATGAAGTCCGTCCCACTCATGGGATGAGAAAACATAATAGAACTCCCACTCCAGACCCTGTCCCTAATTCGGGAGTCCTTCCAATCCCGACCAGTGCACCTCGAGCTCCACAGACTAATGTTAATCGTCTCCCAACTGCTTAGAGGGATATTTCGAATGCCGAATTCAGATTGTCTATCCATATGCTGGCACAGTTAATGGATAATCAGGATCAATGATCAGAAGATATTGGGTCTGCATCAGTAACGTTAGAGGCTACTAGGGTGGGACAGTTCATGAGAATGAATCCACCCAAGTTTATTGGCACAAAGGTAGAAGAAGATCCGCAAGAATTTGTAGATGAAATGGAGAAAATTTTCAAAGTGATGTATGTGGATCAGATTGAAGGTGTTGAGTTGGCAGCCTACCAGCTGAAGGATGTAGCAAACCAATGGTACAATGAGTAGGAGGATGCAAAGGGTGACAGTGCTGAGCCCACAGTTTGGGATGAGTTTGTAGAAGCTTTCCTTGACAGGTTCTTTTCTCTGGAGCTAAGAGAAGCTAAAGTAGAGGAGTTTATGAACCTCAATCAGGGTAAGATGAGCGTGCAGGAGTACACTTTAAAATTTAATTAGCTGGCCCATTATGCTCCCGAGATGACGAGTAGTTTGAGGGACCGAATGAGGAAGTTTGCTTCTAGCCTTTCAGTTGATCTGGTGCTTGAGTGTCAGGGAGCTATGTTGAACAAGGATTTGGACTTTTCTAGGATGATAGTTCACATGCAACAGATAGAGAAGAAGAAAAAGAAGATTTTTGAAGCTAGGGAGAAAGAAAGACAGATAAAAAGAGCCAGATCTTCCGACCAGGGTTACAGTCAGCCTCAAAGCGGTAAGTGGGGAAATAAATGGCAGAAGAAGAAGAATTAGGGTAATGTACAGTCTGCTGCTAGTGCCCCAGTGCCCAGACCACCAGCAAATAGACGATCGCAAAGTTTCAAGACTTATCATGGATCCAGAGCATCGATACTCAGTTGCAGGGTAGTGTGGCTTAGCAGCATCGTACTTTTCTGCGGTGTGAGACTTATGGTAAAAATCATCCAGGGAGATGTCAATTGGGCATATTTGTATGTTATTCATGTGGTCAACCAGGTCACATTCAGAGGGACTGTCCATCTACTAGGAAGAATATTGGTGGTGCAAAGTCTCAAGAAAATTCTTTGGCACTACCCCCACCATAAAAGGGAGCCACATCAACTGCCGGGAGCAGTTGCAACCGGTTATATGCTTTGACCAACCGCCAGGAGGTGGAAGTTTCCCCAAACGTTGTCACTGGTACGTTACAAATCTTTTCCTATGATGTTTATGTGTTACTTAACCCTGGGTATACCCTATCCTATGTGACCCCTTATGTGGCTATGGGTTTCGAGTGTGAGCCCAATATGATTTCTGAACCTTTCTCTATTTCCACTCCGGTAGGTGATTCTGGTGTGGATAAGAGGGTGTATAAAAATTATGTGGTATCTATTCTTAGCTGGGATACTGTGGCAGACCTCATAGAACTCGATATGGTTAATTTTGATGCTATCTTAGGGATGGATTGGCTCTATTTGTGCTATGCCATATTAAATTGTACGACTCAAAGAGTCACTTTTTCTTTCCCAAATGAGCCAGTGATAGAATGGGAGGACATTCTTTAGAACCTAAAGGGCGCTTTATATCCTAACTCAGGGCCCAGAGACCATTTCTAAAGGCTTTTTGTACACCTTATCTGGGTTAAGGACTCTAATGCCGAGGGTCTTCCTCTTCAGTCTGTCCATGTAGTAAATGAATTTCCAGAAGTTTTTCCAGATGATCTCCCAGGAATACCACCTGATAGGGAGATAAAGTTCGGTATTGATGTGTTGCCAGATACCCGCCCCATCTTTATTTCGCCATATAGAATAGCTTCTGCAGAACTAAAAGAGTTGAAATAACACCTATCAGATCTTCTAGATAAAGGTTTTATACGCCCCAGTGTGTCACCTTGGGGTGCGCCTGTACTCTTCGTGCGAAAGAAAGACGGTTCCCTTTGTATGTGCATAGACTACCATCAGCTGAATAAAGTCACGATTAAAAATAAGTATCCTTTTCCTAGGATTAATGATCTTTTTGACCAGCTTCAGGGTGCTAGATATTTTTCAAAGATAGACCTTCGTTTGGGATACCATCAGTTGAAGGTTAGAGAGTTAGATATTCCTAAAACAACTTTCTAAACTAGATATGGTCATTATGAATTCTTAGTCATGTTCTTCGGATTGACTAATTCCTCTGCAGCTTTCATGGACCTAATGAATAGGGTTTTCCATCAGTTCCTGGATCTGTTTATGATACTATTCATTTATGACATCTTGATTTATTCCAAAAATGAGGAGGATCATGCCACTCACCTCTGAATTATTCTTCAGACTCTTAAAGATTATAGCTTGTATGCAAAATTCTCCAAGTGTGAATTCTGGCTTAATGCCATTGCATTCTTGGGTCATATTGTGTTTAGTGACGGTATTAGAGTGGATCCCTAAAAAGTTAAAGCAGTAAAAAATGGCGTAGAACCGTGACTCTAACTGATATTCGGAGCTTCTTGGGTCTGGCGGGTTATTACAGAAGGTTTGTAGAGAGTTTTTGCTCCATAGCTGCTCCGCTCACTAAATTGACTCAGAAAAAGGTGAAGTTTGTGTGGTCTGACTTGTGTGAAAATAGTTTTGAGAAGTTGAAAGTCAAGCTGACTACTGCTCCTATTTTGACTCTTCCCGAGAGGGTAGATGGTTTTGTGGTATACTATGATGCATCCTATATGGGACTTAGTTTTGTTCTAATGCATCATGGTAAGGTGGTAGCTTATGCTTCTAGGTAGTTAAAGGTGCATGAGCAAAACTATCCCACTCATGACTTGGAGTTAGCATCCGTGGTGTTTGCACTAAGAATCTAGAGAAATTATCTCTATGGAGTGCATGTTGATATTTATACTGACCACAAAAGTTTGCAGTATGTTTTCTCGTAGAAAGAATTGAACCTCAAGCAGAGGTGTTGGATGAAGCTTTTAAAAGACTATGATATAAGCCTACATTACCATCCGACCAAGGCAAATGTTGTAGCAGACACTCTCAGCAAGTTGTCTATGGGCAACCTTTCTCATGTTGAAGAGGGGAGGAGAGAGATGGTAAAGGACATTCACCGCCTTGCAAATCTGGGAGTACGACTCTTAGATTCCAAAGATAGAGGGGTGATTGTTCATGAGATAGCTAAATCATCCCTTTATGCCGAAGTTAAGAAAAGCAGGCCGAAGATCCCATCTTGATGCAGATTAAGAGAGATATGGGTCAACAGAAAGTGATGTCGTTTGAGACTGGTGGTGATGGTATTTTGAGATATCAGGATATATTGTGTGTGCCTGATATAGATGGGTTGTGGGAAAGAATCCTTAGCGAGGCTCACACGTCGAGGTATGTTGTTTACCCAGGCTCTACAAAAATGTATCATGATTTGAAAACCATTTATTGGTGGAATAATATAAAGCATGATGTGGCTAAGTATGTTACCAAGTGTTTGAATTATCAGCAAGTCAAAGGTGGAACACATAAGGCCAGGTGGTACTTCTCAAGAGATAGCATTGCCTTTATGGAAATGGGAGATGATCAATATGGACTTCATTACAGGACTTCCGAAGTCCTAAAACCAGTATGATTCTATATGGCTAATTGTCGATAGGCTGACCAAGTCGGTGAACTTTCTACCTGTCAGGACTAACTATTCGGGAGAGGATTATGCTAAGCTGTTTGTCGCAGAAATAGTTCATTTGCATGGGGAACCTGTGTCTATCATATCTGACCTAGGTACGCAGTTTTCTTCTCAATTTTAGAAATTTTTTCAGAAAGGTTTAGGTACCCAAGTGAACCTAAGTACAACATTCCACCCTCAGACTAATGGGCAAGCTGAGCGCACTATTCAGACCCTTGAGGATATGTTGAAGGCCTGTGTGATTGATTTTAAAGGTAGTTGGGTGGAGCACTTGCCATTGATAGAGTTCGCATATAATAATAGTTTCCATTCTAGTATTAAGATAGCACAATTTGAGGCATTGTATGGGAGAAGATGTAGGTCACTAATAGGGTGGTACAAAGTGGGTGAGATGCAGATGTTTAGGCCTGATCTTGTTCATCAGGCAATGGAAGATGTGAAGCTTATTACAGAAAGACTTAAAACAGCTCAGGGTCGTCAACAATCCTACGCTGATATTAGGAGAAGAGAGTTAGAGTTTGAGGTTGGAGATTGGGTATTTCTTAAGGTTTCTCCCATGAAGGGATTTATGTAATTCGAGAAGAAGGGTAAGCTAAGTCCTCACTATATAGGACCATACCAGATTGTGAGAAGAATAGGTGGAGTTAAGTATGAATTAGAGTTGCCTGTAAGTTTGGGTCCTATCCATCCGGTATTTCATATATCCATGCTGAAGAAGTACATTGGAGATTATTTGTTAGTAGTACCCATCGAAGAAATCAAGGTGACAAACTCTTTGTCCTACGAAGAAGAGCCGGTAGCAATTTTGGATCTCCAAGTTAGAAAGTTGAGAAGCAAAGAGATTGTTTCGATTAAAGTGTTATAGAGAAATCAGAAAGTCAAAGAAGCAACTTGGAAATTAGAAGAGGATATGAGAGATAGATACCCAAATTTATTTGATCCGGTGAATGAAGTAATGGAAGGTACAATCTTTGTACTTTTCTTTCCATGCCTTTGTTTTCTTGAAATTGTGCTTGTCTGTTTTCTGCATCATCATTTGGGGACAAATGATCCCAATGGGGGATATTGTAACACCCCGACATCTTCTTAGCCAAATTTTGTCCATGAAAAGTCTAAGCATTAGCTTCTAGAATAATCTAAATTAATTTTCATGTAGAATTTCCTACATTTCAACCTTTCATTACGTAGATGACTGAATTAGCTTTTCAACGATATAAGATTCGTCCAAAATAGACCCTCGGTGAAGAAGTTATGAATAATTTATAGTTCCAGTCATAAACATCATCATTTTGGTGTCTAACGGGTCGCGGAGAGAGTCAAAATGACAATCATCAAATTCCAGTGGGGCTCCGCGATGGTGGCGCATCACAGAGTCACCAATTTTCCACTCATTAAATTCCAGTGGACCACCGCAATTGTAGCGCGTCGTGGTGGCATCCAAAATCGGGTTTTTAAGTTTAAATTTTTAGTTTCGTTTAGGAGTCATTAAGGGTAATTTTGACTTTTTCTTAATCTTTAAAACCATCCAAACAAAGGATTTAGGGTATGTTTGAGCAACTTAACCCTATTTTCATCAAAACCATCAAGAATCATCTCTAGGGTTTCAAAATAAAAACCCAAGTAGTTCAAGATTTAACAGTAGGTTTTCAAAGTTGATCGTATATTTGGAATCCCCAGGTCGTAGGCTTCAATAAACACCTATTGTCTTCCTAATTCAAGGTACGCGGGGTTTTTCTAAAATCTCATGGGCATAGAAATCATGTTTTAAGAATGGGGTTTTGAAGTTTATGAATATAATCATATTTTAGAAGTTTTGACGGTATTGTTTTGGTCTTTAGGCCTTTTCCCCCAAATTGATTTGAAATTATTCAATTAAGAGCATGAATTATAATGAATCCCTCTCTTGTTATGAGTTTTCCCATCTTCGTATGATTTAAATTATTTTGAATGCGTTTTGAAGAGCATGATATGAAATACTCTGGCTTATGCTATGTTTTCAATATGATTTTTGAACATAAAAGAGAGGGTTGTGAATGTTTAATATACATATAATGAAAGAGTGCATGGTTTTGCCAAAAGCACGTGACCACCATATATTTTTGAGAGTCTTTGCATGGTTTTGACTTGAGTTTCGGAACATGAAATCTTTTATACAAATTACATGTTTTGGGTGGTCTGAAACTACATTTTTATGAAAGATCATGCTTATTGCATTATGGCTCAGAAATAGAACTTGCAAGTCTTGGTGTGACGACACCAACTCAGAAAATGCCATGAGAAATTCAGAACAGAATAGAATGCATGTTTGAAATTAGATTTATAGATTTTGTGATTAGAATGTTGCATAATTAGAAATGGTTAAAAATTGGGCAGAAAGAGATGTTTGGTGGTTCCCCGAATAAGGCATGAGTCCAGATACTCATTTTCTAAAATCGCGATTTTCTGATCTGGGTATATCTTATATTACGCTGGCCTAGTGTCGTGTGGCGTATTAGAATCAGAGATTCCAACCCTTGCAGCACACTCGGATTAGAGGCTTCCCGGTCGAGTCAATGGCAGATTCCATATAGCCCGTGGAATATTAAAAAATGTAGGGGAGTGCCACCTAACTCAAAAGTAATACAAAGATCAGAAACTGTTTTGACAAGAATGATTTTATGATCACTCAAATGCTGCCCATGTGTTTCCAGAAACTATTTTATGCATGACGTTTGATGAAAAATTTCTCTCATCTATTTTATATATATGTTCAAGTACTCTATTTTGGATTGCTTTACGTGCCAGTACTTTTTTACTGACCCTCCGTCCCTCTAGGTTCTGAGGCACAATCTAGGGATCCAGATAAATAGTAGATATTTCAGATCGCAGATCTGATTGTATAGTGGTGAGCCTTCTATGATCCAAAAGGCCTGGTTATTTCAGATAATTATCTTTAGTTCTGTTTGGTCTACTGGGGGCCTTGTCCCAGTTTTCAGACAGTTTGTTTAGTCCATAGTAGAGATTTCACAGACTGAGTCAGATATTATTATTTAGATATATTTTGGATTTCAGTTTTTAGTGTTATGATCACATCCAGGTTGACTATCTTTTTGTATTAGATTTCTATTTTCGCATTATTTTTATTATATGAATATTGTGCATGATTACCAGATAAAGCAGGGTGTTCTGGGCCATCATGGTTCAGAATGCTCGTTATGGCCAGGGCCCTGGTTTGGGTTGTGACAGTGAGACTAGGTTGTTTGGTCCTGACTTGGTTCACCAAGTCATCTAGGGCTCAAAGTGTGTTTTTTTCTCTAAATTATTGGTATTTTCAGGCATATATCTCTTCCCTTAAAATTTCATTTTTATATTTGCATGCAATGGATTGGTAGTCATATGGTTTTAATTTTTGGTTTGGAATTTGGTTGAGGGTTTTGGATGGTTATTGTCCAAATGGAATTCCCATGGTTTACATGTATTTGTTTATACTTTATGGATGGATTTAGAACTCATTGGGTGCATGGGTATGGATAATAGAATGGGGGTCATGGATTTATCCAAATTTATGAATAATGGAATGGGGGTCATTGATTCCCCAAAATTTTATGGCTTTTTGGTATTGAAATTGGTAATAATCTCAAACCACCTTGTGAAATTGGTTTTTAAACATAGCTACATATATGCTTTAACCATTTTTAAAACTATTGTATGTCGTAAAAAGGTTAATGGAATATAAATGGTTTTAAAAGGCCTTAATGGCTAGGATTTGGTTTATAAATTAGAGCTTGGGGGTCGTGGATTCTCCCAAGTTAGTAGATGACTGGAACAACATAATTTTATAAGCTTGCAAGTATAGTGGTATGACATTACCAATAATGAATGGCTTACTAAATGGTTATTGGGTAAATGGATGAGTTATGTGTAAATATTTTAATTTGGGCTTAAAGGGGGTTGTGTAGCTCGTTGTGAAGGTGGAGGTCCCGGGGAGACCAATATTGGAAACCACGTTTGCTGGTGTATGTTTTTATGACTGTGTGCATAGTTCACACTTTATATATATACTTGGGATTGGCTGGAGTTGAGGATTCTCTTGCCCTTTCTCGGATTTCTCTGATTTGTATGGCTAACACACACGAGGGTCCTTCCGATTGGGGGAGCCAAACCATATAGACTGTGGGTGTATTTTAGGACTGTTAGAGCTATACAGTCCAGGTTGATGATTATAATTCTCATGCTAAACCTTTTCCCCTATCCCAGCATCTTATATATATATATATATATGCATGTATGTGAACATTTACATCAAATTTAGATTTGATTTTGAAATGATATTATTTTATCCTTTTCCCGAGTTACATGTTACTGCTCATCCCACTAACCATCCCTGAATGTTGCATCATTTTATGATGTAGGGTTCTAAGGGTTTTTCTGTTGTCATGTGCAGTTTTAGGTGGCCCGATTCGTCAGTTGATTCATGATGAAGTGGTGAGCTTCTTTGTTTCAGAACTTGGTCATTCCATTGGCTTCTTTCCATATTTTGGAATTGAAGAGTTCACATTAACATTATCATTGTCATTGCTTTTGTCATGGTCTAGGGCATATCCCGACATAGTTTGATAGTCAAATTTGTTTAGAGGATTTTGTGAACATGTATGGATTGGATGGTGTTGTTGAATATTATAGCTTATTCTTGAGTTACATTAACTATTTTATCTTTATTTTAAAATTATCTTTCACTTTGTTATTATTTGGATTATGCTCGAATTGGATTGGCTATGATGGTGGTCTCCGATACTCTGTGGGCTTGAGATATTTTTTATGGCTAGGCTCGGGGTCGGGTCATGACATTATACTATCCCGCATAGAGTTTTACCAGTAATCCTCCTTTAGATTTTTGGGCTAGTGGCACTTATGCTCAGTCTCCACAAGGAGATATCTCTAATGTAGAGTTCTGTTAGTCTATTCATATGCTTGCTTAGTTAGTGGCATCGCAGTCTTGTTAGTCTAAACATGTTAGTTCTGTTGCTCATTCATCTGAGGTCACTTGAGTTGGCCAATATATGAGGTTGAATCGCCCAACCTTTACAGGCTCTACGATTGAGGAGGATCCTCAAAGGTTTATTGATGAGATGGAGATAATTTTTAGGGTTATACATGCTACTAATGTAGAGTGTGTGGGTTTGCTACTTATCTATTGAAAGATGTTTCTTACCAGTGGTATATGGAGTGGGAAGCGATAAAGGGTGATGATGCTGAATAGGTAGTGCGGGATGACTTTTTAAGTGCCGATCACTTCTTTCCTTAGGAGTTGAAGGAATCTAAGGATGAGGAGTTTGTTAGTATGAAGAGTAATATGAGTGTCAAGGAGTACGCTCTAAAATTTTAGTAGTTAGCTCGATATGCTCCTGAATTGGTGTCTAATATAAGGTCCCAAATGAAAAAGTTTGCTTCTGGGTTGTCCTGTGATTTAGTGATAGAGTGTAAGGATGAAATGTTGAATAATGATATGGACATCTCTAGGCTGGTAGTTTATATGTGGTATATTAAGAATAAGAAAAAGAAGCAGGCAGAGATAAGAGAGGCAGAATAAGAAGTTTAATTTTAGAGCAGGGTGCAAGTCAACTAAATAATGGGAGAGATAGTAGACAATGGACCAAAAAGAAGAATTGGGGAAATTCGTATTCGGCTGCCAATGCTCCTTATCCTAAGATTTCAAGTGGTTTTATTTTTCAGGCTAGCAGTGGTCCTAAGGCACAGGGTGCCTAATCTCAGGCTAGTGGAGCTCAGTCAACCCCACTTTATCCTCCTTGATGTTCTTGTAGGAAATTCACCATGCTTATTGTAAGAAGGAGAAGAATCTGTGCTATAATTATGGTCAACCTAGTTATATGCAGTAGGATTGTCCCTTAGCCAGGGTTGCTACTAGAGCTAATAAAGTTCCAGATGCAACTTCTTCAGCTGCTGCACCAAAGAGTGCTACTTCTAGTACCGACACTAGACAAAATCATCTCTACTCTCTTGGTAGTCATTAGGAATGTAAGGCATCCCCAGATGTTGTTGCTGTATGTTATAGCTCTTTTACCATGATATTTATTATTTTTTAATTTGGTTTCTACCCTTTCTTTTGTGACCCCTTATGTGACTATGCATTTTGGTTTGGTCTTGAAAGCATTTTTGAGCCCTTTTCTATTTCTACTCCGATGGGCAATTCTATTATGTCTAGAAAAATATATACGGGTTGTGTGGTGTCCATTCTTAATAGGGAGACATTGGTGGATCTGATACAGTTGTATATGGTGGATTTTGATACTATTTTGGGGATAGATTGGCTTCATTCATGCTATGCTTCTCTGTATTGTAGGACTTGAAAGGTCAGTTTCCATTTTCCTAATGAAATTATGATCAAATGGGAAGGGAGTTCCTTAGTACCTAAAGAAAGGTTTATTTTCTTTCTTAAAGCTCAGAAATTAATTTCTAAAGGGTGTCTTTATCATCTAGTTCAGGTTAGGATTCTAACTCTGAAGGTCCTTCTTCGCAATCCATCACTGTAATTGATGAATTTCCTAAAGTTTTTCTTGATGATCTTTCTTCCTAGAATTCCTCCCAGTAGGTAAATAGATTTCAGATTGATCTCCTGTCGGATACTCATCCTATTTTTATCCCTTCTTATTAGATGGCTCCGGCTGAATTAAAGGAGCTTAAGGAGAAGTTAAAAGATCTTCCTGATAAGGGTTTCATTCATCCTAGTATTTCTCTATGGGGTGCTCCTGTGCTTTTCATGAGAAAGAAGGATGGGTATCTTTGGATGTGCATAGACTATCATCAACTAAATAAGGTGGAAGTGAAGAATAAGTACCCTCTTCCTAGGATTGGTGATCTTTTCAACCAGTTTCAGGGTGCTAGGTGTTTCTCTAAGATTGATCTTCATTGGAGATATCACCAGTTGATATTCCCAAGAATGCTTTTCGAGCTGATATTGTCATTATAAGGTTTTGGTTATGTCATTTGGGTTTACTAATGCTCCTACTGGTTTCATGGATCTTACAAATCAGGTGTTTAGGTAATTTATAGATTTGTTTGTGATAGCTTTTATTTATGACATCTTGGTGTAGTCTAAGAGTGAGGAGGATCATTCTAATCACCTCTAAATTGTGTTGCAGACTCTTAAGTATCAGAAGTTGGATGCAAAATTTTCTAAGTGTGAATTTTGTCTTAGTGCTGTGACTGGTATGTTTTTTTTTCTAGTGAAGGGATCAAGGTGGATCCACAAAAGATTTAGACAGTTAAGAAATGGCCTAGACCCACGATTTCAACAGACGATAGAAGCTTCTTGGGCTTGGCTCGATATTATAGGAAGTTTGAGGAGAGTTTCTCTTCTATTATTTCTCCACTGACTAAGTTAACTCAAAAAAGGTTAAGTTTTTGTAGTCCGATGCATACAAAGTTATTTTTAAGAAACTGAAGGAGAAGGTGATTTCTACGCCAGTTTTGACCCCGCCCGAGGTTAATGATAGTTTTGTTCTGTATGTGATGTGTCTCAGGTGGGACTGGGTTTGTTTTAATGCATCATGGTAAGGTTGTGGCTTATGCTTCTAGGCAACCTAACGTTTATAAGAGGAATTATCTAACTCATGATTTAGAGTTGGCGGTGGTGGTCTTTTCATTGAAAATTTGGCTCCATTATCTATATGGGGTGTTTGTAGATATTTAGTCTGACCATAAACGCTTGCAATATTTATTTACGCAAAAGGAATTGAATCTCTGGACACACCCGAAAGTATTTTCTGAGACTGACAGGTAAAGCAATAATGGAATTCCTTCTCTTGGCAGCACCAAAACCGATGGTGCAAACAAATATTCCTTGATGCGGCCAAAAGCTCTTTGACATTCTTCTGTCCACTCATTCAATGCATTTTTCTTCAGCATCTTGAGAATTGGCTTGCATATGACTGTCGACTGAGCGATAAACCTTCTAATGTAATTCAAATGACCCATGAAACTCATAACTTCCTTCTTGGTGTTCGATGGTGGCAATTCCTGAATTGTCTTGATTTTGGATGGGTCTAGCTCGATGCATCTTCTGCTGACTATGAACCCCAACAATTTTCACCTCAATTTCTTTATGGATCATATCATGGAAAATCATTGTCATAGCCCTCATATATGTTACACCCGCATTTTTGAGATCAAACGGCATCACCCTATAATGATAAACACCCTAAGGTGTAATAAAAGCCGTCTTTTCTGCATCTTTCTCATCCATCAATATCTGATGATACCCAGCAAAGAAATCAATGAATGATTGCATTTCATGCCTTGCACAGTTATCAATAAGGGTATGAATGTTGGGCAACGGAAAATTATCTTTAGGACTGGCTCTATTCAAGTCCCTATAGTGAACACAAATTCGAATCTTGCCATCCTTCTTCGGCACTGGGACAATGTTGGCTAGCCACTTCGGATAGTTTATGACCTCCACGACCTTAGAATGGATTTGTTTCATCACTTCTGTCTTGATCTTCAGACTAAAATCTGGCATGAATTTCTAAATTTTTTGCTTGACTGAATCAAACTCTAGATTTAGCGGCAACTTATGTGACATAATACTGGTGCTCAATCCCGACATATCATCATAGGACAAAGCAAACACGTCAATATATTCCCGCAACAGGTGAATGAAATCTCTCTATTGTGCTTCCGCCAGGTGAACACTGATGCTTGCCTCCTTGATTTCATCGTGATCTCCCAGGTTGACTGTTTCAGTTTCCTCTAGGTTGGGTTCTTCTTGATTCTCAAACTCATTCATATCTTCAACTAATTGTTCCTCATCACCGTACTTCCAATCATCATCGTTCTCTTTATTTTGTTTGTTTAAACTTTGACATGACATGACTTTGGCAGATTTTAAGTTGCTATTACTATAAGGGACAAACAAACCAAGTTAGATGATAACAAGATAACAACAAAATATATGACTAGGAGTGTTTTAGAAATAATAGAATTTTCTAAATAAATGAAGGCCTTCTCATTGAAATTCGAGAGATAATTACAAAACCATGGATCATGGGGCCTCCTCTGGATCATCACTAATTTTAAAAACTATTAGTAATTGCCCTTTCATCTACCACGAAGGGCGATGGGTTATGAGTGGAGTGGAGGTCCAATTTTGCAAGGCCTTCCCTGGAGTAATCTGCTTCACCCCGCTGGACTTTGGGAAATCTTCTGGTACAACATTGTATCCCTTAAACAAATATCCTATCCCATCCCCAAGACTATCATTATCTGACACCTCTCTACAGGAAATAACTGGAACAGGAGTGGCAAGGGCCTAAACAGGCTCTTCTCTGACTCATCCTCAACCCTATCCTTCTTGGTAGGCTAATATCCTAACCCATACTTAGAGCCATTCTTTGGGATCACAATAGGATTGTTAATTCCTTGTAGATCCTTACCCAAACCTCGACCAGGTTCGAACCCATTTCTTAACATCACCGTCGTAATCATTTTGTATATAGAAGGCATTGGCACTTTGGACATTGGATCCCTGTCCACAACATTTACAATTTCCACTATATAGAAATTGCTACCTTTTAGAACATCTTCATTCACCAGCACATAACCATTGGGATGATTCGCTTGACTTCCTTCTCCTTGGATGACTACTTCATGATCCTCCAAAATAAACTTCAATAATTGATTAAGGGGTGACTAAACTACCTTTGCACCATATATCCATGGTCTTCTTAAGAGCAAGTTGTAGCTAGGATGGATATCTATACATGAAACTTAGTTTTGAACTCAGTAGGTCCCATTTGGATATACAAATCAATTTCTCCTATGGTATCTCTCTGCCCTCCATCGAATGTTCTCACATTTATATGGCTTTGATGAATTTTTCCAGATCATAGCTCATTTAAACCAACGTAGAGAGGGGGCAAATATTCACACCAGATCCTTCATCTATTAATACCTGATTAATCGCATAATCTCGATAAATGGCAGTGATATGCAGGGCTTTGTTGTGCATCACTTCTTTAAATGGCAACTCTTCATCACTAAATGATATGCGATGATTCCCCACAATGTTTCCTATCATCGCAGCCAGGTTCCTAACACTCGATCCTGCGGGAACATATGCTTCATCCAAGACTTTTGATAAAGCTTGTCGATGGTATTACAAACTCATTAATAGTGCCAAAATGGAGATTTGGGATACTGTCTTCTCTAAATCTTTCACAATTGAGTAATCTTTTGGTTGCATACGCCTCCAAAATTCCTCAGCCTTCCCTTCAGTGATTGCCCTTTTCTATGAATTCTTTTTATTTGTTAATTTCTCAGGGATATAGCATCATCCCAACCGCATCATACCTTGGGCAACAACGGTCTGTACAATGAATTCCTTCCTTGATGGGGGAGGGTGCACCTGACTTGGAGTCGTCATCACTATAAATGAGGATTTCTCGTTGATACTTAGGGCAGCCATAACCCTCTCTATCTTTCCTACCTCTTCTGCCCTTTTGGGTTTTTCGGAGTTTACCTTAGTAATGGTCTTGCCAGATTCCCATTCACCCTCAACTTCAATCATATTAACTATAGGTCCCCCATGATTGGGCAATGGATTACTGTTAGTATTTGGTGTAGGTGCCTGGAGCGTGATGACCTTCTGATCGATTAAATACTGGATTCTGTATTTCAGTTAGATACAATCCTCTGTGTCCCACTTCTCCTGAATGATAGACACAATATTGATTTGCATTAAAAAATCAAGAGTTGGGATTGACAGGCCTTGGCTGTATTGGTTGCAAATAACCAGCATTCTTTAATCTTTCAAACAATTAGGTGCGACTTTCAGCTAGTGAGGTGAAGTGTTAGGGAGTTTTATTTTTATGGTTTGGATGTGGGGGGTTATAATGGCTTTGATTTGTAGGAGGAGGTACTTGGTGATAATTTGGAGGCGCTTGGGAATTTATTCGATTATTTGGAGGAGTGGATTGGAAATGAGACTGATAATTTGGATGTAGAACTGGGTATTAGGGAAAGATATTTGGCTGTCGAGCTTGGTATGAGGATTAGAGGTTTGGGAGTAGAGCTTGGTATTAGGGGTGGGCATAGAATACATGTTGAAGGCTTGGTGACGGTGGAGAAGAGAAAACATTCCTAGAGTTGATCTTCCTTTTTGTTTTTGCAACAGGATTACCAGAAATCGTGCCACATCTTTATTTTTCTTCTTTGAAAACATGGCAGCCCCAGATGATGCTGGGGTCTTGGCAATTTTTCCTGTCTGAATACCCTCTTCCAATGATTCTCCTATTTTTACCAAATCCGCAAAAGTTGCCCTGACAGCTGACACCATCCTGGTATAATATTCACCTTTCTATGTGCGAAAGAACATGGATACCATTTCTTCCTCGGACATGGGGGGTTGCACTTTGGCAGCTTCTTTCCTCCAACAAAAAGCATAGTCTCAAAAACTCTTATCATTTCTCTGTTTGATCCGATCTAGAGAATATCGATCAGGGACTATTTCAATGTTGAATGCAAACCTATCAAGGAAGCCCTTGGCCAATACTTTCCAACCAGTCCATCTTTTCGGCTCCTGAGACATGAACCATTCTAAGGCTTCGCTGCTTAAAATTTTACTGAATAGGTGCATCAACATCGCCTCATTTTTTCCTATCTATACCAGTTTCTCACAGTACCTTCTCAGATGAGCCATTGGATTTCTTGTACCGTCAAACATTTCAAACTTAGGAACTTTGTACCCATCTGGTAGGTATACTCCAGGGTGAACATATAAATTGTCATTCCCAAACCGTCGTGGTCCCTGGCTCCATGAGACTCTTTGATCCTCATGATCTCTTTATTTATAGCTAGAAAATTCCTTTCATTCTCGGTCCTCCACTTTTTCTCCTTCTTCTCATAATGTTTCATCTCGGGATTAGGAAGGGGGCTTGATTTTGTGGATGAAAGGAATTTGGTTTGTAAGTGGGGAGGAAGTTTTGGAAATTAGGAAGGTTTTGTGGACTTTACGAGTAGTTTGGCAGAATCTGAGAAGGATTTTGCAGATTTAGAAATGAATTTGGGGGATTCGAAGGTAGGTTTGACATATTTTGTGGGTTTGAGAGTGAATCTTGTGGATTTGGGAATGCATTTTTTTGATTTGAAAATGTGTTTTGAGGATTTAGGAATGGATTTGGAGATGGGTTCTATGGGGTCAGAGATGGATTTTGCGGATGGTAGATGTCTGGGTTATTTTCATGATTGGTATTTTGGACAAATGAGGGAGCGGAGATGGATGATACATTATTTGGCTGATCCCCAAGAGTAGGGGTGCTGAGGGGAGGAATTCGAAGTGGAGTCCCGTGTCCTCCCGGAGCGGGAGCATGACTGTGATGGCCAAGTTAGCCAAATCCCGAGTGCGATTTATTTCTTCCTGTAGCATATCTAACTTTCTTGCAAGTTCCGCAATCATCTCATTCTGTTCTGCTATTACATTGTCCCGGATAGTCAGTGCGCTTTCTTCATCATTTCCTGTTATTTTTGAATGATGGTCAGAGGATGGGATTTTGTGGCTTTCGATCGTGTGAAGTAGGGATGTTCTGCCAGCTTATATCAACACGGAGTAATTTCTATTATTTGTAAAGTAAAATAACTCAAAAACAAATATGTTAGTTTCCGTATGTGATAAGTAATACAAAATATTTGATAGGAAATAACCACATAGAGTTGTTTGAGTCATAGCCAAATTCATCCATAGGACATAGTGGATAAACATGACTTTGATCCAAACAAATGCACATAAGCACATAAAAGAGTTATATCACACAAAAATATTATAATAACGCATATCTTAGCTGGGTTGACCCTTTTTGAGCCAAGGGTTCAGGCCTAACAATTTTTGAAGAAAATATATTTCCTCGAAGTCAATCCATTAACCCCCAACTTATATAGACACGAAAAAAGGCATAAATTCCTACAAAAGATAATGAAAGAGGGATACAATCTTTAGGAAAAAAAAGAAAATAACATAAAAGAATATAAGTTCCTGCGCAGGGGAAATTGAAAAACTGGCTACCGGAGGCTCCTTCGTCTGCCTTTGCCTTCTTTACCTTGTTTACCTCTTGTGCTATTTGATACCTATTGATGATAAGATGACTTTCGTGTAATTGTGCCTTGCTGTCGTAAGTCATTTTTCCTATACTATCGAGTTGAGAAGCCATGCTATCATCCAAATTGATTAAACACTGCCAAGCATCATCAACCTCTTGCCTAGCTCTTTTCAACTCTTCCCTGAACATACATATGGTTAAAGAATCTTTTACATGCATCTGTCGGTGCGCGATTTCATTTTTCTAAAACTCATCCTGAAGCCTGTAGAGTCGGATCTGATGCTCGAATTCAACATCCACGACTCGAGTGGGCACGTTCGGCCCCAGAATCAATGCTCCGGCGAGGCTCTTTTTTAACCATTCTTTGTAAGTATGGCGGACTTCAGGTTCATACCCTATATGGAAAGAGACTTTCGTCCACCTTCTCCTTCTCCACCCATTTATCATGTAGTCTTTGAGTGAGGGTTCGATTTTATCATAGTCGGTGAAGAATTTGAGCATAGAATCGATTTAAGACATCTCTTGCTTAATCTTGAATTTCCTAAGAACTCGGCCAGAATTGTAGGGACGGGTTCTCCTGAGACCCAGAAGCACTAGAAAAGGCCACTCGCCTCCTCGAATAATGTATTTCCCTGAATAAAGATAGTTAATGGACCATTGGACATCATCATCTCCTAATTCTCTAAGAGTCTTAAACCAAAATTAATGAGATGCTTCCCTTTTGAATTTGTGTAAAAACAACTACATGTTGTGCGATTCTAGCAGATTCTACCTTGTTTTGTAGTCAGCTTGTGTCGTTCTAGGATTTTTCACCAAATGCATTATCATCCACCATTGTAATATAAGGTTGCAGCCTTGAAAGAAACGATTTTTGACTTGACATCTTCCGAAAGCTCGATATATGTCGGTGACAATCATGGGAGCTAAGTTATGGAATACCTTTTTAGAATTGTACTCTATTCCAAAGAAGAGTGCATGGGTCACTGAGACAACCCTCGAATGAATTGTGCCATTTTCCCCCTGTGGGAACACCATGGTTCCAAGTAGGCCTACCGCAAACGCAAAGGCTCTCGTCTTCTTCCATTTTGCTTCTGGCACAAATTTATGCCCAAATTTATGAAAAGCATTGAATCTTCCGAACCGATGATACAACTCACGAAAGTGATATTTTCTCCATCACGTTCTCCTAGCCAGGTGTCGTTGTCAGTTAAAAATACCTCCTTGATCTTTTGATGATCCCACACAACCGGGACTAAAATATTCTTATCAGGTGTCTCCCTTCTCTTAAAACATATTTCCGTACTCTCGTAACAAATTAATACCTCTTCAATGGTGGGAGTCAATTCAACATCCCCAAAGCAAAATACCATATTCTGATCATCCCAAAATATTGTTAGTACATGGATTATTTCGGGCCAAGCATCCATCTCGATCAAAGAAAGAAGATGCCCAATGTGTGTTCTAACAATCTTTTTCTCTTCTGCGCTCATGTGGTCCCACCATAGTTTCAAGAAATCATCAGGTTTAGTAACCATCTTGAACGTTTTGTGGGAATGTAGTTGAGCCATATCCTACATGAAAGCAGACAAAGATAAGCCTCCCCCCGACCCCAAAGGATAATGGATTGAATTTAGACAAGCATGTATTTTTATCAACACATAAATATGATTCGTCTGTAATTGACTCAGGGTCAATAGACACGGGGCGGGTTTTCTAATGGGCCAAATACCCCTCTCGGGTATTGGGTCGTCCTAGGCTCATGCCTAAAATAGGGTTTTGGTTTCGTTCTATCCTCGGTGGTCAAAGTGGGTTTGAACACTGGTTCTTAAGAGGAAAACTTGAGTTTCAAAATATGAGTAATGTCAGATGACTCACGTGCTAATAAGCTGTTCATATTTCCAACATATTTTGAAATTGAACAGTAGGGGCCGGGACATCCACGAAACCCCAAAACAGTTTAAATAATACAGGAATACGCCATGAGATACGATAATTAAACTTTACAGAATCGAAACATATAGACATATAAACAGTTAATCAAAAGACAAAATCAAACATTTGGTTAGAACCTAGTTAATCATTCCCCAGCAGAGTCGCCATTTCTGTTTTGCGAAAATTTTGACTTGAAAGAAGAGTCGCCACTTAATTTTGAAAAGAAATTAAGAAATCTTTAGAGAGTTACTTAAAATGATTCAAAATAGGAAAATTATTTTAAGTTAGAGATTCTGAGAAAGCGATTCTTATTAACGTTTTAGGAAGGTGTTAGGAACCTAAAACGTCCGCTAACTTGTGGTTGTCCGGACTGTTTGAAAATATCTTTTGATTAACTTCTGAAAAGATTAATTTGTTGAAATAGTAATTTCATTTAAAAAAAAATATTTGTGTAAAATAGATTTAGGCAACTTAGTAGGGATTTTAACTAAGTCTAAACAAAACTAATAAACAAATAAACACATAAAAGGGAAAGGGAGGAGAAAGTAAAGGATTTAGGCCATTGGGCCCAAATCAACGAGACCTGTCCTAGTCTAGTTGGGCTTCTGACCCATTTCACCTGTCCTAACTATTTTTCGAACCTTTAGCTCGAATCTTGCTCCACCTGTATTAAATACAACTTTGACTTCGAGGCCCAGATGAATGAATAATGAGAAGAAATGAACAAAGGCAGCCATAAAGGGTTAAGGAAATAAATAGAATAAATAAATAAATGAGTGAAAGACGGGACTCTCGAGTCTCTTGGCCGCTTCAAAGATAGGATTTTGATCCATCTTTCCTCCTTTGGTTTCTTGCATCCGGAGGTCATATGATCGATGTTTGGGCTTTCTTTCCAAAATGATTGTCATAGAAATGGCGAGCCCCGTGGCCCATAGAGAAAATGCAAGGGGAGAATGAGTCCATTTTGAACTCAGGGTACATAGTGCATGCAAAGGAAATGAATAAGGATTAGAAACGACTAATCAAAAGCATGTATAGAAATATGCATTTTAGGCAAAATATAAGGGAAAATATTTTAACCAAAGTTTAATAAAGAGAAAACCACTACATCACATACAACCAATTTCCAGTTAAGCAACTAAAGGAAACAAAATTTCAACAGGCAGGCTTCATAATGTAAGGTAACGAATTGAGGGCAGAATGATTTGATGGTGATTTGTTAAAACAACCTAGGATGATCAACCTTATCATTGGATTCCTGAATTAAATAATGGAACTTTATTCTATTTGCAACTTTTTTTTTTTTATTATTGTTATTAGAACTATGTTTAATACTTATATATGCCAGTAAGTTGCAGACAAGAAACTTGTACGCAGGTTTAGGGAAAGAAGGTAGTAAAACAAGCACGCATCATTCGATGGTTGAAATATTCCTTACAGAACTCTAAGAGCCCTAGTCAAATGAACCAAAATTGAATCAAAAGTAAAGAAACAAGAGGGAAAGCGATTTGAATAGGTTGTTTCCGCTAGACCCTCGACTCAAAATAAAATAATCTAGACAAGAAATGGCAAGACGATATATTCAACACATCCAATAATACCATAGGACCAATACCCCAAGTAATGCAACAAAAGAAATAATATTCCACTCAAAACTTAAACTATACAACCTGCTTAAGAAACATAAAATTAAACATAGGAATTTTACTCTAATCTTATTAAGCAAGTTGCAACATCTAGGCAAACTGTTTACAGTGAATGAACAAAGCAACATGTGAAATAAAAATAATGGGTAAATAACTAAATAACGATATCAAGGTTTAAGCAATAGACTGCAAAACCGAGGGAAGAAAAACAAAGTTAAAATCATGGATCAAACGATTACAACAACAATTAGCCTAGCATAGCAAAAACTCTAGATACAAAAAAGAAAACTGGAAATGAAAGGAAAAATCTTGATGATGTATATGTTGATTCATACCATGAACTCTCAGGTAAACCACCGCATCAGTTTAAGACAGTATGTTTGACATGGCCGCATTAAAAATTACAACTTAAGCACTGCTTTAGGGAAATGGTACAACAATAGTCACAAAACAACCCCTAAGGCCATCATAGCCAACTGCAGTAGAGAAATCCCAGCCTCATTCATGATTATTAATAAACAGTGAATTAATTTTATGAAGAGAAGAAATGAAGAAGTAAAACGATAGATTAAAAGGTGAAAGAGTAGATTTTCCTCTTTCGGGGCAACAAAACAGGGCAACGAGTTAACACCGGATTCTATCACCACCGAAAAAATCCAAATTCTTCGCAAGAGTCTCAACTAGTCGACGATTTTTCTAAAACTATTGCTGAAGGATGGTTTTCTTTTCTCGAAATCCCCTTTTTGGGTTCAAGCATAGAATTCCTTTCAGTTTGTATTTCCTAAACCTCAGGGCCCGAAAATCCTTAAAATTTCACCGAAAGAACCCTAACCCTCGAATCTCCAAACCAAAATCTCTAACCTTGAATGAAGAGAAAAAAAAAGAACCCCCCAAAATTTTTCGACCCTAATTCTCTGAAAAATAGAAGACCCTAAAACTAGTAACCCAACCGTCTTTATATAGAAGACGAAGTATGGTATTTTAGGGGTTTGGAAGAAAGATATTTTTTGACTTTTTAAATTCAAAAATCTTCCCCCCCACAACCCATTTTTGCTCAAAACCGTACCATCTTCTTTGGATTTCTTCAGAAAATGGCAAATGAGTGAACCAATTAAAAATGGGGAAAATCAAAACCTTTTCCCAATCAATGAAAAATGCCCAAATGCATACCTAATCCGTACCCTTATTCCAAAATTTATGGAATATAGACATTAGAGGAGACACCTAAGATGTTTTCTAGAAGCTTCGAGGTTCTTCCTCCTACAAAATTGCATGGACAAGCGCGTGATGATGGAGAGGAGAGGAAAACAAGTTGATTTAGAATTACTCTTGGGATTGATTGGTGGAATCGGGTTTGATTTTAGTTGAAGGGGGTATCGCGTAGCAGTTTGTTACTGCTTCTAGATGTTATAATTGTGCGTGGGTGGAGGCTATTCTCATTGTTGGGGTTGAAGGTCCTTCTTGTTTTAGAAAAGAAGGGGAATGGAGGTGGTGGTGGGCCGGGTCAAAACTCGGCTGGGCCGATTACTAAAGAGATATTAGGCTGGTATGTTTAGGAAGTTTTGGACTGGTAATTTAAAATAAGAATAAACTGAAATTGGGGTTATTTAATTGATAACCCCAATCAAATTAAGAATTAGTCAAATCCATTTAAATTTTAACCAAATTGAAGTCAATTGTCCAATTGCATTGCAATTGAAGCCAATTTTATTTCAATTATAGTCAATTTAATAGATTGACCAAATTAAACCGAAACTCGATACAAATTAATACCTCACTTAATCCCAAACTTCTTGATTTGATAAAATCAAACACATATTTTCTAAATAAATTAATTTTAAGAATAAATTATATTTAAATTGAGATTTTTCAACCATTTGAATTTATTTTCAAAATAATCCTTGATAAAAAATTCAATACCCTATAAAATGGATATTTAAGTAACAAAATTATATATTTTCGTATAATTGAATACGATAATACATAATCGCTACTTAAAATGATAAGTTTATCCAAATAAATACTTTAAAAAGATTCTTATTCAAATAAAATATATGTTGTGATTTAATTTAAAACTCAAGAAGCTCGGAATTAAAATTAGTCGTGGAGGGCAAAAATTAGGTGTCAACAGTTAACACCCGATACCTAGGGATTCATGCATCTATCAGCTTATATGTATTTGAGAATTCTAGATTGTCCTTTATGGATATTTTTTAGAATGTAATTATATTGGCTATTTTGTTTTCAAGGTCATTCAGTTGTGAGTGGTACTTAGAACTGAATGAACGCAGGGATAATGGTTCTACCATCAGTTAGACTGAGTACTTTAGTAGAAGTCCTTATGTTCCAGAACTATGATGCCACTGTACATTTAAAGAGGACCCCTATTAGTTGAGGCATGATACCCTAGTCCTTTAGGATATCAGTTTAGTGGATCCATGCCAGCCAATGTTAATACACTTAGTAAGGTACTAACACTCTTTTTAATAGGGTTATAGGTTAGACCTTGATTTACTCAGATTGGGATATTTAGGTTATTGTTAGCTCCCACAGTTTCCACTTTATATTTTGTTTATATTTCAAATCAATTTTGCATGACCTTGTATCCAGATATTTAATTTTCATGTAGCACATGTTAATACTTGGTCTTGCATTAAATTTATTATGTTCATGCGTTCATTCATAGCTTATATATCAATTATCCTCCCATATCACATACTCATTCAAAGTACTGATCACATACTTCTTTGCACTATATTGTCTCATAATATACATTTGGACGCTCAATACACGAATTGCTCTTAGCCATTTTAGTACCACTCAGCAATAGTTATGGTGAGTCCACATCATTCGAGGACTAGTTATCAGTCAGTTCTTTTATTTTATTATATTTCAATTAGTTTTAATTAGTTGGGGACCTGTACCAACAACTCATTCTAAATTTAAGGCTTTCAGACAGTTAGACATATTTTAAGTTGTGGGTAGTTTGGATAGTATTTTTATGAATTTCATTACTTTTTATTTCTAGTTTATTTTCAGCTTAAATTTTGCCTAGTATTTTGTTAGTCTTCTCAACAATCATAGCATGTGCTAGGCCATGGGTTAGCTTGGAGTCACTTGTGCCCTAAGCACCATATTACGACTAGGGGACAGTCTCGAGATATGACAAACTTTGTATCTAATCACAAGGTTTAAAGTATCCTAGGGTGTCTGTAAGCCATGTTAAGTAGAGTCTTGTTCATGTCTGTGAAACACGCCATACTTATGGGCAAGAGGCTACGAGATATTTTAGAAAAGTCGCACTTTTTATTATTCATGTCATGTGATGGAGCGTGAGCTATATTAAATTTACGTCCTCTACCCATTTACAGAAAATGGCTCCCAAAAAGGCTAATGGAAAGAGAGATGGGAATCAGCCAACACCGCCGCCTATTTTAAAAGACCCTCTGAATGAGCAGGTCTTCCATACTGAGTTTAGGTTTGCTTTCACAGCATTAGCCAAATCTATGGATGCTCAAAATAATCAGCAAGTTGTTACCCCAACCAACATACCAATGAATACGATATCTATGAGAATCTAAAGCTTCATTCGAATGAATCCCCCGATGTTCTTTGGGTCCAAGATTGAGGAGTACCCACAAGAGTTTTTAGATAATGTTTAAAAGGTGATGAATATCATAGGTGTCACTCCAAGTGAGAGTGTTTACTTGGCTGTGTACCAATTGCAAGGAGTGGTTCATACATGCTTTAAGCAGGGGAAGGAGGATATAGGTGCAAATATAGGGCCAGCAGAGTGGGATAAGTTTGTTATTGAATTTCTAGATATCTTCTAACCACTTGAGTTGAGGAAAGACAAAGTTTAAGGGTTCATCAACTTGAATCAGGGCAATATGAGTGTGAAGGAGTATTCACTCAAGTTTACTCAGTTGGTAAAATATGCTCCAACTATGATGGAAAATTCTAGGGCCGGTATGAGCCACTTTATATCTGGTGTTTATAAGAATGTGGTCAAGGTATGTAGGACGACCATATTGGTTAAGGAGATCGACCTCTCTAGATTGATGGTCTATACTTCATGAATTAAAGAGGAAAATATCAAGAAAAATTAGAGGGAGAATAAGATAGCCAGGACTAGTAGTTTCAATTTCACACACTAGAGGTCTAATGGTGAAACATTCTCAGTTTTTCCAAAAAAATTTATCTCCATCCCCATACCTAGATATTTATGCATGCTAAAATTATCAGGTTACAAGTCATCCATATCATATTTGTATCTTTAAATTCATAACATTATCATGTTGAGATTTTATAAGTATTGAATCATATTAAACTTATATCAGTACTAGTGTCAGTTTAGTTGAGAGTAGGACTTAGCACCAAGTAAATCTAAGCATTAAATCTCACCTGCCAGTTAGGGTTGAGACCTTTAGTAGCAGTCTCTAAGTTCCAGAACTACGATTCTAGCGTAGGCTATGAAAGGTTACCTGCTAGTTGAGGATTAACACTCCCTTGTAACTTCAATAGAGGGTTGACGCCCTATTCCTTTGGTACATTAGTTTAGTGGATCCACATAGCTAGTGTTGGTACCCTTGGAAAGGTACTGACACCTTTTCAAGTGGGGTTACAGGTTGGACCGTGATTAGCTTAAATTTGGGCACATCGATTAAATGTTAGCTCTCATAATTTCAATTTTATATTAAGATTTTTCTCAATTTTCCTGAACAAGTGTCCACATATCAGTTATTCAGTTATTTAGATTATTTCAGTACATGTTTATACTTGGTCTTGCATTCGATGTTCATATTCATCCATTCATGCTCAGTACCTATATGTATATCAGTTAGTTCTTGTCTCACAAAGCAGGACATTTAAAGTACTGATCGAATACTCTCTTTTATGCTATGTTGTCTGATAACATAGGTTCAATTACTCAGTTTCCAAATCACACTTAGTCCATTCCGATGCCACTCAGCTGTAGTATTGGTGAGTCCTCATCAGACGAAGACTAGTTATATTATTATTTATTTATCCCAGCATTTCATTTCATGCTATTTCAGTAGTTTGAGTTTGTCGGGGACCTTTCCCAACAACTCATCATGTTTAGAGGCTTTTAGATAGTCAGACAACAGTTTTGTTTCCTAGTGATGTTGGATTAGATTTTTTAGATAAATGTTTTAACTGATTTCTACTTAGTATTTTGTTATCTTCTTTTCAGTATTTACAGATTATTCCAGATTATGGGTTATCTTGGGGCTACTTATGGCCCTAAGTGCCGTGTTATGACTAAGGGGTAGTCTCGAGTCATGATAAACTTGGTATCAAATTACAAGTTTTAAAGTGTCCTAGGGTATCTGAAAGCCGCATTAAGTAGAAACTTATTTATGGGTGTAAAGCGCGCCACACTTATGGGTGAGAGGCTATGAAATATTTTTAGGAAAGTCTCTCTTCTTTTAATATTCATGTCGTGCAGTAGAGCATGATCTCTATTAAATTTCCTCTTCTAACTCGTCCTCTATCTATTTATAGAAAGTGCCTCCTAGAAGGGCTAATAGAAGGTGGAGTAGGGATCATCCAACACCGCAACCTATCCTGAAAGACCCTCTAAATGAGTAGGTTTACCATGTCAAATTCAAGGCTGCTTTTACAGCCTTGGCCCTATCCATGGCTGCCTATATTAATCAGTAGACCATTTACCCAGCTAGCCCTATGGTGATCACAGTAGCAGCTAGAATTTGAGATTTTACTCGGTTGAATCCTCCAACTTTCTTTGGATCTAAGTTTGAGGAGGATCCTCAAGAGTTCTTAAACTGTGTGTAGAAGGTAACTGATATTATGGGTGTTACTCCGAGTAAGAGTGCTGACTTATCTATTTACCAGTTGCAAGGGATGGCTCATACCTGGCTTAAGCAGTGGAAGGAGGAAAGAGGCATTGATGTCGGGTCTATAAAGTGGGATGAGTTTTCTACTACTTTCTTAGATAGTTTTTTCCCACTAAAATTGAGGGAGGCCAAGGTACCGTAGTTCATGAATCTGAAGTAGGGTAACAGGGTCTAAAGGAGTATTTACTCAAGTTTACCCAGTTAGAAAGGTATGTTTCAACTATGGTAGCTGATTCTAAGGACCAAATGAGTAAGTTTATGTCTGGAGTTTTTTAATATGTTGTAGTGAGTGTAGGAAAACTATGTTGTTTAAGGAAATACACCTCTCTAGAAAGATGGTTCATGCTCAGCAAATTGAGGAAGAGAAGATCAAAGAAAAGGAAAAGGAGAATAAGAGGCCCAGAATAGATAGTTTCAAATTTTCTCAAAAGAGGTCAAATGGTGAGAATCATTCTTAGTTCCACCAAAAATCTTCTGCTCTAACCCTGCCCTTTATAAGTGATCCAGTGCCTATGTTCAGAACAGGCACTCATGATAGAGCGCTAGTCTTTAAGTCCCAGGGTAGTGTGAATAGTGGACACACTAACCCAGTCTGTGAGAGGTATGTTAAGAACTACAAGGGTGAGTGCATGTCCTATAGAGATGCGTGTTATAGGTATGGTAAACTAAGTCATAGAATTAGGGATTGCCAAGTGATTTGCTAGAAGGGTAAAGATATTTATCAATTGGGTCAGACTAATTTCCATTCAGTTCTAGTAGCTCACTCAAATCAGCAGGGTGCAACCTCTAGTTCCACCAGTGGATAACGTCACACCCACGCAATTCCCTTCAGACTCAACAGGATTAGAAAGGTTCTCCTTATATGGTTACTGGTATGTTACAAACCCTTCACCTCCATGTATATGCATTGTTAGATCCTGGAGCCACACTTTTCTTTGTGACTCCCAATATAGTAGTAGACTTTGGCGTCAGTCCCAAAATATAAGCAGAACCCTTCTTAGTTTCTACTCCAGTAGGTAGTTCTACTATAGCAAGACGGGTGTATAGAAACTGCCCAGTCACAGTGTCCTAGAAATTTACCTTAGTAGACCTTGTAGAATTAGAGATGAGCGATTTTGATGTCATTCTTAGAATGGATTGGCTCTACTCTTGCTATGCATTAGTTGACCGTAGAAATAGAATAGCCCAGTTTTAGTTTCCTAATAAGTTAGTCATAGAGTGGAGGGGTAGTACCTCAATCCCTTTAAGTTGATTCATCTCCTACCTTAAGGCAAGGAAGATGATATCCAAGGGTTTTATCTATCATCTTATCTGAGTCAAGGACTCAAATTCTGAGATTCCAAGTCCCGAGTTAGTTCTAGTAGTTAATAAGTTTCCAAAAATATTTCCTGAAGATCTTTCCAGAGTTTCTCTCAATAGGGAAATCAACTTTGTAATAGATCTCCTTCCAGATACCCAGCCTATTTCAATATGACCTTACATAATGGCTCCATCTGAGCTTACAAAATTGAAAGAGAAGTTGAAAGATCTTCAAGATAAAGGTTTCATTAGTCTTAGTGTTCCCCTATGGGGTGCCCCAGTTCTCTTCATGTGTAGGAAAGACGGTTCTCTCAAAATGTGCATCGACTACCGTTAACTGAACAAAGTCATAATAAAAATAAGTATCCTCTCCCTAGGTTTGATGACTTGTTTGACCAAATTTAGGGTGTACATTTTTTCTCTAAGCTATACCTCAGATCCGGCTATTATAAGCTCAGAGTAAAAGAATATGACATCGCAAAGACAAACTTCAAAACTTGATATAGTCACTTCGAATTTATAGTGATGTGTTTTTGACTAACAAATGCCCTTTCAGGTTTTATGGACTTGATAAATAGGGTGTTCAAGTAGTACTTAGATATGTTTGTCATAGTATTCATAGATGGGGCATCCTCTTCTATTCTCGTAGTGAAGGTGAACATGCAGATCATTTGAGGATTATTTTCCAGACCCTTAAAGATCACTAGTTATTCGTTAAGTTCATAAAGTGTGAATTCTAGTTGAAATCAATAGATTTCCACAGTCACATCATTTTCGGTGATGGCATTAAAGTTGATCCTCAAAAGACTAAAGCAGTACAAAACTGGCCTAGACCCATCTATCCATCAAATTCCAGGATTCCTTGGGTTTAGTCGGTTACTATAGATGGTTTATTGAAGTATTTTCTTCTATTGCTAAACCCATGTACAAATTGAATCAAAAGAAAGTCAAATTTTAGTGATCCGATTCCTGTGAGAAATGTTTTGGGAGTTGAAGACCCAACTTACTTTTGCTCCAGTTTTGACCCTACCAGAAGGCTTAGATGGTTTTGCAGTGTACTGTGATGCTTCTAGAGTTGGTAGTAGTTTTTTGTTATGATAACGCCCAAGAGACACTTTTATTTCGAAGGTTATGCAGTTGCTATCAAATATAGTAATCCAACAAAGGTTAGGGTGAATCCCAATGGAACACGTGGAATCGTGGCTCTCAGCTATTGTAATTAATGAGAAAAATTGGAAAAGTAAATTGGGGTTTTTGAGTAGCAATATAAAAAAAGTGGAAAATATCAACTTTGGTTATAATCAGTCATAAGTGAACACTAGGATTGTGTTCCCCTCGTCTTCTCAACTCTTTAGGCTTATCATGTTATATTGGACCAACCTGATAACTTGCATAAAGAATCAATAAGTTATGTACCATCTACAGTCTTTTGGACGAGCAGATAAATTTCACCTTTTACCTTTTGAGTCTCAGGATATCGCCTTACTAGCCCTTATTTTGATCCTAGTTAACTATTATCTTTTGAGTCTCTAGTTATTAGATGAAATCTAACCATCTTACTTAGATAATACCTAGTAGTGTGGATCGACAGTTAAAGTAAAGAAAACACATGAAGATCACAAATAAAGATTCATTCATAATTAATCAGGACAAGTACCAATACACTATACCAAAAATAAATTATAAAACTATTGTTTACAAAGGACACTATAGGAATAGGAACTGGAAACTGACTCAAGAGACTAACATAACAGAATTTAGGTAAAAAGGGGTACAGGGAAAGTGATTTTAGCAGCATGTCCATTCTAGCAGCCTCAGCAGCATGAGCATTCAATAACTGTTTAGTGAGGGTCTTTACTTTAACATTCAGCCCTTGAACCTCACAAGTTAATTCTGCAATTTTGGCTTTTAGTTTTTTATTTTCTGCTGCAAATAATTTAGTGGAACCAGGTCTTTCTGAGGACAACTTCTGATGTTGTAGTTTTAGGTGCACTATTTCAGTGTCCTTTGCTACTAACATGATCCTCAACTCCTCCATTTGTTTGTTCAAGATTTCTTGAGCAGCCAACATTTCTGATACTTGGGATGAAGTTCCAACTTTTCCTTCAATACACTCATTCTCTACCAGGGTTGTCAAACTGAACTTTTGCTTGACTGTTCTTGGGGTTCCGTTTTTCCCAATTAATACATAGTGATCAAACACCTTGTTTAGAAAGTACCCATAAGGCATCCCATGTTTGTCTTCTTTCTCATAAGTTACTTTCTTCATGTGATCTATCATAAGACTAGGTACGCTTATCAACTCAAACATTCTATCAGGAATAGGTCAAACACTAGAGACAATGGTCCTTTTCTCTGATCTTGGCAATAAAATTTTGTTGATAAACTCAAATACTAGTTGAAACTCCCCAATTAAGAACTTTTTTTCCCAGCAGCTATTGAGACTCCACCCATTTTTTATATTTCAACGATATATTCAGTGGTAGGATTTTCCTTCATAATAGATTTTACTCCCATAATAGGTACATCTAAAATCTTTCCCAGTGCTTTTTTATCTAGATGGATAGAATTTTCTAGCACTTGAGTAGTTAAGATCAACCCATCTTTTGAGAAGTCCATGGTATAGTAAAACTCTCCAACTTTATTTTCAAACACCATGGGAGATGATTCTTCAAGTAGGTGAATCCAACCTTGATGCCTCACATACTCTACTAGTTCTACCATCCCTGGATTTTCATAGATTTTTGGATCAAATACTCTCCCAGTCAATACTTTTTGAGTTTCTAAGACAGCATTACTTGCTTCTCTAGGGACAACCTTATTTTCTTCCTCTCTTCTTCTTTTCTTTGATTCACTACTTAATTCTTCCTCTTCATCATCTTTTCTCTTCGTGGGACCAGGTCCCTTAGAGGCTTTCTTCCTTTTCACAACTATGTGCTTCTTTCTTCTTATACCATGACTCCACGACTTTGGATTAGAGGACCTGCTCTTTTCATCACCATGAACGTCTAGTCTTTTCTTCTTAGATGCAATAACAATATCAGTATCAGTATCCTCATCTTCTCTAACCTCCATTACTTCAATATTTGCCTCCTTTACTATGACAACTTTCTTGAGTTTTCTTCTTTTGGTGGTAGAAGACTTACTTTTCTTCACGGCATCTGCTTATAATTTTTTTTCAGATCCCATAGTATAATAAGATATAGTACCTTGTACACCAGTGTCAATCATTTTTCATTTTTGTTTACTGTTTTTCAGTCTATTTATTTTCAAAATCAGAGGTTGTTCATCCTCATCCTCTTCATCTTTCTCATTTGGAGTTAATACCGCTTCTTCTTTACCAGTATCTTCATTATTTTCCCTTAGAGATTGCTCCTCAATAATTACAGAGCTTTTGTTTGGATCACCAGCAAGTAGAACCAGATTCCCAACTCCCAAGTTTATGTTGCTAAAAGGATCAAATCTTTTTATAGGAATTTTATTATCACACAGTTGAGCAAAGATGGATTTTGACTCAGACCCACTAGAGGAATCACGTACCATCAGGTTTTCTTATTTTTTTAGAACCTACCAATTCTTCTAGATGAATAAGAATTTATGGATCATTAGAGGGCTCTGATTCTTTTGAGGAAGGGTAAATTCTGGTTGAGAAAGCTCTTGTTCAATTAGAGGGTTGAGGTCTTGGATTCATATCTTTCAAGGCTAACTCAGCAAGAACTTTAATGGATGCAGGATTGTCAACAGGAATTTGTTCACTTAGGGTTTTGGGAATTTCATAAATAGTACTAATGGGTAAAGTTCTTTGTGACTCTTGAGGATGATCAGTGGATGATTCTTTTCTGGGGTTTGAAGAAGATGGTATTTAAGATATTTTGAACTTTAGAGAAGGGAAAGAAAAGGACCAATTTAGTTTAGGAACATAATAATGTTTGGAGTTAATTGAGAAGATAATTAGAGGATTTGAATTTATAATTGAAGAGATGACTATTTGAAATTTAAGAGATACCCTTTTGGAATAGATACATCTGATGACAATGGTATGACTCTTCATATTTGAATTAAATTAACATCTTTTGTTCATATAGGATTGGACATGTGGCTCTTTCAAATAGAAATTTTATAAAAAAATATAAGGCATATTATTTTGGTACTTACCTAAGAGACGTGACCAGGTCCCTCTCTTTTTGAGTGACTTTTCAATTTGTGTTTGCTCCAAATATTTCCATCTGGCGTTTTCCCCTTGGGTGTATACCTGCAAAGGTATGATATGGAGTTAGATTAATCATGCACCTACTTTATTATGGAGACTAGTCTCCTTGACATATCCTAATTTGAGAGGAGACACCGATTCATATGATAAGTCAGTTGTCTTGATCAATTCATGCTTTAGCCTCTGCATACCTCTTTTTTCTTGAAACTTTCACCATAATTTGTCAGGGACCAGGTCCCTTGAAATCAACTATTTCAAAATATGACATCTCCACTTGAAGTTTCTTGAAATAGAGGGTGCATTTAGATCTTCCATACTTAAGCTTTGAACACTACTTTTTAAGAGTATTCTTGACAGTAGTCCCCTTTCTTAAACCTGAAATCATGATCACTTGTTTGATTTGGGAACCAACTTGAGTTTGAGTTCCCATTAAGAAAACAAGGGTGTGATAATCTTTCTTGGCCCACCTAGGTAGGGAATTTTTCCTCACCTTTTTCAGAGACTTTAACCTCTTAATCTATGTGCTCTCATGCTGATCATGTCTGAAATTATTCATTCGAGCTCTTATCTAGCTCTGACAACTTTCCTTAGTGTTCCCATCTTTCCCATAATGAGTACATATAAGATTGACAACCTTATTTATACCCTCATTGACAGTCTTTCCTTGCCATCTGACAGGTTCGAATTCTTCTTAATAGCTTAGTCCTCTACTATTATTTACACCTCGACTAGTTAATCTAGAAAGAATCAGTAAGGAAGTAGTCCATTTAAGATACTTGTTCAACTCTTCTTTCAAGTGGACCGGGTCCTTCTCCAACTCTTCATTCCTATGAAATGCAGATATGAGGTATTATTGAGAATCCCTTAGTCTTTCTTCAAGATAAGTTTAAACCCATGAAGTTTCTTTCTTTCCTTTTCCATCTACCTCATTTACCTTTTTCAGATTACTCATCAAACTCAAATTTTCAGATTTTATCTTTGTGAACAACCCTTCAGTTTTAGAAATTTGGAAAGTTAAAGAAATCAACTCATGTTCTTGATTCTCTACTTTCACTTCTGATGCATTCTTCTTAGTAGTTAGTTCACATACAAAATCTATCAACACACTAGCAAGCCTCTTTATCCTTTTAATATAGCAGTTGTCTAGATTATCCTTAATATAAAAAAGAGTTACCTCCTTTTCTTTTTCATCTTCTGAGTTTACCATGAATGTAAATAGGGAATCATAGATAGCTGAACTGTCTTCCACTGCCAGCATAGAAACATCTCCAGACTTCTCATCTGCATCAGGTTATTTGGAAAATCTCCCCATGCTGTCAGAGCTTGCTTTACCGTATAATCAGTTACATTTTTTGTTTTTGACTTTTCAAAGACCTAATCATTCTTTTGCATTTGGTAGTTTCTCATGAATGCTTCAGAACTACTATTTTTCTGACAACGTTCAATCTTACCATTTCTTTTGCTAAGCTGACCACCCCTTTTATAGCTCTGATAATTTTTGTTTCCAAAACTGCAACATTAGTGTCTTCTTCACCTGGGTCAGACTTTAAAGCCTTCAAGGTTCGGAATCTCTCCCTTTTTGCTTCTTTTCTTTTGACCCCTAGTTCAGTTATAGCAGCCATGATGACCAAAATACTCTTGGTATAAACCATTTAGAGTGAAACATCTATGATATCAATTATTGCAACCCTTGGGGTTGCACCACACAGTGAGGAACCATGTCCCTCAAACTCAATCACAAATGATAGAATAGTAAAGAAACTATGAGGTGTTGGAAAACAAAAGCAGTTCAGGAAAGTAAAAACATAAGATATTAACTTGGAAACCTAGGAAGGGAAAAACCCGGCTTTCTCTCACAAGCACCACAAGAAATTCACTATAATTAACCTCCTAATTACAATATAGATTTCAGCCTACCTCTAGGCTCCTTTCGCGTGTAATAACTCTACTACAAGCTCATCTTGGTAACTCTACCAAGGACTCTCTCTACTGATTAACTCTAATCAATCTCACACTTAGGCAACTCTATCTAAGCATCTCTCTCAATAAATTAAAAACTACTCTTATGACATAAGTAGTTTAATTACAAATCAGCACTCAAGAACATACACTTACTTTTTAAGTGTACTACAATGATAACAAAGTGAGCAATGCTTGAGCAGTCTTGAAATAGAGTTTTTGCTGCCTCTCTTCACTTTTTATATTTGTGCAAAAACTGTTTGATAAAGAGGCATCTCTTTTCTTCTATAGCTGAGTGAAGATCAGGGCTAAAAGATCATTGGACCAGTTGTCCTAATCAGTACAAAATAACACTTGCAAGTTTGTTACACAAGATGACAAAATTGTGTAAACAACACGTGCCAGCTGTACTGTACCTTGCACATCCAGGGACATGGTCCCTTACAGTTAACTGCTCATTATCAAAACTACATACAACATATATTCCTATGGTTAAGGTACAATGGAGACACTGTTCAATCCAAAAGTCTACCTAATAGACCGAGTATGATATGTGGACTCAGTAACCTTACATGTTCGAGCATTTAGGTACTTAATCCTTTAATTTTGTGGATGAAAACTTTTTTAGTAATAGATGTTGTAATGGCCTTATAGGTCATTTTTTATCCTCTTGTGCCTTTTCTATATTTAGAGCCTTTATATAGCTTCTCCAAGTCAATTATGACTTGCTAGGACTAATATTCAATTACCTAGCAATTTGGTTGCTTTTTAGTCATTTCCTTTCTTTATTTTGAAGTAGAGAAATGGATCTCAGGACAAAACTTCAGGTAAATAGCCTTGGGTGTCATTTTTGAAAGTTTCATTAGCTCTGAAATATTGATTTAGGCTAGAGGGACCCTTGGTCTAGGTTTTTAGGCTTTCAGACTCATTTTGGGTTATTCAGCGGATTTTAGTTAAAATATATCCTTGGTGTGGGACCCATTTTTTGTTAAAATAACCTCGAATGGAAGTTTTAATGGTCTCATTAGTGGAATTTTGCTATTACAACCAGGTGTCACGACCCGAACCGGGGCCCTGGCCGTGATGAGCATTCCGAACCATGAAGGCCCAAAACACCCCTATCTGTCTGATGATTATGCACATAAATTATATGATAAAAAAAATGCAAAAGATAAAAAATATTACAGAAACATGGTCAAGAATCATATGAAATCAATTACAGGGAATAGTGCCCCAAAATCTCTATCAACATCTGAAAAACCGTCTGCAAGATCTCTACTACATGACTGAAATAATAACTATCTAAAAATTGGGACAAGGCACCTAGTAGACCCAAAAATACTAAATGATAAATGAAACTGTCAGACAATCAGGCCTTCCAAAATATAGAAGGCTCATCAAGTGACTCTGCAATTCTGCCTGAGAATCTACTGATATCTGGACCCCTAGACTGTGCCTCCGAACCTGGGAGGGAAGGGGGTCAATACAAAAGTACTGGTACGCAGAGAAATCAAAATAAAAATATAATATTTTTGCAAAATATAGGTGAGAGCCATTATAAAGCAGTTTTATATCCAATCATTTGAAAACACATGGGCAAAATATAATAATTTTTCAACAACAATGTAATGCAGCTGAGCTAGGTGGAATACCCTATATATCACATTTACACCAACTGTCAAACCTCAATTGTCGCCGAGATTAGAGTATAAGTGAGGGGAAAACACACAAGATCACACAACAGGGTGTCTCGATCCAATAAAGTATGGTAGTGCACAAGATCACAAAGCAGGGCTCCTAACCATAGTCCCAATTTGGGAATGACATAAAGTTAGGTACACAAGATCACTTAGCCTAGCACCAAGTTTCCATGTCGGCAAACACGGTTTCCAGTGATGAGCCCTTACACTCAAACGCCTTCTTCGGGCATCCACCTATCTCATATAAATTAATGCATTCAACTCCATTTAATTCAACCACATATCTTATTCTGTAGGGTATCGTCATACCCGACTTGCAAGCCATCAATATCATATCATTCTTTCATGCAACCATTATATTCATCATATATCAACATAAAAAATCCTCTCATGGCAAGTCAAAAATCATGCCCAAATAATAACAATGTTCAAAGCATTTCATGTCATGCTTGTCAATATGATTTCAAATATTTCACATCATATGAGGATTTAATACAAAATCATATCAAGAGAGGAATTTGGTATAATTCATGTTCTCAAGTTCACATCTTTTCAAAATACATGCATATACGTATATCATATATCATATATCAAATCACTTCAGAAATAGGCCTAAAGACCAAATCAATAACATAAAACATTTAAAACATAATCATATTCGTAATTTCAAAACCCCCATTTTGAAAATGTGAATTTTAAGCCCATGAGATTTTTGAGATAACCCCACGTACCTCTATTTAAGAAATTTAAGGATGATCTTTGAAGCCTACGATGTGGGGATTCCAAATCTCCTATTATCTTCCAAAACCCACAGTTGAATCTTGAGTTATTTGAGATTTTTGTTTGAAACCCTAAGGGGTGTTCTTGAGAGAAAATTTGAGAAAAGGATTATATTTTGATGAATTGGGGGCTAAATCTGGTGTTATAGATGAAATTTGGGAGAGGTAAAATGACTAAAATGCCCCTAAGAAAACAAACAAAGTCGAAACTGTCCCACAGTTGACAAGCTGATAGGCTGAAGTAAAACGGGTATAACTCCTTACTCAAATGTTGGATTTGGATGAAACTAGTTGCATTGGAAATAAGACACAAATATCTTTCATTTGATAAGTAGCAACTCTCCCATTTCATTATATTTAGAGAGTTATGATCATTCGAAGTTGACCCTGAAATGCTGAAAACTAGGCAATAGGCTATGCGTTTTGCTACTGTTTTGAAATCCAAACTCAGCCTTATGCATTCCAAAAAATTCCGAAACTTATCCGAGATGTACTATAAGATTTTCTGATCGTAGCTCAACTTGAAAATCTAAAAACGGATGTTGGAAAGGTTGAAAAGTTGTATCCTGAAGATTGCCAGCTAAAATGATTCTAAGTCCTCATTACACTCAGAAAAATTTTCAAGTTTTTAAGTCTAAGAGCCCTCTATTAAAGGATAATCCATGCACGACTTTTACGGGGTGTTACACCAGGGAACCACGCGACAACGATGAGGAAACCCCTTAAAGTATATAAACCTTTTCCTTCATTTTTCCAACTACATTTCCAAGTATTTGGCACCATTAGAGAGTATGGGATCTTGGAGAATCATATAAAATGATAATTGGAGTAGGATTATCTTGACAAATTTATTATGAGCATTTTATCATCGTTATTCGGTATGTAGTTAAAGTCCTTGTTTCTGCAAACTTTGTAGGACTAATTTGGGCTCAAATTACGCCTAATTTTGAGAAAAAATGATCCTTGAGTTGAGAGGGAGTTGTGATAATTTTAGTTTTGTGATTCTGCAAACAGACGCCACATGGATTTTTTAGTTTGAAATATGCAATGTAGATATCAATATGTTCTCATCTTGACATGTAGACCATTATTTTAATAGTGTGGAATCAATTGGAGGCTTCTCGAAAGGAAAAATCTCTTGAATAGAATATTATTCATGCTTTCGGCAATGTCCAGGTAGGCTAGGCTTACCCCTCTATTAGACTATGCTTTATTGTGATATTCATGTGATATTGTACTAGCTATGAGTAGGCACTTATGGATCAATTGTTATTTTGGAATTCATTTCCTCATTTAGTTAGTTAAGGCCTCTTTTCAGTATAATTCAGCCTCGTTTTCTGTTCTATAGTCAATGATTACCCTTTAGGACCAGACATAGTTTCTTAGTGCCTTGGGATAGGATTGTTAAACCTAAGCCTGGGATCGGGTACTTGCCTTAGGTGGTTTGGTGGTGAATCCCACCACCTTTTTAAGATAAAATACTTAGAATTAAACCCTTTTTTGTCCTTAATGATCAGATAACTACTTCTTTATTGGGGTTTGGGGTGAACTTATGCACTATATATGCCTATTTTAGCTTCAAAATCCCGAGTAGAGCATCATTTGACCTTAAAAACATGCTTTCAACCTATTATCTTTGATTTTCTTCTCCTTAATGGATTTAGCCACCTAAAATGGGATTATATTGAATTAATGGACTAAGGATAGGTTAAAACCTTGGGAGATCGGTATTTATTTCACGCTCATTAGTTCTAGTTTGAGTCCAACAATTGCTATATTATTATCTTCTATCAGTTTAAATTCAATCCCGACATATTTTTATTTGTTATTACTTATGAGTTTCAGTTTGAGTCTAGCATCTATATATTATTATTATTATTATTATTATTATTATTATTATTATTATCTATGAGTTTCATTTCGCATCTATTATCATTCCTATTATGGATCTGGGGCCATGAACATGATAAGTATCGATGAATGACGATTATGAATTAGAAAGAATAAGGTACATGTATTGCATATCTTAATTTGTTTTACTTTCCTTACTATTATGTTGGATTCCTTACATTAGTGTTACTCCTTGCTTGTACCCAAGCTTATGGAGGATCGGTTGGGTTTACTTCTTCTCGTTTGTGCTTTTTGGGCTTATGGGGGCCGAATTAGGTTACAGTTAGGCTCTTACTATCGCTTTCAAGTTATTTGTTTTCTATTTTATCTCATTTGTCTATATAACGTATTATTTTCATTTTTGCCCTTATTTATTGATTTAGGTTTACATACTCACTCCTTATTCATGCTTTTTTCTGTAATGTAATTAGCTCAGTCAGCCTATGATGCCTACTGAGTACTCGTTGTCTTGGTACTCATACTATACTTCTACATCTTTTTCCCTAATACAGGTTCGAGTATGAGTCACCATCATTGACGACATTCTTAAGTTGTGCTGTTGTTCGGAGATAGGGTGAGATTTTAGAGTACGAAGCTAATCTTCCTCCTTCTATTATTTTTAATAGTCTTACCTATTTATTATGAGACTATGGTGCATATTTAGCACTGTGCAGTATTTTTTTTTGGCATATTGACTCTTGCACCGACCTTACCAGGACCTGGGGAAACTCATTTTGCATATTTTGTCATCTTCCCTCTACTGTATAGTATGTTCATATTTGTATATTGCTATTTTTGTTGCTTAGTGTATCCATTGTATGCCTATTTCCTTTTTTTTTTCTCATCTTTCTCCAGTTAGCCCATTACTTGCCATTTCAGGCTATGGTTTTGCTTACTTACCTGAGGATTAAAGTAGGTATTATCATGAGTTGAGAAATTGGATCGTGACACATATATAACTTAATGAATTAGAGAAATAAAATCTTTTAATTGCTTGAAAATTAACAACCACATATAAAAATGTGTCGTGTAAGAGTTTCTATATAACTGAATTGTAAGAATTAATTGTAGGCCGTTGAAATCTTGAGGTCCCAATTAAAGAAATTCAGACAAATGGTTATTTGGCATTGTGGATCTTTCATTATGACATTATATATTAGATCATTTTAATATTGATTAGTTAGGGATTACCTCTTTTTTTACAACGTATTAACAAAGTGTACGTTCATAAAAGTTATAAGTAATTGTTAAAGTCATATAATTTACCTCATTCATAATTTCTCATGTAATTTATCTTGTACATGCAGGATGATGATGGCAAATCTTCAATTTTTTTGCTTGCTTGTTTGTTCTTTAGCCATCATCAAAACTGGATGTGCAAAGGATAATTGGGTGGAGAAAACAATCGTTAAGAATGCAATATCAAAAGGAGCAGGTTAAGATTTTCACTAATTTAATGTACAAATTAAAATCTAAATTATAAAATCATAAGGATTTTTTTTCCTATTTATTTATTGTAGTATGCTTGGATGGATCACCTCCAGCATACCACTTTCAGTCAGGCTTTGGAGAAGGAGTTGAAAACTGGATTGTACAACTTTCGGTAAGAAATTATTAGATTAGGATTAGCATCCAAATTCTTTCTAATTAATATTTCCAGCCTCAAGTTATCTTACCCTTTTTTTAGTCTAGATTCTGCTGGGATATATTTTTCTTTTAAGGTGGGTGTATTTGGTACGAAGAAAAATATTTTTTGAGGAAAATATTTACTTATAATTTTTCTACACAAAGTATTATTTAGAACCTTTCTTTTTTTAATCTTTGAAAGTTTCCAAAATGTTCTTAGGGAGGAGGATGGTGCACAAATGTCACAGATTGCCTAGATCGCACGAGGAGCATTTATGTGGGTTCTACAAATATAATGGGGCCATGGAAATTTGAAGGACTTTTTAGCATTAATAAGAGTGAAAATCCAGGTTTTACCATAACATTTAAGATCTCCTCCTAAATTTCTCAAAAAAAAAAGTGAATATGACGAACATTTGAATAAGTCAGACATAATTATATTGTTCATACATGATAGTAATACTTATAATTAAATGTATTTAGATTTTTACAATTGGAACAAAGTAATTGTTAGATACTGTGATGGTGGAGCGTTCACCGGAGATGTCGAATACGTTGATCCTGTAATGTTCTAATTTTCAAGTTGTACGTTCAATTTTCAAATTTTAATTTTGAAATGCCTATTGTAGAAGAAATTAATTAACCCTCTCGTTTCAATTTGTTTAGGCTACTAATCTTCACTTCAGAGGTGCAAGGATTTTTGAAGCAGTAATGGATGAGTTGTTGGCAAAGGGATTAAAGAATGCCAAGAATGTATGTATATTCTATATTATACATTTTAAATGATTAAATATTTAATTAGTTTTGTTGAATTTTGTTAATAATGGTTGCATGCATGCATGCAGGCCTTGCTTTCTGGAACTTCTGCCGGAGGATATCCAACAATGCTATATTGTGATCATTTCCGCAGTTTAATGCCAAAATCAAAGAGAGTCAAATGCTTTGCTGATGCTGGTCACTTTATCCATGCGTAAGATTAAATTCCAAAATCATTCTTCATGTTTTTAATTGCAATCCACTAATTATCTCTTTTTGATACTTTATATAGCAAGAACCCTAAGCAAGCAAGAGGCTTCGAGGAAGTTTATAACGCACTTGTTACTTTACAGGTATATTCTTATTAACATCTTTGTCTCCTCTCATTAATGCTTCATTTGCTTTATAGAAGTTACTAAGTAGGTTCAATGTTTTTCATTATATATAGTGGTATTTAACTAACAAAAAATTAATAATAAAAATCACAAAAAAAGAAGAAAAAAACCTCTAGGTATATAGCAAAGGTATCATTCGACATTAGTAGTCTATAACATTGTCATAATATTTTTGTGGCAACATGATTGTCAAGTTATTAAGAGTAAAATAGAAAATTCAGATATAAAAGTTTTCAAACATAATAAGGTGTCATTAAAAAAAATTCATAGAAAAAATTGCATGATATAAATTAATATTTTTCTTTTTACAATTCCATAATGTATGTATACATTAGATGAGGTTTTAAGTGCAATCTAAACCTATTATGAGTTGCAGGGATCTGCGAAAGCGTTACCCAAAGAATGCACTTCAAAAATGAACCCAGTATTGGTATAATTACCTGCTCTTTTATTTGGCTTTAATTATTGTTGCATTTTTTTTTGACTGAACAACTGAAAATCAAATTCACTGCAGTGCTTCTTCCCAGAAAATATTTTACAGCATATCAAGACACCAATTTTCATTGCCATGTCAGCATATGATTATTTTCAGGTAATCACATATTTATCAATTGCATTTTATCCTTTTGTATAGGATGTGCACGTAACTAAATGTGTTTAGATGAATATCCTCCATAAATTCCACTTCTTAAGAATTTTTTTTTAAAACACGTGATAACAATGGTGCTAACATAATAATATGGGAAGGATTTAATAGACAAACTTCACCTAAGTATTATAAATAAACTTACACATATTACTTTTCTTTCAAACCCAAAAGATGCAGTTTTAGTCATCTTCAAAAAATTGAGCAATTTTTTTGTCAATTTTGGTAGTCGTCATATCAATTTTTTTGTCAATTTTATCCATAGTTGAACTTTTAATTACTCTACAAATTTTTATCTATTTTGGTAAATTTGAACAATGATATGAACTTATTAAATGTTATAAAACTGATGAGTCATGGAAAAACAATAGTGACACCATAAAAATTATTTATACAATTAAGTTTAAAATTGATCCAAGGGTTTATCGTCTTTGTATTTTGTAGATATGTTTATTACTCTTATTTCAATTTTTCATCTTTTTCTAACAAATTTATCATGGACAACTAATTAAAGTATGTTGACATCCCTTTCTAACTTAATACATGCTTAATTATTAAATAGTTTTTTTTTATATTTAGCTAAAAATATTTAATAATTTAATTTTATAATGCATTGACTATTACAGGTTAACAAAACCTTAGGACATGATATATTCAGTTGCATTTTTAGCAGGACATGCACTTCAAGTCAAAACAAAACCTTGAGAGGTACTTTATACAAACTAATTGAATAAAACAATGATTATTTCAATGGTGTGAATTAAGTACCCTATCAATGTTGGTTTATGAACAAGATTTCTAACGTTATTGGATGTTATCAGAATTTAGGTCGGAATTCCTAACTACTCTGCCCAAACCACACAATCCGAAATTAAAAGGAGTTTTCATTGACTCATTTGTTCATCATTCTGCAATACAATGGAGGTGGACTATTCAAAGCGGCCTTGTGGTTAATAACGTGGTAAATATTATTCATTTATTTAATAAGTTTGAAAGCACAATTGGACTTAAGCTTTTATGTAAATTTCTTATTTTATTATCTTAAATGAGAGAAATATTTTATGCAGTCTGCACCAGAGGCATTTGCTGACTGGTACTTTGACCGGAAGTACTGGTATGTGATAGATAAGAAAGACTTACCAACGATTCCAAAGTAAAATGAAGGGAATACCCATCAGATGGGTAATATTTATAGTTAAATACAAGAAAAATAATATGCAATGTTTAGAATCCATTTATGTCAAATTTTGTTGACAACTTTCTTATAACTATAACTATGTAGATTGTTGACAATTGTATTTGACAAAGGGGATCACTTTGAATGAAATACTGTTAAAACTTTCTTGCTCCAACAATGAGGCATGATATTTTATTTTGAGTGTACTTTAAATTGATTGCATTATATATCAGAGTAAGTGAAAAAAGAAAATACAGAAAAAACATATACGAGGAGAGATGGTGGAAAAGAGAGAGGAGGAACACTAAGACAAACCATTCTTTTGGTAAAAGTATAACAAAACATTTATTTTTGTTTATCGACATGACGAATCCAGACTCTATAATATATCTATTTAGTCTATTCATACCTTAACTTTAAAAATAGAGATAGTAGTTGCAGCAGTAAGAAAGTGTATATGCTTGGAGCATGCCATGGGTACACAGTCCCTTTATTTAATTCAAAGATCTGTCTTGTGCCTAATATCAATGACTCATACAGGACGATCCCTGGCCTATCACTTAAATTACTTTCTGCCAAATTAAGACTTCTCGCCTAAGTATAAGTGGTACATGAGCTATGGTATCACATTTACAGCCTCTCATAGGATATTTCTCCACCCCCATAACCTCTATAGACCTATATCAACTCCATTTGATCAAGTCTAACAGGATAAGTCACATGCTAATAAAGAACTTGCGCAATAGCATATACAAATATCAGTGAACAGACTATCGGCTCGTGGTGGAATTAGTCAATGGATTAACTGGTGAAGTACAAGGCAATCTTATATTACAAGAACACAAACTACTATAGATATTGGAGAAAAGACAAACTTCAAATATATTCAACTACATTCAACATTACACTCCTAGTGCAAGACCCTTTGACATGTACTTTCAACATTACACTACTAGTGCAAAACACTTTGACATGTACTTTACTTTGTTTTGTCTAGACGCTTGTATACTATGATAAGAGTATATAGTAGACACCAACTTTAGTTAAATTCCCCCATAGTTATAACTTAAAAGCCCCATAATTTGTTTATACTTATATTCTCAACTTAGGCTTACTCTTCTCAGAGACTGATTTGTACTACATAATGTTGGATGATGATAACATCAATACATTTTCTTTCATCTTTATTTTATTTTATTATGTTTTCTATTTTATGTTGTCCATCTTTACATTCAACATTCCCATATAGTTATTGTTGAAACCCTAAGGGTTGCACTATACAATGAGAGAGAGGGACTAGGTCCCTCAAAGTTAACCACAGACAATCAAATAATAAAGTGCAAGAAAATTAAGGGCAGTGCAGGAAATAAACACTACAAAATATTTAACATGGAAACTCCCCTTGCTCAAGGAACAAAAAAACCACTGCTTGCCCTCACAAGAACCAAAGAAATCCACTATAATCAACCTATTGATTACAAACTCGATTTCAGCCTAACTCTAGGCGTATTTCGCTTGAAATAACTCCACTACAATCTCATTTTGGAAACTCTGTCAAGGACCCTCTCCAGTAATTAACTCTAATCAGCATCAAACTTAGGAAACTCTACCTAAGCACTCTCAAGCATAAACAAAACAAGACATTACTCTTATATCATGAGTAATTTTGCAACAAATCAGCACTCAAGAACACTCACTCACTCTTTAAGCATACTACAAAGATAATAACATGAGCAATGCTTGAGCAATCTTGAAATAAAATTTTTGTTGCCTCTCTTCACTCTTTAGATTTGTGCAAGAACCATTTGATGAAGAAGAATATTTTTTATTTTATAGATGAGTGATGATTAGGGCTGAAATGTCATTGAACCAAGTGTCCTATTCAATACGAGCAGCACCTGCAAGTTTGTTAGACAAAAGGACAAAATTGTGCAGACATGCGTGCCAGCTGTATTGTACCATGTACATCCAGGGACTTGGTCCCTTGAAGTTAGTTGCTCATTATCAAAACTACATGTAGCAATTTTTTACCTTTTTGATGATGACAAACTAATCATCCAACTTTGAGCATCAATACACGCCCATAATATTTAATCGATGTAATTTCCACTCTGAAGATGAATGTTCCCCCTATCATCATGCTTCCACCATCTTGCAATACAGGGATCTAGTCCCTTGTTGTCACTTGTAGAAAAAACTCTTGTTTCCTTTCCCCTGTCACTATGCCTTATCATTCACTTAGCACATCACTTTCTCCCCCCTACCAAAATGTTTTTCCTCTATTATCTACATTCAACACACCATATATTTCCCCATATAAGTATGCCATTCTCATTTACCTGGTACACCTAGTACCTGTTTCCATACTATATGTACTCAATATTCCCTTTTTTGGAATCATTGAAAAGTAAAAATCGTAATCTAAGAGTAAATTAAGCACAAATTAGTTAACTCATGGCCACTGGGCAACACAGACATGAAGAACAACTTTGTAAGTTAAAGGTAACAAATGTAACACACAAAGAAAAGATTCATTCATAAATAGAGGTTAAGTACCACTGCAGTGCATAAATTAAATATTCTTAGGGAAAAAGCCACAAGAATCATAAATATTAACAAGTGAAGGACTAGGAAGAAGAGTTTGAAGGAGCAGGGTCTGGTTGTTGTTGAGATGTCTTATCTGTACATTTAACCTAAGGACCTCATCAGTTAAGATTGACACCCTCTTCCTCAGTCCAGCATTTTCAGTTCTAAGCATTTCAATGTCACATGGGCTTCCTTTGGAGAGATGTTGAATTGTCTCCTGAAGTTTGGTAATTTCTTCATTCTTGCAGCTTAATTGATCTTCAGTTCCTCTATTTTCTTATTGTGATAACTTTGATAAATGCTACCTAATTTGACACACTCAGTTTTGACTAGTGTTTTCATGCCAAACATTTGTGCCACAGATCTTTGGGTTCCAAAATCACAAACAATACCATAATGATGAAGAACTTTGTTAAGCTAGTATCCATAAGGCATGTCATGCTTTCTACTTTTCCTAAGAACCACTTTGTGAGTTTTCTCTATGATTAATGCAGGTAGATTAATAGACTCAAAGAGACTAAGGTATTTCATAACCTATAAAGCAGTGGCTGGGGCAATGTTTCTCTTTTGTGACCTGGGCAGAATTACCTTATTCACAAAGTCAAAAATCAATTAAAACCCACTCTTGAATGAGTTCTTATTCACTATATCAACATACCTCCCTTTGACCTTGGATACATTTAATAAGAATTCTATTAAGGCAGCTGCTTGGAGACAGTTCTCACCTTATATATAGGAACTTCTAGAATTCTTCCCAATATTTCTTTATTCAACTTTATTTTTTTCCTTGGACCTGTGCAGTCAAATTTATCCCATCTTTTGAAAATTCCTAAGTGAAATAGAATTCCTTGACTATCTCATAAAAAATAGTGGGAATAGGTCCTTCTATGAGATGCATCCAGCCTTGATGTTTTACCAGCTCAACTAATTTCACCATATCAGGTTCTGTTAGCATATTTGAATAAAAAATCCTTCTAGTTAACTCCTTTTGATTCTTTCAGAACCTATTTCTAACTTCCTTGGGTATAACCTTACTTTTCTCCCTATTCTTTCTTCTAGTAAAAATGATCACAGGTTCTCTTTTAGCCACTTTTCTCTTCTTGGGAATAGGTCCCTCAAGAGTCATCTGCTTCTCATTAAAACTTCCAAACCATTTTCCAAAAATTCTTGGTGTTTTACTAACATTATTTTTCTTGTGGTCAACTATGCTCTTTCATCCACTACAACACTATTAGAATAGTTTTGAAGATTTGTGGATAATTCTTTATTAACAAGATGAGTGATGAAGGAGTTAAGCTTTGGAAGAGCAAGATAAGAAGGATGTTTTCAGAAAGTTTTGGGAAGAGACTTTTAACCATGCTAAGCTTAGAATTCTTTGAAGGACATAGAATGGGAGAGTTGCAGCCACCAGGAAGATCTTTTTCTTAAAAGGGCTATTAAGATTTGGATTTTTCTTTTTGATAGGATAACGAGTGGGTGCAGCTAGATTTAAGGGAACAATAAGCACCACAAAGGGTTTTCTAGGGAACAAAATATGATCAACATCAAATTTTAGGTGACTTACCTTCTCTTTTAGAATAGGACAACTTTTTTCTGATACAAGGATAGGGAGAATGCAACTTTTTCTTAAAGAACAGACAAAATTTACTCATAAATGATACTAACCTAAAAGATGGGACCAGACCCCTCTCTAGTTTGAGTGAATCATTAACTTTTTGCTTGTCACATCTGTCTACCTCTAAAGTTTCTCCCATGGGTGTATACCCGCAAGTGTATGGTACCGAGTTAGACCAATATGCCCCTATTCTACTAAGGATACCTACCTCTTAAACATATCTAATTTTTTTGAGGAGAGACACTGATTCATATGTTAGGTCAAGTCAGTTAAATCACTGCTTACTTCAACTTTTCATCCTGAGCACACTCCCCTTATTTGGACTATTAAGTGATCAACCATTAGTTCTGAGAGCTAGGTGCAAGTCTTTGCTTCATTTACACTACCTCAAGCTCCCTCTTTTGTGATGAATTCCTTTGGAACCAGGTCCCTAAGAGTTTTATCATGACCCCTTTTGATTATTCTTAGTCTTGAGATGGGATCAACGACTGACATTTTTCATCATTACTATTCTTATCTACATCTTCCAACCTTTAATCATCATCTTCATCATCATCAACTCTCTTTCTTTAAATCACACAGTTTCCTTTTTGTCATGGAGATGTTTAGCTATATTTTACCATGGATAAGGTTCTTTGAAATCGATTATTTCACCTGAGACACTTCTAGCTTCAAGTGTCTTGATAGAGAGAATACATTAAGACATTTAAACTTTGAGATTGTTAATCACTCATTTTTAATGATTATTCCTAATTTTAATTCTCTTTCTCATACCTAAGACCATGATCACTTGTTAGATTTAGGAATCCATTTGTGTTTGGGTTTCCAGTAGGAGGACAATAGTGTGATCTGAACCCTTTTGGCCCATCTAGGTAGAGAGTTTATTTTCACAATGTTATGAGGCTTGAGACCCCTAGAATGTGCATTTCCTAGCTGATTAGATCTGGAACCATTTATTCTAGCTCTAAGCCATCTTTGATAATTTTTCTTTGTGTGCCCATCTTTTCCACAATGAGTACATAGAGGCTTGTAGACGTTGTTCTTAGCATCATGAGAAACCTTCCCTTGGTACCCACAAAGTTGGGTTCCTTCTTGATAAATAAGACCTTTCCTATTATTAGCACCTTAACTAGTTAAGTTAAAAAGTATCTGAGAGGATGTAGTCCATTGTAGGGATTTTTTAAGTTTTTCCTTCAGATGGACTAGGTCCCCCTCCAACTCCCCATTCTTATAGAGAGTAGACATAATATTCTTTGGGGAATCCTTTAAATTTTCTTCAAGTTCAACCTGAAACTTTGATTCTTTTTTCTTTCGTTTACTATTTGAAGAATCTAGTTTCTCCAGTTGACTCACAAAGCTTAGATTTTCAAATTTGAGCTTAGCAAATTATTGCTCAGTTTTAGATATCTAGAGAGTCAAAGATATCAACTCAAGCTCTTGAATTTCTACCCTTTTTTCTAGAGCATTTTTTCATTAGTCATTTCACACATGGAATCAATCAACACATTGGCAAGTATTTTTATTTTTCTAGCAGAGTAATTCTCCAAGTTTTCTTTAGTGTCAGAAAGTTCTATTTCATTTTCTTCTTCATCTTCATGTTTACCATAAAAGAAAATAAGGAATAAAAGGTCACATTCTCATCCTTCACTGCAAGTATGGAAATATCTGTAGACTTCTCAGCCTCATCAAATTTACTGGAGGAGTCACCCTAACCAGCTAAGGCTTGTTTAACTGCAAAATCAAATGCAACTTGTCTTCTTGATTTTACATGGACCGGGTCCCTATTTCTTCCATTGTCATCTCTAGAGTTGAGGTAATCCTAGTAATATATCTTGTGCATTGGATAGTCCTTGATAAATATTTTTGGTTTCCACATTTGTGACACGCCTCAACATTGCTTCATTTGCTACGACTACTTCTTCTTCTTCTTTGGAACTGACCACCCCTCTTCATTACTCTAAAAATTCTATTTGCCAAATAGGTAACACCAGTCTCTTCTTCGCTTGAATCATGTTTTGAATCCTCTAATACCAGAGATTTTTTCTTTTTGAATTCCTTTCTCTACAGCTCTTATTGCTTCTTGAGCTCATAAGTCTTTAGATTTCCAATCAATTCATCCATGGTGAGAGTCTTCAGTTTTTTTTGCCTCTGTTATAGCATACACTTTGCTTTCCCAGGCTTAGGAAGGAAACCAAGAATTTTTATCACTTTCTTATATACTAGAATAACTTCTCTTAAGCAGTGAAGCCATTAATTATTGAAGTGAATCTTGTATGCATTTTTTTGATTGTTTCTTCTTCTTCTTTCATGGTGAAGGTTTTATACTGAGTTAGTCAATATGTCTACTTTTGAATCTTTCACATCAGTAATACCTTCATGAGTAGTCTTCAAGTAATCCCATGTTTCTTTTGTATTTTCATAGGCAAAAATTTCTACCTGTTATAATCATCAGGCCCTAAACAACAAACCAACAATTTATTAGCCTTATAGTTCTTTTCAATCTTCTATCTATCTTTGTCATTGAACTCCCTCCTGCTTTTGATAACCATTCTTGTAACATCTTCTTCTTTAACTTCTCTTATAGTAATATAAGAATCATCAAGGATTATGTCCATTAGTTAGGACCATCAAGGATTATGTCCATTAGTTCACTATCTTCAGCCATAATGAAGTCAAATATCTTGGTTTTCCACAACCCATAATACTGCCTATTGAATCTTGGTGGTCTAGTAATAGATTACCCTTCTTCTAGATTAGGTGGAGTAGCTATGCTAACAGAGATATTCTATGTGTAAACCTTTTAGAGTGAACTGGATCAAATACAAATAGTTGAAACCCTTGGGATTGCATGACACAATGAGGGACTAGGTCCCTCAAAGTCAATCACAGGAAAAATACTGAAAAATAACCAGGAATCAAAAGATAGTGTAGGAAGAGTAAAAATACAAAATTTTAATGTGAAAACCCCCTTGCTTAAGAAAGGAAAAAATCATGGCTTGCCCTCACAAGCACCTCAAAATTCACTATAATCAAACTTTTGATTACAGCCTACAATGAAACTATCTTTAGGTTCCTTTCGCTTGCAATAATTCTATTACAAGCTCATCTTCACAACTCTGCCAAGGACCCTTTACATTGATTAACTCTAATCAGTAATAAGCTTAGGCAACTCTACCTAATCACTCACCACTAAAAGATAAAAGTTTATTATTATAATAACATGAGTAATTCATTTACAAATTAGAACTCACTCAAGAACAATTTCTATTTAAGCACACATAACCAGTTAAGAACTTGAGCAGTGTTGAAGTAGAATTTTTGCTACCTCTCTTCACTCTTTTTAAAATATAAAAAAACATGTGATGAAAAAGCATCTTTTTTTTATAGATGAGTGATGATTAGGGCTGAAATATCATTGGTCTAGGTGTCCTATTCAGTACGAGCAACACCTGTAAGTTTGTTACACAAGAGGACAAAATTGTACAGACATGTGTGCCAGTTGTACTATATCATTCATATCCAGGGACCTGATCCCTTGAATTTAACTGCTCATCATCAAAACTACATATAGAATTTCTCCTTACATAATAAACAATTAAGTTGATTTTATCCTATAAAGATTGACACCTATCATAAGGCCTTACCATTTTCTTTAATATTATATTGCTAATAAACAATATTGAATTGCATTGATGTCTTGATCTACATTCAAGGTCATGTGAAGTTTTGATAATTGAAAATTCATGTATAATTATTAACCCGTATGTTGAAGAATGAAGTGTCGAGAATCAGATCTTCAAAGATCTATGAGAAAAAGTAAATATTGAAAACACTGTCAGGGAACTCATCTGAGAAGCTGTTACTCTTATCAGCTAAGGAGTTTGTCAAAGATAGAAATTTGAGGTTGTTCATATGCACACTGGAATTCTTTGAAATAATTGCAATATGGAGAGTTAAATTCAACAAGGAACATGGGTATACAATGAAAGATACTATACATTTGTATGTAATTAGTTTATTAAGGAGACAAAGAATTCTATGCATGTTAGTCAACTAAGTCAAATTAAGATTGAACTCTTAGTAAGTCTCCAACCAAATCTAACTTCGATTGGAGAGTTCAATGGTGAAAACATACTCTTATATAAATGATCGAGACATGAATTTATGGATCATTTGGCATCAAAATGCATAGACTTTGGTGTCCTCATGTAATAATTTATATAGTTATTTTTGCATTGTTATATGTTTTGATCAATTTATCCCTCCCTATAATTGTATTATGGTATTTATGGTCTGTGGAGTAGGCAATATGGTTCTTGGGGTGATTGGTTGAAGTTTATATAAGTTTTTCTATTTAGAAGGTTTTGAAGTTTATATGATTGACTTTGTCCAATGTTTGGAGTTTTAGAAGTCGTATGAGAATTCTGTTAACTCCGAAATTCCATTTTGGATTAGTAGCGTTGTTGATTCGATCCTGAGGCATCTGGATGCATTTTGATTCATTAATTGAAAAATTGGTAATTTTAGCCAATAGCTAACTTCAATCAACATTCATTGATAACAACCCCTGATAAATTTGACGCTTATATTGAGTCCGAATATAAATTTTAGTTTAGTAGTATTTGTCACAAGATTTTGAATGGATTCCAAAGGTCCATTCAGTATATTTTTGGCTTGTCCTTATGCTGGTGCAACTGGTTTTTCTTCTTCAGATTTGCAAAGCATTGAAGATAATCATAAAGGAGAAGATCTCCAGCCTCCATGTCCATAATCAACCAATCGCATTCGCCAAGTGATAGGTAAGGCCAGATTGGGTTAGTCGCACTTTGTAATCATAATGATTGTTCTTCATTAGTGATGGGTCATGGGAACGGACCCATTTCATTTATAAATAGGAAAATCACCTGGACATATTAAAATCCCATTTTCGAACATAGACCCTATTACTCAATTTTTGAACCTTTGTACCTCAATTTAGGAAATTCAAAAGGTGGTTACCGATATTTCTTCATGGGGTAAGTTTCTAAATCATTATTTTAATATTTTTTGATGATTATTTTATCTTTTCAGTTGGTTTTTTAAACTTGTGATTTTTGGGATAAAATTAAAGAATAGTTTTTTAACTCTATTTTTGATAAAATTTTAGATTTGAACTCCTTAAATTACGGGTAAAATAATTTTTAATAAAATTATAGTTTTCCCTTGGAATCTTGGGTAGACTTTTGAGTTGAAATTTTGGATCCAAAATAGAATTATAGTAATATGGGTATTATTTTACTCAAATTTATGTATGAAACTCGTTCTTGATAGATTGGGAGAATTCTGAGGCCATCCGAAAGGGGAAGGCTAGTTTTTAATTTGTTAAACACTTGTTTTTTTGGCTTCAAGATAGGTTATGACTTAAATTCTTTCAGATTTTACTTGGGTGGAGACTTAATATAAAAAATGCTATGAGTTGGCTGAGTAATGAACTTTAGTATAAAATGAAATGGATTGTTGTTATGATGCCTAAATTGGTGCTTGTATTGATTTGGAATATGGGACATAGATTCTTGGCTTAGTATTGAGGCTTGTAGCCTGTGGTTATGGACTGACTTTAATATTGAATCTTTTGCATTTATTACATTTGGTTCCATTTTTACTTGTGTGTTTATGTATACTTATTCATCTTATGAATTATGAAAAGGATTAACAAAAATACCGATTTAGCTTCACTTCAAGTTCGAAAATGGTTTATTGAAAACCTAGTTCAAGTCCGATTATGTGATGTTGATTTAATTTTTACTCGAGTCCTAATCTTGTTATACTTATATATCTATGGAAGTCTCTATTTGAGTCCAGACATGATATATTGATAATGGAAATACCTATGGGTCCTACCGTATAGAAAAAAATATTGACAAGATGTATATCGATAAATATTGTCCCTTCTATACATTCCTTATAGATAATTGCATTGCATTATCACCAGGATTGTTATTGTAATTAAGATAAATAGTTCTATTTGTTGATATTGAACTGTTGGGAATTTTTTGCATTCAAGATTACTTTAGTATTTTTTATTTGATATAGTTCTTCTTATGCTCAATCAGTTTGTTATGCCTATTAATTACAAATGGACCATCCTCACCCCTATGCAGATCCCTTTAAGATATGTACAAGCCTTTAAGAAGATAAAAACAACTAATTACAAACTAGGAAAGGGCGCCTACATACCCATTATCTATTTAAAGTCAAAGAAGAATCTAGGCTCAGCAACTCCAAAAAGAATAGAGTATACCAACCATTATTTAAATTCAACCACACACAATGTACTGGATATGTAAGGCTATATAGTAACCAAATAGTATAAATCAATATAGAAACTACACTAATGTGATCCTTTCCCCTGTTTATGATCCAATAACACAAGAAGAAGAAATTCAACTATGAAGAAACAACCTACGTGAGCCCCCATAAGCTTATTAGGTGCCAGTCGCGATCACATTATAATCAATGCAATGCAATTAGGACAAAACAAAAAACCTAAGACACCCATGCTTGTCTCTACTTGAGATCTCCTAATCGTATCAACTATAACACGAATAAACTGCCTCGATAAATATTAGTCCAACAGTAGCTTACAAACAACTATTTTGGGCCCCACAAGAACCATGACCTCAGCCACACATAACTAAACATGCAATTAACTAGAAAATATATTTGATAAGAACACAATATAATACAAAGTAATACAAATGTGTTGCCCTACCAGAAATAGTCAGTACTTGTAAGATAACAAAGGATGCAAGCTCAACCATGCTAGAAATAGTTACAGTCATACAGACTAGTGATACATAAATCCAACCCTATGGAAATAGTGACAACCTTACTGGTGATTCCAAATCCATTAGCTCTATAAAAACCCTAATGTTCCTCATGATCCTTGTAGTTAAACATGAGCATAAATCCATTAATTTAAATTATTTGACCCTTGGAAAGGAGATAAATTATTAAGTTTGTGTTTAGGTGCTTTGAAGAGCATTTATGATCAAAGAAGAGTGTCGTGCATTGCATGAGTTTGTAACACTCCCAAAATCACTGAGATCATATTTTATACATAGCATAAAAAACTACTGCAAAACCAGCAAATTTTACCTAAGAACGACTCATTGTACGAGTTCGTAGTGAGACAACTGTTGGGTTGTGGAGCCTAATTAATGTGTGATGTACTGTACCTTTAATTATCCATTTCTCTATGTAACTGTACATACTCTGAATCATTAATATAAATATCCCATCCGCCATGGATTTCACCCACGGGTGCTACCATGAAATCATTTCTCTCTCTTATTTTTCTTTCACCCTCTCCATAAATCTAGTGTGTGTTGAAGCAAATCGATCCTAACAATTGGTATTAGAGACTAGGAGATTCATAATGATCACTGAAGATGGAAGGATAAAATCTTGGAATCGAGAAGTTTGGTGGATCCAATTTCTATTTCTGGAAGATATAGATTGAAGAATATTTGTACCAGAAAGATCTTCACGAAACCTTGATCGAGGTAAAGCCGGATTCCATGATGGAGGAGCAGTGGAAGATCAAGGATCAGTAGGCTCTACGACTAATCTGGTTGACTTTGTCGAGAAATGTGGCATTCAACATCGTCAAAGAGAAGACCACGTCAGATCTGTTGAAGGCACTATCAAATATGCAAAAAAAAGCATCTGTGATGAACAAGGTATATTTGATGCATAGATTGTTCAATTTATAGATGTTTGAGAATAGATATATTCCTGATCATATAAATGAGTTCAATATGATTGTTAATTAACTGTGTTCTGTGGTAATTAATTTCGAAGAGAAATCAAAGCATTGATTTTGATGTCATCTCTGCCCGAGTCTTGGGATACTATTATTGCTGCGATTAGTAGTTCCCGTAGATCTAAGAAGCTGAAGTTTGATGAAATCTAAGATGTTGTTCTTAGCGAAAGCATTCACAAATGAGAAACTAGGGAGTCATCGGGTAGTGCTCTCAGTGTTGACCGAAGAGGGAGAAACTAATGAAAGGGTGAGAACACACATGGCAGATCTAAATCAAAGAATTGTGAAAAATATCTAAAACCTAATATGACATGTTAGAATTGTGGCGAGAAAGGACACTTTTGGATAGATTGAAAAAAACCCAAGAAGAGGAAGAATAAATAATCTGGGGATGATGATGATTCTGTTAATTCAGCAGAAGACATTAGGGATTCTCTAATCCTTAGGGTGGACAGCCCGATTGAATGTTGGATATTGGATTCTGGTATGTCTTTTCATTCATCTCCAAGCAAAGAATTATTCTAAAATTTTAAGTCTGCAAATTTTGAAAAGGTGTATCTTGCTGACAATAAGCTGCTGGTAATTGATGGAAAAGGGGATGTCTGCATAAAAACTCTAGAAGAAAATTAGTGGACATTGGAGGATGTTAGATATATTCCTAGTCTTAGGAAGAATCTAATTTCTGTTGGTTAGTTGGATAGCACAGGTTAAACATCAAAGTTTAGAAAAGGTTCATGGAAGATTGTGAAGGGTGCTATAGTTGTAGCACGTGTCACAAACACTAGAACTTTGTACACTATTGCAGGGTGTATAAATATGATTGCTGTTGCTGAGGGTGATTCTGGTTCATATCTGTGGTACAACAGACTTAGACACATAAGTGCCAAAGAAATGAAGATGCTGGCTGAAAAAGAGCTTTAGAGGGGCTAAAATCTATTGATATAGGTCTTTATGAGAGCTGTGTTATGGGCAAATAGAAATGAGTAAGATTTACGAAGACTGTGAGAGAGCCAAAGAAAGTACGGTTGGAAATGGTCCATACAGATGTTTGGGGACCATCTCCTATTTCATCACTTGGTGAATCTAGTTTCTATGTCACCTTCATTAATGATTTCAGTAGGAAGGTATGGGTTTACTTCTTGAAACATAAGTCAGATGTGTTTGCTACTTCTAAGAGGCAGAAAGCTAAAGTTGGAAATCAGACTGGTTTGAAAATCTAATGCCTAAGGTCTAATAATGAAGAAGAATATGAAAAGTCAGAATTCAAATAATTCTGTGCAGGTGAAGGAATTATATTGATGAGGAAAGTTACCAGGAAAGCAAGACAGAATGGAGTTGCTGAAAGGATGATCAAAACATTGAATAAGCGTGCAAAGAGCAAGAGAATACACTATGGACTGCCTAAGATTTTTTGGGCAGATGCTATGAGCACAGCTACATGCTTGATCAACAGGGGACCATCAGTTCCTCTGGGGTTCAAGATTTCAGAAGAAGTATGGACAGGAAAATAACTAAATATTATCACTTAAGAACTTTTGGTTGCACTGCTTATGTTCATATTGATCCAGAGAAGAGAGAAAAGCTTGATGCTAAAGCTATAAAGTGCTATTTTATAAGTTATGGCTCTTATATATTTGGGTACAGGTTTTGGGATGACAAGAACAAGAAGATCCTAAGACATTATGATGTGACTTTTGATGAAAATGTCCTATACAAGGACAGAGAGCAAAAGGTTCAAGAGACTATAAATAAGTAGGAGTTGAGCTTGAGTTGCCGAAGAGTTCACACAAAGATGGTACAACAGAAACTCAACAAACTCCAGAGACTGTCGTTGAAGAACAAAAGGTGGAGCAAGTGACACCTGAGTATGTTTGGAGGAGATCATCCAATACCATTAGAGCACCACATAGGTATTCACCATTATTACGTTATCTGTTGCTGATTGATGAAGGGGAACTAGAGTTTATTGCTGAGGCCCTGTAGGTGGAGGATTCAATCAAGTGAGACCAAGCCATGGATGATGAGATGAGATCACTTAAGAAGAATAACACATGGATGTTGACTAAGTTACTTATAGGGACGAGAGCCTTGTTGAACAAGTGGGTGTTCAGAATCAAGGCAGAACCAAATGGCAAAAGAAGGTTCAAATCTCGATTAGTAGTTAAAGGATATTCACAAAGGAAAGGTATTGATTATGCTAAAATATTTTCTCCTATTGTGAAGTTAACTACTATTTGAATCTTATTGAGTATTGTTGCATCGGAGAATTTGCATCTTGAGCAAATAGATGTAAAAACTGCATTTTTACATGGAGATCTGGATAAGAAAATCTATATGCAGCAACCAGAGGGGTTTGTATCTCCAGGCAACGAACACATGGTGTGCAAGCTCAACAGGAGCTTGTATAGGCTGAAGCAAACATCTAGATAGTGGTACAAGAAGTTTGATTCCTTTTTTAGCAACAGTGGCTTCCGCAGAAGTGAAAAAGATCAGTGTTGCTACTTTAAGAAATACACCAATTTTTATGTATTTTTACTCTTGTATGTGGATAATATATTAATTGCAGGATCCATCATGAAGGAGATAAAATATCTGAAGGCAAGTCTATCTTCTAAGTTTGAGATGAAGATTTAGGTGCAACGAAGAAGATTCTTCGGATGAGGATTTCTTGGGATAGATTTGTTGGAACTTTAATTCTATCCCAAGAGCAATATGTTAAGAAGGTGCTGGTCATAGGATTATTTAACACCTAAGTTTGGTCATGCATCATAAGATTATTTAGTACCCCAGTTTGGTCATTAGTTTAGTGATCACGCTAGTTATCCTATTATACTATGTCAAGGAATATGGGTCCTTTCTATGGGCTATATCTATCAAACTCCACGTTAGCTCACATGGTTTTTATCAGTTAGTAGAATCTCCCATGTATTCAAATTTAGTATATTGTACATGACCCTCAATTTAATTTTTCTTGCATTATCATATAGCTTTCCATAGTATCTTTGCATATCACTATTTATGCATATCATTATTGGGTCATTGTACTATAGTTTAGTTAAGATTTACATTCATCTTTGATTTAGTACATTTTATTGGTATTTTCATCATGAATAGTTTTAATGTATATATTGCATATCTCACATGAGTATATTCAAAGTACTGATCACATACTTTCTTTTGCACTGTATCATATTGTGATATAGATTTTAGGAGATCAGTTTTAGCATCACAGTTAGTAAGTTCTAATGCCACCTTAGTAGGTTTTACTGGTGAGTCCTCATCATTTGAGGATGAAAGTTCATGATTATTTTCTTTTAGTATTCCTTTTAGCTTTAATATTTAAAGTTAGTTGAGGACTTTTCGTAGTAACTCGTCAGTAGAAAAGGCTTTTTACACATAGATTTAGGCTTTTAGTTTTCACATTCTTTTTTATAGTTGATATTTATTTCATGACTTGCTTAGATTATTATTCTTAAAATTAGTTAGCTTCTAAATAGATATTTAGTTGATTTTGTTATTTAGCATCATGCCACGCCATGGGTTAGCCGCGACAACTTATGAATCTAAGTACTGTGTTACTTCAAGGGTGTAGGCTGGGGTTGTGACAAACTTGATATCTAAGAATTAGGTTTGAGGTGTATTAGGGTGTTTGAAAGCCATATTAAGTAGAGTCTCTTTCACGAGTGTGAAACACACCACTCTTATTAAAGGGTTGTGAATTATTTTAGAAAAAAATCACTTTTTTTTCATGTTCATACCGTACGATAAAGTATAGATGGTTTTTACCTTCAAATTCATTCTCTATGTGATTGCAGAATATGCCTACCCTAAGATTAAAAGGAAGTAGGAACAATAACTAGCCAGCTTTACCAACACTTGTAGATCCCTCAAATGAACAAGTCATTCATATCAAATTAAGGGAGTTTTTGTAATGGCCCTTCAGGTTATTTTCCATATTTTCATTTATTTCCCCCAATTTAGCTTCTCCATAGCTTCCCTAAGTCATTTATGATGTGCTGGTACTAACGGTTCAATTACCGGGTGGTTCATTTGGGTTTTAGAATCTTTTGAATTCATGCTTGAATTTCCTAGTTTGGACCCGAAACCCCTATTTATCTTAGGGCTTGATTTTAGCCTAAAATGTGCTTAATTTTCTCCTATTTCTTAAGGGTTATAATTGTTTGTCCATAGGTGAACATTGGGTTGTTCTCAGAAACTCATTTTTCCTATGTGGGTCCTACTTGGGGTTTGGTGTCATTTTTGGACTCAAAGCACAATAGTGCAATATGGGTACCGTTAGAATTGTATTGATGAGTAGATTATGGTTTTGCTAGTGTGATGTCATTTTTGGGATTATGAAGTAAAGTTGAGTATATGGTGCATGATGTGAGATTTTGCGGTTTGTCTTTGAGGTAGGCTTCTGTCTACTCTTCTTAAAAGATGATATGTGATATATATTGCGTGTGAATTTGGATGCTAGTCTTGATTATGAGTAGAATACCTTAGCCTTGATTGTTGATGTTTAGGGAATATATGAGGGTTTTGGACCCGTAAAATGGTATGTATATAACCCTTGAGAATTCTATTGCCTTCTCCCTAGCTTAGATTATTTTTTATTATAGATGCAATATAATGCAAGGTTCAAGATGTAGTTTTAGAATTACAAGCATGATTAGAATATTTTAATCTTATTGGGCTAGTGTAGTAGTATGAAATAGTAATTGGGTAGAGTTGACTTAAATGACCTTGTTTCTAGACGAAGTTCCTATCTTAGGATTGGTTATGTATTACTTAGCTTCACATCTAGAAGTTGAACTAGATACCTTAGCGTAGTTTGAGACATAGTTTACTTAAATATTGAAATCAAGGATTAGAAGTGGAATTGTCCGGCCCACTTAGGCCAAGTCTTGTGTTAGCCTTATGGACCTAATTGCGGATGTTACGCACGGTTGAGACTAGTAAACCTTAGTATAAGGTTATTCCATGGCCGATTGAATGATGATGTATTCTCCCTAGATAATGATATTTAGGCCTATAGAGATACTACTTTCTTCTTGATATGACATCTGACCTATAGAGATATTATTACCACTTAGACTTGGTATTTGGCTCATAGAGATGATATTTCCTCTTAGACATAATGTTGGGTCCTTAGAGATGCTATTTCTCTAACATATGATGTTGGGACTATAGAGATGTTATTTCTCTTAGATGTGATGTTGGGCCTATATAGATGTTATTCACTCTTAGATGTGGTGTCAAGCCTATAGAGATGTTATCCCCTTTTAGTTATGATTGTTAGAGCTATAGAGATGATATTCCTCTTAGATATGAAAATTGGTCAAGAGAGGTAATACTCCTTATAAGTCAAGCCATATGACTTGTTGACATGACATATCTTATAGATGATTACATGTTTATTGATATTATGCCTCCTAGATGAGAGTTGCCTCGTATATGAGAGATGATTACATGCTTATTGATATTATGCCTCCTAGATATGAGCTGCCACCTATGTGAGAGATGGTTACATACTTATTGATATTAGCTCTCCTACATATGATATGCCTCTTATATAAGAGATGATTACATGCTTATTGATATTATGCTTCCTATATGCGAGATGCCTCCTAGATGTGAGATGCCTTTTATGTGAGAGTTGATTATATACTTATTGATATTATGACTCCGATATGCCAGATATCTCCTATATGTGAGATAATTAGAGATATGCTACATCTTATAAATATGATTATTGATACGCATTCATATATATATATATATATATATATATATATATATAGGTTAAAGTCCGTGATTATGATGTTGTGATTATACTGGGCATATTATTGGGTCAAGGGCCACGTTATGATATTGATTGGATATCTGAGAAGTGTTTATCATTATAAAGGAGTGCAATTATAGTTTATGAATATGCATATATATGTTTGTATACACATCTCTCTAGTATGGGATGGACAAAGATATGGTATGTTGCTTATTATTCAACAGATTGAATACTGGTGGTGGCATGCATGGATTTAGTATACTCATGATTAATATATCAATAATTGATATGATTATAGCTGAAATACGATCTTATGTCTATTCTTCCTAATTAAAGGTTAAGCTATGTGGTAGCTAGTTGTCTATTAGGTGACTATAGCACTTGATGACTTATTTTATGATGTCGGTTACTTATTAAATGAGAAGTGTGTATCAATAAGGCTAGATAATAAGACTTGTTAGTGATAAGAGATGACTTGTTAATAATGATGAATAGTTGGTAAATGAGGATTAGTTGGTAAACGATAGATAATTAATGAATGGCTTTAGTTAAATAAATATGGTTAGATGATAATTAGTAATGTGTTGTCTAGTAATAATTAATAGACATAGGATGATTAGTTGATAATGTTGATTTGTGGATAAATAATGATTATGTCCTAGTGATGAATCTTGGATAGATGTTAGGTATTGATTACTAAATTAACAATGACTAGTTACTATCCCATGAATAAGGATTATGTGAAGGATAATGTTTAGGCTAATAATTAGAGGTCATGTGAAGACTAGCGACTAGTGATTTAATGATAATAAGCGTTGGTTAGCTAATATCGAATAGTTTGGAAGTATCAACAAGTGAGATGTTTTATGATGATACAATTATGATTATGAGTATACTAATAGTCTCATAGATTTACCCTTTTTTCCACGTCTTCAGCCCATGCACCTATATATGTCTATAAATATATGTGTATTGATGTTTATGATAATACTGATACCCGATGAGGTTGGAGGATATTGTGATGATGATATTGATACCCGACAAGGCCAGAGGATATTGTGATGATAATATTGATACCCAACAAGGCCGAAGGATATTGTGATAATGATATTGATACCGGATAATTTCAAAGGATATTGTGATGGTGATATTGATACCCAGCAAGGCCAAAGAATATTGTGATGATATATTGATACCCGTCAAAGTCAGAGGATACTGTGATGATGTATTGATACCGGCAAAGCTGGAGGTTAATTATTGATGATGGTTATGATGATGATAGTTATGATGGAGATGGTTATGATGATGATAGTTATGATGGAGATGGTTATGATGATGAGATTATGATATATATATTAGGTACTTTGCTATCATTTCTGCATATGCATCACCTATCACTAGTATGCACCTATGTCCATCACTCGATATGGGATAGTTGCATAGATATAGGTAAAAAGTATGCCTTGTGTTGTTGTATGTTAATTGAACCTTCTAAGTCTGGGGCAGTGGGGGTACGCATAGACTCAGCTAGGTATTTGGTTATTCGAAGTAGCCAATTATTCACATTGTTATTGATATTGTTGTTATCATTTTTATGATCATTATTGTGGCTAGCTTATGATAGATTGGTCATTGATCTAGTTCTGAGATCTAAGGTATGTCTATGAACTCTTCTATATTATGATGGCACTATTATGCATGATTATTTTATGTCTAACCACGTGGATTATAATCCTTGAGTATGATAGTATTATAATGAGGTCCTAGAATTAGGATATGATGACCTAGGTTATGCGTTGAGATGACCTTATGTTTATATGTATGTATGTTTATATATATAGCTATATGAAGTTTTGGCACTACCATATATCCTTTCCTTTGTTTGTACATATTGTATATTATTTCTTGACCTTATATATTTCTATATATATCTTCCTTCGCTCTTCATTCATATATTGGCTTGGGATATACGGTATAGTATTGATGTCTATTGATCATGGATGGAATAGGATAGGTCACCTTGATACTTCCTCAATTTTATCATGTTACTTTTGGATTTAAGCAGGATAGTTGTCCCTTATTATTCTCATTGACTTGTTATATGATTTTTGGACCCTGGCTGTAAATTCCATTCTATTTATATGTTGTATATATATATATATATATATATATATATTTATCTTTGGAGCTCAATTGACAGTTTCCTACTGAGTACCATTTGTTTGGTACTTATACTACACTTCTACACCTACAGATCATAGTACAGGTTATTGCTATTGATGTGTGCATCATGCAGAGCAGCCATGGTTTAGAGACTTAGAGTGAGATCCTGACGTTTGGAGTATTACTTATCTCTTTCTTTTGTATTAGGTTAATCTCTATATTGTGTAAAGAGATAAGTTGTATCAGTGTAGTTCCGTTGTTGTTTCATTTTTGTACTCTTGTGATATTAGAAGCTCTTGTACTGATACCATATATTTTTGGGATTTTCTTATGTATTGATATTTACCTCATTTATTATGCATTCTTTTCCTTATAGTGTTGAGTAGTCCATTACTAGCTATTTTGGACTACGGGGTAGCTTGCCTAATGGTGGGTTATGGTAGGTGCCATCATGACCTGAGAAATTGGATCGTGACAAAATTGGTATCAGAGCCTAGGTTTTACCTATGTGTTAGTACAAGAGTTAAGTGTTAGTAGATTCCTTCAGATTGGTGCGAAGATATCCATAACCTATCTTCAGGAGGCTATAGGGACACTTGAGGAAATTCACTTCTTGACTCCTTATCGTGTGTTTGCATTTCTATAAACCTCGAACACATTCTTTGACTCTATTTTATCCCTGAAGGGCGATGCAACATTGTCAACTGATGCAGATGAGACTTCAACACGCATGTTTAGAGTTTCAGCACAATGTCAAACTAGATAGTCAGAGACGGATATCAAAGATCTTCAACAGTAACCAAAAAAGATTTGTGCCAGGTCTGGCTCCAGTTGTGACTACTTCTTTCTTTGAGGTTCAACATTCAGAATTTGAGTCATGTTGTAGATCCCTCTTAGCCATGGATGACATTTGATTAATCGAGCAGTTCTCAGACTAATGTTGGGTCTATTGGTGTTCATCAGGATTTCTTACCAAGTTTTGAGTACTAGATTGGATTTCTCATATGGTCCTGGAATTTTCCTATGTTGCTTTCTTTTGAGTCAGACATTGGTTCATGAATGTGTTAGATGGTGAGTATTTCTAGTCCATTTGGCATCGGAGCACTGGATAGCAGCTGGGTCTTCCCTTCATCAGGAAGTTGATTATGAGAGAACCGTAGAGAACACAAGTATTGAGACTTATAGAAATGGTGGCAAGACGCATGCCATTAGTATAGTGACACTGGTATTTTATCTAAAAGTAAAGATTCTTTCAGTAGAGTTCAAGTTTACCTATAGCCCATCAGTTCTATGCAGACAGTATTTTGTAGTTCTTAGATTAGTCATGATGATTATAGTGGGTAGAGTCCCCATTAGACTTATGGAGTGTGGCATGGTTCTTCAAGCCATGGCGGCCCTTCTGGATTATGAGGGACATTTTCTTGAGGTATTCTAGGATATTGGTTTGGTTGTGTCATGATGAGACACTGGTTTCCAGAATACCCTAGATACGAGATAGATGATCAACTAGGGTTAGCACGCATTTTCCCCGCCAGCCTAGATTTCATGAGGCAGGCTATGATTTTAATTGTATGGACAAAATTTAGTAGATTTCTCTTAGCGTCAATTGGCCAGCCATTTGGGATCAGTTTGTGTTCTCCCCATATTGATGCCTTAGACATTAATACGACCGCAGAGAGACCGACTACTAGTCAAAGGAGTGTCCCCGATATGGGATTTCTGGTTATTTAGCTCATTCAGATCAACCTCATGATGGTGTGGCATATTCAGTTAGAGATAGTGTGTGTGACACCTCAGTTGATAATTCAGTTGGTTGGTCCGAGTTGGACCCGTTTAGATTTATTTTTCTCTATCCCCATCAGGCATGTAGTTGCGAATGTCACCACAGTTGGTGTGCTTTTATTTCTAATATTTATCTCTTATTGTGTGTATTGGGGTTTTCAAACCCATTGATAATTATATGCCTTGATGAATTGATATCAGTCATTATGTGCCTTATTGGTGAATTCATTTATTATGTTACTACTTTGTGTTTTATTTCTTTTAGTAGTTGATGGAGTAGATCTATATTGATGTTTTCCCTTATGGGTGTGGTTTTTGCATTAGAGTCCTATTTATCTTAGCATATTAGCTCTACTGTGGCCATTGAGTGGTATATGATATTGATGTTTTTATTGGTACCTGTAAGACCCCGTAAAATCCTAAGTCAAAAATTCAGCTCCTTAAGCTTTAGCTCCAACACTTAGAAAATTTTCCTAAGTGTTCAACAGTTAGTCTCATTTTAGACCTCCAAACTTCAAGGATTTATTTGACGACCTTCTCGACCTCTGATTTTTTATTTTCAAGTTGCGTTGCGATGGGGCAAGGTCGTAGTACATCCTGGGTGAATTTCAGAATTTTTGGAGTTGCGTAAGGGAACTTTTGGTGTGCCCAACCAGTAGCAAAATCCTATAGGCTTGCACAGCCTTGCTTAGACCACCGGTCTAAGCAGGGCACCACCCAGGCTAGACTGGGGGTCTAAGCAGGGCGCCACCCTGGCCATCGCCTTTTGCCAAAAATTTGAGCATTTCACCTCCGTGTTTTAAAGGGAATTTTGGTCCTTTTCCACCCATATATAATCTCCCAAACATGGGATTCAGCCCTAATTGAAGCTAAATATACTTCTTTTCATCAATTTCTCTCAAGAACAAGAACAAGGGTTTCAATTTGAAGACCCAAGTTCAAGAAATTTCACCGTAGATCATTAAGGAACTTTCATCTAAGGTATGCGTGTGTTGATTTATGGATTCCTTTCATCCATAAAGCTTAAGAAACCTCTTTTAAATTATGAACCATGCTATTACATTGTGGGTTGATTATGTTTTGTATGATTGTTGTTATACAACTCCTAAGTTAGAATCTTGTGATGTTCATGATACCATGATTTTATGGGAATTGGAACTTGTGAAATTGGATTGAATTGCGGTGTTTTGAATCATTAATTAATAGTCACACCTATGCCCTAGTTTGTGAATGAAAGGTGTTTGATAAAATACTTAAATGAATAGAAACCATGCAATATAGCTAGAATTTGAATTAAATCTCAAATGTACGCTATTCTCTTATATTCAAAAAGGATTCCATGCTATTGTCGTGCAATGCATATGTTGATAGGATGACATGATGTTAGAATATGAAATTTATGAATTCGATTATATGCATCCTCACCATGAACATGAACATGATAACTATGTGAAGTATGAAATCCCCCACTTATGGCATTATGAATTGTGAACTTTGTTCCTTTAATCAAGAAGTGTCATATGGTGTCAGTTTTCTTCCATCGAGTCCTGGGGGTACTTGTACACGAAAAATATAGCTGTTTGCCTAGAGCCAGTGTCATGTTTACATGATATCCGCAGTCAAGCCATGTCCCATAGAACTCAGTTAGTCATGTGACTCAGGAAATCTCAGAAATCTCATGATCTCAGACAATTATCATATAGCAGTAGTATTCCATCAGCCCACAAAATTTAGTAAATTCAGTCCATGTAAAGTCAGCTGATCAGGTTCAGTCTCTTCAGATGGGAGTAAAAATTAGCACCGAGTGAACCCAAGGATGGGAAAACACACTATCGGATGAGGGTGTGATTCTTAGCATTCATCCTTGCATTCCAGAACTATGTAGCGAACATAGGTTGAGATATCGACACTGTCAGATGAGGGTTGATGAGGTGGATAAGCACTGTCATATGAGGGCCCCACTGTTCTCTTTTGGGAACACTGTTAGATGAGGGTTACCCACAGCTTATCCTTACCAGTGGTGCGGTATTGACACCCTACCAATCAGGGAACAGATTGGACCCCAGCTCAGCTATTATAGCGCATTTGGGGCATATTGGTTTAATAACTAGTTCCCATAGTCTCAGTCTCAGTCTCAGTAAAAAACTCAGATAGTTCTCAGAATATCAGGACTGTCAGATACAGTCAACTCAGATACAGTATGGAACTAAGATAGTTCCATCAGATTTAGGACTATCAGATACAGTCAATCATGTTATCAGTTATATTCAAATTTAGTAATCATGTTAACAAGATATTAGTGTCAGTTATTATGTCTCATATATGTATCCTCACACTCATGATAGTCATTCCACATGCATACTCTGTACATTCCAACATATACTCAGTACATTCCAACGTACTGACGCATTTGTGCTATGGTGTTTCTTTTTATTTTACACCATAGGTTCAGAGACACGAGTTCCAGAATAACAGTAGTATTCCAGTATTAAGTAGTGAGTCCTCATTCTTTGAGGACATGATTAGTACTTATTATTTTAGTTCAGTTTTGCTAGATGGATTTAGTTGGGGATATGTCTTATCAACTCCTTCATCAGATTATTCAGTTTTAGAGGCTTTCTAAACTATCATGTTTTAGACTTCAGTATTCTCAATTTTGTTTTTGGGCATTATATTACCCCACATAGATGTTACATTATTCAGATTATGTTTGGTATTGAACCTTATGGCCTTTTAGTACATGTTTCCATATTACTATGTTACATCATATAGTGTACAGGTACAGATATCAGTCATGGGTTAGCTTGTGGTCCTTTGGGGTCATGAGCACCGTGTAGCATTCTGGGCACCAGGTTTGGGGAGTTACAAACATGGTATCAGAGCCTATTGTTCAATAGTGTCCTAGGAAGTCTTAAAACCTCATCTAGTAGAGTCTTGTGCATGGGTGTGTTGTGCGCCATATTTATGTGCATGAGGCTATGAGGTGTTTTAGGAACAGTTTCCCTTCTTTCAGTATTTATGTCGTGCCAGTGAGAATAGTCTCAAGTTAATCTCTCAGTCTAATTCGTTTTTCCTTTTGATTTCAGAACATGCCCCCCAAGAGAAGAAATCAGCCAACCCCTCATCCCGAAGATCCTTTAGGCGAACATGTTTCTCTTACAGAGTTCAGAGCTGTATTCACTACTCTTTCTCAGTCAGTAGCTACCCAGAATAAATGAGCAACTGTCATTCTGGCCAACCCAGTGGCCAATTCAGCTGCAGCCAGGATTTGAGACTTTACCCAAATGAGCCCTCTATCCTTCTTCTAGTATAAGGCAGATGAAGACACTCAGGAATTCATTGATCAAATTCAGAAGGTGACAGATATCATAGGGGTGACTACTATTGAGAGTGCTGAGTTAGCCGCATATCAGTTATAGGATGTGGCTCATACTTGGTACAAGCAGTGGAAGTCTGAAAGGTTAGATGATGCAGGTCCTATAGAGTAGGAGGAGTTTGTCACGGTATTCTTAGACAGATTCTTTCCCTAATATCTTAGAGAAGCTAAGGTGCTAGATTTTATCAAGGTGCTAGATTTTATCAACCTCAGGTAGGGCAATATAATGGTGAAAGAGTATTCTCTTAATTTTACTCAATTATCTAGATACGCCCCTTATGTGGTCGCGAATATCATGGCCAAGATGAGTAAGTTTATTTCAGGAGTGAATGACAGTATGGTAAATAAGTGCAGATCTGCCATGCTAAATAGTGACATGACTTTAGCTAGGCTTATGAATCATGATCAGCATATAGAGAAGCAGAGAGTTAGGAAGAGGGAGAGACAGAAAAAGAGAGCAAGGTCAGGTAGTTTCAACTTTGCTCAGCCCAAATTAGAAGGAGAAAACCGTTCTTATTTTCATCCTAAGCCATCAGTTCCAGCTCCTTCTTTAGCTAGTTCTCTAGCTCCTAAGTTCAGAGATAGAGCGCCAGGCTCTCAGTCTTAGGGCAATGTTAGCAGCTCCCATTTTTATCTTCTTTGTCAGACTTGTGGTAAGAACCATAAGGGTGCTTGTAAAGTTGGTAGCGATGTCTATTTCGGTTGTGGAAAGCTAGGCCTCAAAGTTAAAGATTATTCCCAGTTGGGTTATTAGGGTTAGCAGAACCATTCCACAGCTCAGTCCGGTCGCCCGAATCAGTTGGGTGCCACTTCCAGTGCTACTAGTGGGCAATACCTAAATAGCCTTTATGCTTTTCAGACTTGACATGATCAGGAAAATTATTCTGATGTAGTTACTGGTATATTACAGATCTTTCATGTTCATGTTTATGGTTTGCTAGATCCAGGTGCATTTTTATCTTTTGTTGCTCCCTATATAGCAGGAGATTTAGGAGTCAGTCCCGAAATTCTAGTAGAGCCCTTCTCAGTCTCTACCCCAGTGGGTAAAACCATCATAGCTCGATGGGTATACAGGAACTGAACAATCATTATATTCCAGAAAGTCACTTCAGCAGAGTTAGTCAAATTAGAGATGACTAATTTTGATGTTATTCTCAGCATGGATTGGCTTTATTCCTGCTATGCCACAGTAGACTATAGAAATAGAATAGTCCAGTTTCAGTTTCTGAATAAGCCCATCTTAGAGTGAAGGGGTAGTACTTCATCTTTCAGGGGTCAGCTTATTTCCTACCTTTGGGCAAGGAAAATAATATCTAAGGGATGTCTTTACCATTTCATTCATGTTAAGGACTCTGGTTATGAAACTCCTAGTCTTGAGTCCGTCCCAGTTGTGAATGAGTATTCAGATATTTTTCCTGAAGATCTTCCAGGCATTCCTCCCAAAAGGGAAATAGACTTCAGCATTGATCTTCTTCCAGACACTCAGCCTATCTCTATTCTGACATATAGAATGGCACCAGTAGAGCTCAACGAACTGAAAGAACAGTTGAAGGATCTCTTAGATAAGGGATTCATCTAACCCAGCATTTCCCTGTAGGGAGCAGCAGTCTTACTCATGCGTAAGAAGGATGGTTCTCTCAGGATGTGCATAGATTACCATCAGCTCAATAAAATTATGGTCAAGAATAGGTATCCACTTCTTAAAATCAATGAATTGTTTGACCAACTTCAGGGTGCCAGTTATTTCTCTAAGATAGAACTCATACCAAGCTATCATTAGCTTAGAGTTAGAGAATGTAACATCCCGAAGACAGCTTTTCGTACTCGGTATGGTCACTTCAAATTCTTAGTTATATCCTTTGGTATTACCAACGCCCCTACAGTTTTTATGGACTTGATAAATTGGGTGTTCAGGTAGTACTTAGACTTGTTCATGATAGTCTTTATAGATGATATCGTTGTTTACTCCCGTAGTGAGCAAGACCATTTAGACCATCTCAGAATTATTCTTTAGACTCTCAGAGATCACCAGTTATTTGCCAAATTTAGTAAGTGAAAATTTTGGCTAAGGTCAGTAGTATTCCTTGGCCATATCATTTTTGGTGATGGCATTAGAGTAGATCCTCAAAAGACCAAAGCGGTAAAAAACTGGCCTTGCCCCATATATCCATCAGATATCAGGAGTTTCTTGGGTTTGGCTAGCTGTTACAGATGATTTGTTGAAGGATTTTCTTTTATTGTATCCCCTATATCCAGATTAACTCAGAAAAAGGTCAAGTTTTAGTGGTTAGATCCTTGCAAGAAGAGTTTTCAGGAGTTGAAAACTTGACTCACCTCAGCTCCAGTTCTAGCGTTACCAGATGGTTCAGATGGTTTTCTAGTGTATTGTGATGCATCCAGAGTGGGTTTAGGTTGTGTCCTCATGCAGAATGGTAAGGTCATAGCCTAGTGCTCCAGACACCTTAAACCTCATGAGAAGAATTATCCTACTCACGATCTTCAGTTAGTAGATGTATTATTTGCCTTAAAGATTTGGAGGCATTACCTCTACGGAGTTCATGTAGATGTCTTCAGAGATCACAAGAGTCTTCAGTATGTATTTTCTCTAAAAGATCTCAATCTTCATAAGAGAAGGTGGTTAGAGCTCTTGAAAGATTACGATATAAGTGTCCTTTATCATCTGGGCAAGGCTATTGTAGTGGTCGATGGCCTCAGTAGACTGTCTATGGGTAATGTTGCTCATATTAAGAATAGTAGAAAGAAGTTAGTTTAGGAGGTTCATCAGCTTACCAGACTAGGCATTTGCTTATTCGACTCTTTAGAGGGTGGTGTATGTGTTTAGAGTAGTTCAGAATCAGTTCTAGTTTTTGAGGAGAAAGAAAAGCAAGATAAATATCCCAGTCTCATCAAGCTAAAGGAGTTAGTCAAAGATCATAAAGTAGAGGTTTTTTATCAAGGGGGAGATGGTGTTATTCGTTATCAGGGTCGCCTCTGTGTCCAAGGTGTAGATGACTTGAGGTAGCATATTCTTGCAAAAGTGCATGGTGCGCAATACTCTATTCATACAGGGGCCACTAAGATGTACCGTGACTTGCGGGAGATCTATTGGTGGAGTAGGACAAAGAGAGATATTGCATAGTTTGTGGCTAAGTGCTCTATATGTCAGCAGGTTAAGATAGAGCATCAGAAGATTAGTGGTTCCATGAAGGAGTTCACCATTCCTACTTGGAAGTAGGAAAAAGTGAATATGGACTTCGTGACGGGTTTGCCTTGAACTAGTTATCAGCATGATTCAGTGTGTGCCATTGTAGACAGAATGACCAAGTCAGCTTATTTCTTTCTAGTCCATACCTCTTATTCATCCGAGGATTATGCCATACTCTACATCAAGGAGTTGGTCAGATTACATGGTGTTTCTTTGTATATCATCTCAGATAGAGGCACCCAGTTTACCTCTCACTTCTGGAAAGCGTTCCAAAAGGGTCTTGGTACCCAAGTTCATCTCAGTACAGCCTTTCATCCTCAGACAGATGGTCAAGCAGAAAGGACCATTCAGACTCTAGAAGATATGCTAAGGGCGTGTACAATTAATTCCAAGGGTAGTTAGGATGACCAGTTGCCTTTGATTGAGTTTGCATACAATAATATCCATTATTCTAGTATTAAGATGGCTCCATTCGAAGCCCTCTATGGTGGGAGATGTAGTCCAGTCGGTTGGTTTGAAGTTAGTGAGGCCTCAGTCATAGGGCCTGACTTGGTATTTGATGCCTTAGAAAAAGTCTAATTGATTAGAGAAAGACTCCGGGCTTCTCAGAGCCGACAGAAGTCTTATACAGATGTGTGCAGTAAGTATCTCTAGTTTGAGATTGGTGATTTTGTCTATCTAAATATCTCTCTAATGAATGGAGTGAAGAGATTCGGCAAGAAGGGAAAGCTCAATCCCCGATATGTCAGTCCCTTCAAGATTCTCAGTCATTTTGGCAAGGTAGCTTATGAGCTCGAGTTGCCTTCAGGTCTAGCCTCAGTTTATCTAGTCTTCCATGTTTCTTTGCTTAAGAAGTGCATAGGTGACCCGTCATTCGTAGTCCCTATTCAGAGCATTGAGTTTCAGAACAGCCTCTCCTATGAGGAAATTCCAGTCAAAATTCTAGACTATCAGACTCGTAGACTAAGGAAAAAAGAAGTCCCTCTAGTCAAGGTTCTTTGGCAAAATCAGTCTATTAAGGGAGCTACCTCAGAAGCAGAAGCAGACATACAGTCTAATTATCCTCACCTCTTCTCCGCCAGTCCAAATCAAGCTCAAAGTAATAGTTCTTCTTAAACTTATTCAGCTTCACATTTAGTATTCTGTAAAAACTTGGTATTTAGTTTCATGCTCATGTTCCTATTATAAACTTGGTATCAAGTACCTTTGCATATTCAGTCATGCATACATGTATCAGTTCAGTTATATAATCATGCATCAGATATGCATGTTCAGTATGATATATTAAGTTTATCAGTCACGTCAGTCATGAGATCATGTTTCGGTCATGTATGTTTAGTTTATGTTCAGCTTATTGTTTCCCCTCACAGTCAGTCTCATTCGAGGATGAATGTTCCCAAGAGGGAGAAATTGTAAGACCCCGAAAAATCCTAAGTCAAAAATTTAGCTCCTTAAGCTTTACAAGCTCCAACACTTGGAAATCTTTTCTAAGTGGTCAACACTTAGTCTCATTTTAGATGTCTAAACTTCAAGGATTTATTTGACGACCTTCCCCACCTCTAATTTTTTATTTTCAAGTTGCATTGCGAAGGGGCAAGGTTGTAGTACATACCGGGTGAGTTTTAGAATTTTTGGAGTTGCGTAAGGGCACGTTTGGTGTGCCCAACTAGTAGCAAAAGGCTACAGGCCCGTATAGCCTTGCTTAGACCACCGGTCTAAGCAGGGCGCCGCCCTGGCCATAGCCTTTTGCCAAAAATTTTAGAATTTCACCTTCGTGTTTTAAAGGGCATTTTGGTTCTTTTCCACCCATATAATAAGCTCCCAAACACAGGATTCAGCCCCAATTGAAGCTAAATATACTCTTTTTCATCAATTTCTCTCAAGAACAAAACCAAGAGTTTCAATTTGAAGACCTAAGTCCAAGAAATTTCATCGTAGATCATTAAGAAACTTTCATCTAAGGTATGCGTTTGTTGATTTATGGATTCTTTGCATTCATAAAGCTCAAGAAACCTTTTTTAAATTATGAACCATGCTATTATGTTGTGGGTTGATTATGTTTTGTATGATTGTTGCTGTACAACTCCCAAGTTAGAATCTGTATGTGATGTTCATGATACCATGATTTTATGTAAATTGGAACTTGTGAAATTGGATTGAATTGCGATGTTTTGAATCATTAATTGATAGTCACACTTATGCCCTAGTTTGTGTATACAAGTGTTTGATAAAATGCTTAAAGGAATAGAAACCATGCAATGTAGCTAGAATTTGAATTAAATGTCAAATGTATGCTATTCTCTTATATTCAAAAAGGATTCCATCCTATTGTCGTACAATGCATATGTTGATAGGATGACATGATGTTAGAATATGAAATTTATGAATTCGATTATATTCATCCTCACCATGAACATGAATATGATAACTATGTGAAGTATGAAATCCCCCACTTATGGCATTATGAATTGTGAACTTTGTTCCTTTGATCAAGAAGTGTCATATGGTGTCAGTTTTCTTCCATCGAGTCCTGGGGGTACTTGTAACTGAAAAATATAGCTGTGTACCTAGAGCTAATGTCATGTTTCCATGATATCCGCAGTCAAGCCATGTTCCATTGAACTCAGTCAGTCATGTGACTCAGGAAATCTCAGAAATCTCATGATCTCAGACAGTTATCATATAGTAGTAGTATTCTGTCAATCAATAGAATTCAGTAAATTCAATCTGTGTGCAATCAGTTAATCAGGTTCATTCTCTTCAGATGGGATTAGAAACTAGCACCGAGTGAACCCAATGATGGGAACACACACTGTTAGATAAGGGTGTGATTCTTAGCAGTAATCCTTGTATTTTAGAATAATATGGCTCGCATAGGTTGAGATATCGACACTGTCAGATGAGGGTTGATGAGGTGGATAAGCACTATCAGATGAGGGCCCCACCATTCTTTTTTGGGGACACTGTCAAATAAGGGTTACCTACAGCTTGTCCTTACCAGTGGCGCGGTATTGACACCCTTCTAATCAGGGCACAAATTGGACCCCAGCTTAGCTATTATAGCACATTTAGGGCATATCAGTTAAATAACTACTTCCCACAGTCTCAATCTCAGTCTCAGTAAAAGAACTCAGATATTTCTTAAAATATCAAGACTGTCAGATAGAGTCAACACAGATACAGTACGAAACTCAGATAGTTCCATCAGATTTAGGACTACTAGATACTGTCACTCATGTTATCAATTATATTCAGATTTAGTAATCATGTTAACACAGTATTAGTGTTATTTATTATGTCTCATGCATGTATTCTCGTGCTCATAATAGTCAGTCAGTTATTATTATTGTTCATGCATATGAACCCCATACATTTATCCTATCCCACATGCATACTCAGTACATTCCAACGTACTAACGCATTTGAGCTATAGTGTTTCTTTTTATTTTACCCCATAAGTTCAGAGTCATGAGTTCCAGAATAGCGGTAGTATTCCAGTATTCAGTAGTGAGTCCTCATTCTTCGAGGACACGATTAGTACTTATTATTTTAGTTCAGTTTTGCTAGACAGAGTTAGTTAGGGACATTTTCTATCAACTCCTTCATCAGATTATTTAGTTTTAGAGGCTTTCTAAACTATCATGTTTTAGACTTCAGTATTCTTTGTTTTGCTTTTGGGTATTATATTTCCCCACACAGATGTTACATTATTCAGATTATGTTCGGTATTGAACCTTATGGCCTTTTTGTACATGTTTTTGCATTATTAAGTTACATTATGCAGTGTACAAGTACATATATCAGTCATGGGTTAGCTTGTGGTCCTTCGAGGTCATAAGCACTGTGTAGCATTCCGGACACCAGGTTTAGGATGTTACAGTACCGCATGTTCAGTATATTAATATTGATATTGTTGTTGCTATTGTTACCACTGCGTGAGGGTATTGATATTGGTTAATATTATTAATTAATGTAATTGATTCTTGCTGGGTAGCTGTATAGACTAGTGTTATCTAGTTAGAATTTCATTCTCTAATGATATTATTCGATGGCTTGAGTAGATATATCCCAATTTGATGATTTCTTTCCACTAACATGGTGAGGTTGATTGTGTTTCCTCTTGGTCAGCTGTATAAGATTGATTCAAAGATGTATTATGGCATCGAAGATAAGTTGACTTCCATCGTTTTGTATGGTTTTTGAGTCGACAATTTAATTATGTTGCCCGTCAATGAGTTTGAGATTCTTCGAATTGCCTCCTGGGTTATGAATGATTTTGTTTTGGTTATCTTTTCCAGTATTATGCATTTGTGAAATGGACCTATTTGATGTTTGTTCTTCATTCGTGGATATTTATTTGTCCGTTAGCAATTTTGATAGTGATGTTGAGATGTCGTAGATTTATCTCATAGGTTTGTTGGGTTTGTTACCTTGAGATGGTTTTCCCTGTTGCTAGTATGGAGATTGGATACTCCTTGGTTGTTGTGATATTATTTTGTCTAGAGGTGTTGGAAAGTTAGAGGCAGGTGGCCCTTCTTGTAATCGCTTCTTGAGTCATCAAATTAAAAGTTCTTTACCTTGAGTTGTTAATTTTTTGGTGATGGTTTTGACTTTGACCTTGGTTTCGAGATTGGTATATTCTTCTTCGATGATGTTATTAAGGGGTGGATTTGGGTAATCCCCATTTCAGAGTTTTTTGGCCTAATGAGGCTTAGTAGAGTATTTCTCCTTCATGATATGTACCTATGGCTATTTTTTGTCGAGGTAGAGCATTAGATGGGTTAGTTTCTGATTTAAGTTGCATTCTTTGAGTCGCTAGATTTTTTTCCATTACCGGTGTGGTTCTTAGCCTTGGTGGAATTTTTTACTTTATTTGGATAGTTCATGACCCTCTAGTAGACATGAAGTGGGTTATTTGTATTTTCAGGCAGTGATTCATTCTTTGGAAGGATTTTTGTTTTGTTTCTATATTTCATACCTTTTAGTTGAGATAGAGTTGGTTGATTGTGTTATCAGTCAATGGTTATCCCTGTGATGATTTTTCTCTTTAGATATGTCTCGATTGTGGTTTGGTGTGATTTATCTCGGATATGTCAAATTTGGATACTAGAATTGATTTGGGGTAGTTGTCATTGATATAGCCTTATTGGCTTAGTTTTGGATTTGACTCCTTCAAATGGTGATTTGGAGAATTAATGTCTACCGGTCTTCATATTTCTTTTGGCTAGTTGAGACCGAGCAATTTAACCTTGGTATTGAGATTTCAGCTTGGTGTCATTGAGCTTGCATGCAACTTTTGTTTTAGACTTTTCTTTGCTCAAATTTCATTTATAGGCTGGTTAAGCCTACTCCTTGATTGACTATTCGGTATTCTCGACATTGGTTGGATTATAGTTAATAAGTGTTCAAATGATATCCCATGGGCCTCGCATTGGTTGTTTTGGTTTTGACCTCAAGTTTCAGTTTTCTTTGGGAATTTTGGATGATTTACTCAGGGGAAGTAATATAGTCGAGTTGGGTTCAGTATGGCTTCGTCCATGGTAAATGAGTATCTTGAAGTTGAATATTCAGTGATAAGTAGTGATATCTTGCATTTCGAGATCTCAGTTTGATTTTTATCCAGACAGGTTGCAGCATTGGCATGGATTGCATTCCTTGATTACTCCATTTGTGTTCCCAAAAAGTTCCTCATGAGATTATTCTATTATTTGTCACATGGACTTTTATTGGATCAGCTTCAGTTCTTTGAGTTCTCTGTGATAAGACTATGTGGGCGAGACTCATGTGATTTTCCTCCTAGCTTGGAGTGGAAACATATGCAATATGGTAAATGGAGTGTATATTGGATTTAGATTTGGTGTCATGACTCATGACTTATGTTGGAATTGGCTTGGATGAGCCTTAACCGATTTATGGGGATATACAAAAGGTATCAGCATGATGTATTTCAAATGTGTGTGCATCAGTCTTCTTTGTTCAGTTTGAGGCCAATTAGCAGTTAAGTTGAGTTTTGGATGTTCAAAAGAAGAATGACAGTGCTAGTTGAAAAAGGGATACCTGTGCCGAAATCCCTTAGAAGCATTTTCTCTTCGCTGAGGTTATCGGGGAGGTTATGCTTAGAGCATGCAGGCCAGTATTTCATTCCTTTAATCATTTGAGATTCTTTCTATTCGTTGATTTTTAGGGACGAAAGTCTTTTTAGTAGTGGCTAATGTAATGACCCTTCAGGTCATTTTCCATATTTCCGCTTATTTTTTCCGATTGAGCATCTCCATAGCTGCCCAATTCATTTACGACTTATTGGGACCGATGGTTCGATTATCAGGTTATTCATTTGGTTTTAAGATTCAATTCCCTATTTAGAAGTCATCGTGGGTTCCAAATGGCTACTGGCAAAAACTTTAGTGAAACGATTGTGAATGCAAATTCCGACTGCTCCAGCAGATCCAAAATATCAACTTTAGGCTAGGTAGGCATTTGGTTTGAGTCCCAATGCACCTGAGCTCATTTTGACATATCGATTAAAAAGTTGAAAGTTTGAAAGTTTAGGTGTGGGACCCACATTTGGTCAAAATAACCTCGAATTGAAAATACGACTTTCGCAACATTTTGGAAGGTAGAATTTAGTGTGGTTACATATTTCATTTCCAAAAATTGGATTCTGAAAGCATCCCAAGGCATATTCCAAGTTTCAATTGTCATTTAGTGCAAAAAAGCACCACGTCCTTGGCATGCATGGGCTCGCGCTCGCCCTAACTGAGTGAAACACCCTAAACTTTCTCCCTTGTAAAATTTCTTGAGTTTTGAATATCCTGGACAAGGTATGGTTTGAACTTACTACTCGTATGCCATGGTACGGCTTGATGTCCCTTCTCCTATATATTAGTCAATGCATTTGGGTTCATTCCTGTCCAAGATACGACTAAACATCATACTAGTCGTCTGATAGGATACGAGGTATTTGATGCCAAGTCATATATGTAACGCCCCAAGTCTGGTACCACGAATGCTAAACGGTGCTCATAATCCCGAAGGACCACAAGCTAACCCATGACTAATACGTGCTACAATATCTGTATAATGACATTGTAATATGCAAAAATAATGGGCTACACTGCCATAAGGTTCAAAATTGAAATAATATCTAAACAAGGTATAAGAATACCAAAATCGAACATGAATACTAAATACTGAAGTCTGAACATATAGTCTAAAAGCCTTTAAAACTTTTCTGAAGTGTGGAGTTGATGGTACATGTCCCCAACTAACTTCGTCTACTGAAACTGAATTGAAATAATAAAATTATAAAACAATTATGTTATCCTCGAATGATGAGAACTCACTGCTAATCTACTGCTGCTGGAATCTGAACTGCTAAGTGTGATCAGAAACCTGAGCGTCCGAACCTATGGTATAAAATACCAAAGTGCAAGAGAAAAGTATGCGTCAGTATGTATGAATGTAGTGGTATGCAAAGTGAGGTAGGATGAATGCATAGGATTCAGATGCATGAGCTTTAACTGACTGATAACATGAATATAACTGTATAACATGCATGAATACATATTTGTAACTGAAAACTTGAGGATTCTGAATGCTAAGTTTACTGATAACATGGATTACTGATAACTAATAATTGAATGACCGTATATGACAGTCCTGATTCTAATAAAACTAGTTGAGTTCCTTACTGAGATGAGTGACGATAACTAACAGTCCTAAAATCTGTAGAACTATTTGAGTTCTTTACTAAAGACTAAGGCTGAGACTGTAGGAGGTAGTCATCTAACTGACATGCCCCAAATAAGATAGCTGAGTTGGGCTACAATCTGTAACCCCAATTGGAAGGGTGTCAATATCGTGCCATTGATAAAGACAAGCTGTGAGTGAACCTCATCTATCAGGTACTCTAATAAGAATGGTGGAACCCTTATCTAATAGGTTAAGCCACCTCACCAACCCTCATCTAGCAGGTTTTATGTCTTAACCTACGCTGGCTACATAGTTCTAGAATGCAAGAATTGCTTCTAATAATCACACCCTCTACTAGCAGGTTAGTTTCCATCCTTGGGCTCACTTGGTGCTAAATCCTACTCCCATCTGAATAGATACTGAATTGATTATATTGGACTGAACTGGATTGAGTTCACTGAGTTTGATTAACTGATAGAATGCTACTGAATTATATTAGTTGACTGAGTTACTGAGCACTGAACTGAATACTACTGAGTTTTCCTAAATTTTGAGAATGACTAAATTCTACTGATAGTGGCTTGACTAAGTTTATCTTGAAAACTGACACTAGCTTTAGGCACACAACTAAATTGTCGGGTATTAAATACCCCCAGGACTCGATAGCATGAATATAAATAGGACATGACACTTCTTGAACACATGACCATAGTCAACAACTCACAATACAATCATTGGGGGATTTCATGATGCATTCATAAGTCTTAAGCTTACATATGAATAGGAATGCATGCTAACATATCATAATTTTCACAAATCCCTATTTATCAGTATTCCACCAAATCATTACAAGACATAGCTTTAGCATGGGAGTGTACATGAGGGTAAAGCATGGATTCATCATTTAGGTTACAATTGAGTCATAATGCATAATTCTTATTCTCTTAGGCATTTTATCAAACACATAGAATGCATAACTTTAGGCTTAGTCATGAACATTAAATCAATACATCATGAGTTCATTAATCAACTCAATTCATTGATTTCAACCCACATGCTAACATAATTTCATGAATACACATAAATATTCCAACTTGGAAATCAAACAACAACATCAACATGGTTATAATCAATCCACAATATGGAAATCACAATTCATGATTTTAAAATTGGTTTCTTAAGCTCCAAGGATGAAAGGGATCCTTTGATGAACACTTTACATACCTCAATTTCTAAAATACGTGAAGATTGTACTGATTTCTTGAGATTCAAGGCTGGAACTTGACAACCCTAGTGCTTGTTCTAGAGAGTGTTCTATGGAAATAATGAGTAATAGGGTTATTTGGGAGTTAAATCCCATTTTTTAGAGATACAGGGTGAAGGGAATTGACCCTTTTGCCCTTTAAAATACGGAGCTAGGATGCATAAATTTAACCCAGGCGGACTAGCCAGGGTGGTGCCTTTCCTGGAGCCTTGGACTGACTGATGCAGCACGGGCTAATCGCCTTGAGACACTATTTCTGAAACCCAAACATGCCCTTATGCTATTCCAAAAATCCAAACTCACCCGAGATGTTCTATTTACTTTCCCTATCATGTATCAGCTTAAAAATTGACAAACGAAGGTCGGGAATATCATGAAATAAATCCTCAAAGTTCGAAGGCTTAAAAAGAGACCAAGTCCTTAATACTTCGCTGAAATTTTCTAAGTGTTGGATCCTTTATCAAGCTTTAAGGAGATAAATTAGACTTAGGATTTTGCAGGATCTTACAATATCTCCCTCTTGGAACATTCTACCTCTAATGAGACTGACTGAGATAGGAGAAATGATAAGCTAAAGTACTTACTAAACATGAACAACTAAAACATGATTACATGACTGACATTACTCACTTACTGAGTTTCATATTGAGCATGCATATCTGATGCATGATTTCATGACTGAACTGACTCATGAATATATGACTAGGATTTCTGATAATTGAGTTTCTCACAATGAGAATGCATATCTGATGCATGAACATATGACTAAATATGCAATGGTATTTGATACCAAGTTTGTAATGGGACTCTGAGCATGAAACTGAATAACAAGTTTATAACTGAAATCTGAACATTAAACTGAATAAGCTTAAGACAAACTATTACCTTGGGCTGAGTCTGAGTTTGTGGAGAAAAAGTAAGGATACTTAGTTTGCATGTTTGCTTATACTTCCCAAGTAGCTCCCTCAACAGAATGATTCTGTCAAAGAACTTTAACTAGAGGGATTTCTTTGTTTCTTAGTCTGTGAATCTGATGGTCAAGAATCTCAACCAGAATTTCCTTATAAGAGATACTATTCTAAAATTCTATGCCCTCTATAGGGACTACAACTGCTAGGTCACCTATGCACTTCTTAAGCAAGGAGACATGAAAGACTGGATGCACTGAAGCTAGATCTGAAGGCTATTCGAGCTCATAAGCTACCTTACCGAAGTGACTGAGAATTTTGAAGGACCGATATATCGGGGATTGATCTTTACTTTCTTGCCAAACCTCTTCACTCCCTTCATGGGAGAGATTTTCAAGTACACAAAATCACCAATCTCAAACTCAAGATCCTTTCTGCACATATCTGCATACAATTTCTGCCGTCTCTGAGCTTTCTTAAGCCTTTCTCTGATCAACTGAACTTTTTCCAAGGTATTGAATATTAAGTCAGGCCTTACTACTACAGCTCACCCACTTCAAACTAACTAATTGGAGATTTGCATTTCCTACTATAGAGAGGTTCAAATGGAGCCATCTAAATACTAGAATGATAGCTGTTATTGTATGCAAACTCAATCAAAGAAAAGTGGTCATCCCAAATACCCTTGAAATCAATTGCATACTCCATTAGCATAACTTCCAAGGCCTGAGTGGTCCTTTCTACTTGACCATCTATCTAAGGATGGAAGGCTGTACTAAGGTGAACTCGGGTACCAAGACCCTTTTGGAATGCTTTCTAGATATGAGAGGTGAACTGGGTACCTCTATCTGAGATAATGGACAATGTAACAACGTGTAATCTAACCAACTCCCTGATATAGAGTTTGGAATAATCCTCAGCTGAATAAGAGGTATGAACTGGAAGGAAATGAGCTGATTTGGTCATTATGTCTTAATGACCCAATCTGAATCGTGCTGACGACGAGTATGAGGCAAACTTGTCACAAAGTCCATGTTCACTTCTTCCCACTTCCAAGTAGGAATATTAAAATCCTGCATGGATCCACTAGGCTTCTGATGCTCAATATTAACCTGCTAACATATTGAGCATTTAGCCAAAAACTATGTAATATCTCTTTACGTCCCACTCTACCAATAGATCTTTTACAAATTGTGATACATCTTAGTGGCCCCTGGATAAATAGAGTAACATGTACCATGACTTCTGTAAGAATTTGTTGCCTTAAGTCATCTACACTCGGCACACACAGACGAACCTAACAATGCAATACATTATCTGCCCCTTGGGAGAAAACCTCAACCTTCTGATCTCTAACTGATTCTTTCAACTTGATTAGACTGGGATCTCTATCTTGCTTCTCCTTAACTTTGTAAACTAGAGATGATTCTGAACTGTTCTGAACCCACACACTACCTTCTACTGAATCAACTAAGCAGACACCTAGTTGCGCAAGCTGATGGACTTCTTGAGAAAACTTCTTCTTACTTTCCTCAACATGAGCAACACTACCTATAGACAGTCTACTGAGAGCATCAACCACTATATTGGCCTTGCCCAAATGATAAAGGACACTCATGTCATAATCTTTCAAGATTTCTAAGCACCTTCTCTGAAAAAGTTTAAGGTCTTTCTTAGAGAACATGTACTGGAGGCTCTTGTGATCTGTGAACACATCTACATGCACCCCATATAAATAGTGCCTCTAAATCTTAAAGGCAAACACTACTGCTGCTAACTCAAGATCATGAGTTGGATAATTCTTCTCATGGGGCTTAATCTATATAGAGCGTAGGCTATGGCCTTACCATGCTGCATGAGGACACAACCCAAACCTACCCTGGATGCATCACAGTACACAACATACCCATCTAGACCATCTAGAAGAGTCAAAACTAGGGCTGAGGTGAGTTGAGTCTTTAACTCCTGAAAACTCTTCTTGCATGAACCTGACCACTGAAACTTAACTTTCTTCTGAGTCAATCTGGATATAGGGGATGCAATGGATGAAAATCTCTTAACAAACCATATGTAATAGCCAGCGAAAGCCAAGAAAGTCCTGATATCTGATGGAGAGATTGGTCTGGGCTAGTTTCTTACTGCTTTGGTCTTTTGAGGATCAACTCTAATATCATCACTAAAAATGATATGACTAAGGAATGCTACTGACCTTATCCAAAATTTACAGTTACTGAATTTGGCAAACAACTAATGATTTATGAGAGTCTGGAATACTATTCTAAGATGGTCTGCATGATCGTGCTCACTGTGGGAATGCTACTGACCTTATCCAAAATTTGCAGTTACTGAATTTGGCAAACAACTAATGATTTATGAGAGTCTGGAATACTATTCTGAGATGGTCTGCATGATCGTGCTCACTGTGGTAATAGACAAGAATATCATCCATGAAGACTATGATGAACATGTCCAAGTACTGCTTAAACACATGATTCCTAAAGTCCATGAAAGCTGTTAGGGTATTAGTAAGAACAAAGTACATGACTAATAATTTGAAGTGACTATACTGAGTTCTAAAAGTTGTTTTTGGAATGTGACATTCTCTAATTCTGAGTTAATGATAACCTGATCTAAGATCTATCTTAGAGGAGTAACTGGCACCCTGAAGTTGGTCGAAGAAGTCATCGATTCTAGGAAGTAGATACTTGGTTTTGACTGTGACCTTATTGAGCTAATGATAGTCTATGCACATTCTACGAGAACCATCTTTCTTTCGCATAAATAAAAATGGTGCACCCTACGGGGACACATTGAGTCTGATGAATCCCTTGTCTGGGAGATCCTTTAACTATTTTTTTTAGCTCTCTGAGTTCTGCTGGTGCCATTTTGTATGATGGAATAGATATGGGCTGAGTATCTTGAAGAAAATCAATAAGAAAGTCTATTTCCCTTTCGAGAGGAATTCCTGGAAGATTTTCGAGAAAGACATTTGAGTATTCATTTACTACAGGGACTGATTCCAGACTGGTAGTTTTGGAACTAGAGTCCTTAAATCGAACAAGATGATATAGACATCCCTTAGATATCATTTTTCTTGCACTTAGGTAGGAAATAAGCTGACCTCTGAAGGCTGAAGTACTATCCCTCTACTCTAGGATGGGTTTATTTGGGAACTGAAATTGGACAACTCTACTTCTATAGTCGACTGTGGCATAGTAGGAATAAAGCCAATCCATATCGAGAATAACATCAAAATCAGTCATCTCTAATTCGACTAAGTCTGCTGAAGTGAATTTTTGAGATATCATAACTAGATAGTTCCTATATACCCGTCGAGCTATGATAGTTTTACCTACTAGGGTAGATACTAAGAAAGGCTCTGCTAGAATTTTAGAACTAATTTCGAAATTAAATGCTATATAAGGAGTAATAGAAGATAAAGAATCTCCTGGATCTAGCAAAGCGTAGACATGCAAATGAAAGATATGTAATATACCAGTGACCACATTAGGAGAATTTTCCTGATCCTGTTGGAACTAGAGAGCATAGAGTCTTTTTGGGCATTGCCCACCCACTGGTGGCACTGGATGTAGCACCCTGATGGTTTGGGTGACCAGACTAAGCTGGAGGATGGTTATGCTAACCTTGAAAACCTAACTAGGGACAATCTCTAACTCTGTGGCCAAGCTTTCCATATCTAAAACAAACATCACTGTCAGCTCTGCAAATACCCTAATGATTCTTGCTATAAGTGTGACAAAGAAGATGGGTTTGGGCATTGCTAACACTACCCTGAGACTTAAAACCTGGCGCCCTATCTTTGTTACCATTCATGAACTTAAAAACTAGAGCACTGGCTGAGGAAAGAGCTGGAACTGAGGACTTTGGGCCAAACTGAGAACAATTTCCACCATCTGACTTAGGTTGATTGAAATTAAAGCTACCTATTCTAGCTCTCTTATTCTGCTTCTCTCTCTCATTATTATTGTTCTCTTCTATCTATTAAGCATAGATCTTTAGCCTAGCTAAGTCCATCTCATGAATTAGTATGGTTGTCCTGCACTCCTTTACCATACTATTATTTACCCCAAATAAGAACTTACTTATCTTATATATACTATCTGCTACCACATAAAGAGCGTATCTAGCTAATTGAGTAAACTTAAAAGAATACTCTTTCACTATTATGTTTCCTTCCTGATGTTGATAAACTCTAACACCTTAGCTTCTCTCAGCTCTAGGGGAAAGAATTTATCAAGAAAAGTAGTGGCGAACTTCTCCCATTCTATGGGTTTTGCATTTACACCCCTCTCTTCCTTTCACTATTTGAACCAAGTATGAGCCACATCCTGCAACTGGTATACAACTAGCTCAGAACCCTAGCTAGTAGTCACCCCTATAATATCAGTAATCTTCTGCACTTGATCAAGATACTCCTGAGGGTTCTTATCTAACTTTTACCTGGTAAAAGATGGAGGATTCATTTGGGTAAAGTACCGAATCCTAGTTACAGTAGAATTGGCCACTGGGTTGGATGAAATGACAGCTAGATGCTCATTCTAAGTAGCAACTGAATGGGCTAGAGTGGTGAATGCTACTCTCATTCAGCATGGGAGACATGTTCGCCCAAAGGATTTGGCTAATCGGGCTGAGGGGCTGGCTGGTCTCCCATTCCTATTCCTCGAGTCCTCTTTGGAGGCATTTTATGTAGATGGAAGAGAAAGAAGGATTAGACTAAGATTTTAACTTGAGCTCATGCTCACTCGTATGACATGAATACTGAAAGAAGGGAAACTATTCCTAAAACATCTCATAGCCTCTTATACATAAATGTGGCGCGCTACACACTCATGCACAAGACTCTACTAGATACAACTTTTTAGACTTCCTAGGACACTGTTGAACCTTAGGCTCTGATACTATGTTTGTAATGTCCCGATTCTAGTACCCCGGATGCTATACAGTGCTCATAATCCTGAAGGACCAGAAGCTAATCCATGATTGGTACCTACTACAATATATGTATAATGATGCTGTAATATGCAAAAATAATGGGTTGAACTGCCTTAAGGTTCAAAACTAAAATAATATCTGAACAAGGTATAAGAATACCAAAACTAAACATAAATACTAAAAATACTAAAGTTTGAACATCTAGTTTGAAAACCTCTAAAACTTGTCTGAACTATGGAGTTGATGGGACATGTCCCCAACTAACTTCATTTACTAAAACTGAACTGAAATAATGAAATAATGAAACAACCATGTTATCCTCAAATGATGAGAACTCATTGCTAATCTACTGCTACTGGAATCTGAACTGCTAAGTGCGATCGGGAACCTGAGCATCCGAACCTATGGTATAAAATACCATAGTGCAAGAGAAAAGTATGCACCAATACATGTGAATGTACTGGTATGCAAAGTGAGGTATGCTAAATGCATGGGGTTCATATGCATGAACTATAACTGACTGATAACATGAACATAACTGCATGAGAATACATACATGAATACATATCTGTAACTAAAAACATGAGGTTTCTAAATACTGAGTTTACTGATAACATGGATTACTGATAATTGATACAACTAATCACTGAATGACTGTATCTAACAATCCTAATTTTATGGAACTAATAGAGTTCTGTACTGAGCTGAGTGACTGTATCTAAAAGTCTTAAAATTCATAGAACTATCTGAGTTCTTTACTGAAGATTGATACTGATACTGAGACTGAGACTGTGGGAGGTAGTTATCTAACCAACATGCCCCAAATAAGATAGTTGAGTTGGGGTCTAATCTATAATCCCAATTAAAAGGGTGTCAATACAGCACCACTAGTAAGGACAATCTGTGAGTGACCCTCATCTATCAGGAACTCTAACGAGAATGGTGGGACCCTCATCTAACAGGGTAAGCCACCTCATCAACCCTCATCTAGAAAGTTTGATGTCTTAACCTACGCTGGCTATGTAGTTCTGGAATACAAGGATTGCTTCTAAGAATCACACCCTCTACTAGCAAGTGAGTTCCCATCTTTGGGCTCACTCGGTGATGAATCCTACTCCCATCTGAATAGACACTAAACTAATTATATTAGACTGAAATAGACTGAGTTCACTGAGTTCTGTTGACTGACAGAATACTACTGAATTCTATTAACTGACTGAGTTACTGAGGACTGAATCGAATTCTATTGAGTTTTCTTGAGTTCTAAGACTGACTGAATTCTACTGATCGTGTCTTGACTGAGGTTATCTTGAAAACTGACACTGGCTCTAGGCATACAACTAAATTGCCGGGTATTAAATACCCCCAGGACTTGATAGCATGAATATAAATAGGACATGACACTTCTTGAACATATGGCCATAGTCAACAATTCATAATACAATCATTGGGGGATTTCATGAAGTATTCACAAGTCTTAAGCTTACTAATGAATACGAATTCATGCTAACATATCATAATTTTCACAAATCCGTACTTATGAGCATTCCACCAAGTCATTACAAGACATAGCTTTATCATAGGAGTCATTTTATACATGAGGGTAAAGCATGGATTCATCATTTAGTTTACAATTGAGTCATAATGCATTATTCTTATTCTCTTAGGCATTTTATCAAACACATAGAATGCATAACTTTAGGCTTAGGCATAAACATTAAACCAATACATCATGAGTTCATTAATCAACTCAAATTCATAGATGTCAACCCATATGCTAACATAATTCATGAATTCACATAAAGATTCCAACTTGGAAATCATACAACACCATCAACATGGTTATAACAATCAACAATATGAAAATCACAATTCATGATTTTAAAATTGGTTTCTTGAGCTCCAAGGATGAAAGGGATTTTTGGATGAACACTTTACATACTTCAATTTCTAAAATCTGTGAAGATTGTAGTGAGTTCTTGAGATTCAAGGCTTGAACTTGACAACCCTAGTGCTTGTTCTTGAGATTATTTTATGAAAATAATGAGTAATAGGGTTATTTGGGAGTTTAATCCCATATTTTAGAGCTGTAGGGTGAAGGGAATTGACCTTTTTTCCCTTTAAAAGATACAGAAATTTGGCCCAGGCAAACTAGCCAGGGCGACGCTCTGCTTGGAGCGGAAGACTAGCCAGGGCGGTGCCTTGCTTGAAGCCCCAGACTGGTTGATGCAGCACAGGCTAATCTCCTTGAGACACTATTTTTGAAACCCAAACATGCCCTTATTCTATTTCAAAAATCTTGAAACTCACCCGAGATGTACTATTGACTTGCCCCATCAGGTATCAACTTAAAAATTGAAAAACAAAGGTTGGTAAGGTTATGAAATAAATCCTCAAAGTCTGAAGGCTTAAAAAGAGACTAAGTCTTTAACACTTAGCTTGAATTTTCTAAGTGTTATATCCTTTATCAAGCTTTAAGGAGAGGAATTAGACTTTGTATTTTGTGGGATCTTACAGTATGATGCCCAAAGTTTGGTCTTGTTAAATTTGTCCAAAGTATAGGTTAGGGGTACTTCTCGTACCTTGGGGTACAATTTAACCTATATAGTCGTATGATGGTTAGTATGGGGGACCAAGGTGAGGTCTAAGTATGAGATAGGGTACCACTCATACCCTAAGGTATGGCTTAGGGGGTGGGTTGTACCCTCCTATAAGTAAGTTTTCAGCTTTTAAGCTGAGGATAGTATGAACATTTCCCACACCTAAACCCTTAAATCCCAATGCTATGTAACTTATTGTATCCTCTCATAACTCCCATGGATAGATCAAAACAGTCCAAATGCTCTCTCTAAACATCTCTTGAAGATTGAGGCTAGGGTTTCCACAAGTATTCTTCGAAAGGATCAAGAGTCAAGTTTCTATCTGTGTATTTTCATAAATAAGACATGTACTCCTCCCTTATTGTTAGTTATAACTAAAGGCATGTTTTAATATGTTGTAAACATTGATTATGAATCATAAATATTTTTTTTGGAAAACCAATGTTGAGGGTTTTGATTCATATTATTGAGGATTGTTTACTCTTGGTTTAAATTATGTTTTCACGTGTTTTTGGTGATGTTTTGCATATGTGGGTACTTATTGGTTGTGGTTTAACAAATAAGTCATGGATAACTGTAAACTTGAGGGTTTATACTTCGATTTTGTTCTTAGTAAAGGTATTCCCTCAACATATTTGATAAAATGCCTATGAAAACGTTTTACTCTATTGTCGAACTTTCATTGATACTATTTCATGATATGGTTTTGTTATGGAACCCTAAGTTGGTTTGAATAGCTAAATGGTTTTGAATGGTTAAAATGGTTTTGACCAGTATAGATGGTTTGGAATGGTTAAATGGTAAGGCCTTTGGTGGCTATGAAATTGATTTGAATAAAAACCTTGCAGGGTACACAGGAATCCCCCAAGTGAATGAAATAATGAAATTGGTTTGAATGATGAATGCCTTGTGAGATACAAGGGAATCCCTCAAGCAAATATTAATAATAAAATACTTACCGGGTACACGAAAATCCCTCAAGTAAGCCTAATAATGATGTACTTGCAGGGTAAATGGAAATCGCTCAAGTAAACTTAATAATGTAACATATGGGGCACATGGGAATCCCCTAAGGTTGGATAAGGACATTTCTTGTAAGTTATAGTTAGTATGATGATATCACTAATGATAGCCTTGGTTAATAATAAATGGAATTGGTGGTTTGGTTGTATGGTAATGGTTTTAATTGGGAAATTATGGAGGGGTGTGATAGCTAACCGTGAAAGTGTGAGTCCAATGCACGGACACTAGAAACTCATGTTTGCTGACATAAGGATTGGTCATGGAAACTATATATGACAACGATCCTACGTAAATTACAAAAGCAACGTGTAAAGTTAATTCCATGTTTATCTTGGTTATTAATTCCAAGTAAATTACAAAATATGTAAAGTCCTAGTTATAATTAAAGCCTCCAAGCCGTGTAGGAATTACCAACGCATCGAGTTGCTTATTTTAGGGTAAAGAGTGGTGCGTAATGTTTATTATCACATCAAGGGAGTGGCACGTCATTTTGATTATCATGTCAATGGAGTGGCGCATCGCAGCTTAATCATGTTAGCTCACTAGAATGCATTTCAACGTCCAACTTTGCCTTGCACTTTTGTCTTCCATCCCAAGACTTTTGGTGTTTCTTTTCTTTGATTTACAGATTGTATTTCCTCCATATATCACCTTAATAAAATCACCAAGCATCCTATATCAACATACACCGCATAATAGAACTCAAAACAACACAACATTCATAACGATGAACTAGAAACATAAGCTAAGACTAGGCTTGCCCATACTAATCTTAAGCTTATTGTTTTGACTATTGGCTAGATCCAATTAAACTTTGCACATTATAAACAAGTTGTTCCACATATAAATACACAATAATAACCTTATGAACTCATAATACACATTAGAACCCATCGAAAACAGCTAGAGTAACACCTAGATCAATTTGTTTGAAAACACCTTTGAACATTGTAATCACATACGTTAACACTTAGATGCTCATTTACATCATCATTAACACATAAACACTCAAATTGTCCTCAAAACAAGGTTAAATAGGCTAGGATAACTGCACTAAAGTACATAAATACACCCAACATCACCACCCCACAATTAAAGCCTTATTAGTCCTCGAACAACTTTTTACTATAAGCATCATAAGCTGAGGAGACTCTACACTTCTACTATAAGCAAGACACTCAAGTTAGTACTATAATGACTACACAGAATGCAAGTTTCTACACTAAGCATGTTACATACACAATTGACAATCCAAGAAAACTACTTAAAAATATCCAAGCCTCAAGAATTGACTCATCAAGTTGGAAAACTCATACATATTGCTCAATAAAAGGAATCATACAAATCACCCACATTCATCAAACATGTGCCCTCACAATAGGAGAGTTACCCATAATCACTCACATGCATGCTATTTATAACAGCATGGGTACAAGAATCAAGTTACGCTCACTCTCACAAGGAATTCACAAGTTACACATGATGAACCATATGCATGCCCTTAGTTTAGTACTCCACTACTATCAGAATAATGGAGCTTATGATTAAATAGGTCTTTATGGGTTGTAATGCTGGCTAAGGAATGTGTAGAAATTATTCTATCCAGTAATAGCGACTATCTTTCATAAGTGCTTTAATACATCACATTACATAATTAAGACCTACCTCTAACAACCAAATTTCACTACTTTTGTCTACCTAATTCTTTTGTTTTTCCCCATCTCATTAAGCTCATTTACAAACACTATGGTGGGAGTATTCTATGTACACATCATATGATTTTACCCATCTTCACACCCATTATACGTTACACATGACTATGATAGCCACCCCTAACTTAAGAGATTTGCCTTAATTGAGGTGCACAATGTCCAAGAAGGACTAGGGCCAAAACAGGTTCATTGTAACATTACTAGGCTAAAAATGGGATTTCTTTAACACAACTTTCTTGAACTCCCAACCACAACACAATAATTTTTACACACCAATAACTATCACTTGGGGGCTTCAATTTCAACTTTTTCTCTCTTAAATTTTAAACTCCTCACTCAAATAATTTTACACTAAAGCACTTAGGACCTTTGGATTAAATTAAGGTCAATTAAAGAAAGGGATACAAGCTACTTATGAGGATGCCAAAGAAAAATTTAATGGCTCAATGAGGGTTGACTAGGATAATGCACAAGGGTAGGTAAAAAGAAGGTATATAACAAGGCTATCAAAGAAATGCCTATATCATCTCCTAAATCCACATTATTTATTTCACTTTGCACACACACTAGGCAAGTTCTAGACATCACATGCAACAAGGAATATGGAACACCTCACATCACATATGGCACATGCTCAACTCAAGTGGGATCATCATAGACTCTCACCTAAACAATCACATGAATTAAACTTTAAGCCAACAAGTACAAGAGTCATAATCAAGAGCCTATGAGTCACAAAAGTAGTAATTCACACAATCAACATGCTCTATACAACTAAAACACTTGAATCATGTAATAAACTATAACACCAATAAGAATATCTCCCACAAAAAAAATTAAAACTACTCCTAAAAATGGGAATTTCCCAACACCAAACTTAAAATTCTACTTTGTCCCTAAAGTATAATTTAAAAGTAGGGATAAAAATACTTCCTGAGGCCTCTAGGCCTAGCTAGTAGCATCTTTATACATTAAGGGAATCCAGGGACCCTATACTTAGTCTTCACTATGCTCCTCAGCTCAGGTTTTTCGGTACTCAGACTTTCCATTAACCTGTGACTCAACAAAAAGAACCATGTGAAGCAAAAAATAAAATACTAAAAAAATAAAACATACCTACTTAACTTGGGTTGCCTCCCAAGCAGTTCCTGATTTAGTATCGCAGCTCGACCTAACTACGACTCGTCCATATTTCTTTAACTTTTTCTCATACTTGGAGGCCATCTTATTATTCATTTCTGACCTCTTGAGTATGACATATCAAGGTCAATTGCTTTCTCAACAGTGGCCTTTCTCAGGCTCATCAACCTGCATCATGTTGGGCTTAGGTATTATAGGCTTAGGCTTCTCAATATGGAAGTTTGAAGAGGTCTTTTGTGGAACCATCTCTACCACCCCACACTTATCCCCTTTAATCACAGTAATCATTCACAAGTCTTTAAAATGGGATAGTGTGTTAAGTGGTTTGTACACTTTAAAAACTACCTTTTCATCCTACAAACTCATTATGAGTGTGCCCTCTCTCATGTCTATTAAAGCTCTGCCCATCGTCAAGAATGGACGCCTAAAATGAATGGTACTTTTTCATCTGACTAAAAATCTAAAACAATAAAGTTAGAAGGAATAATAAGCGTACCAACCTTGATAAGAACATCCTTTATTACTCTTTCAGGATGGGCTATGGTCCCATTTACCAAATGTAGTAGCATCAAGCACGGTCTCATCTTTCCCAAGACCAAAGTATTGAACAACGATAAGGGCATCAGGTTGATACTTTCACCTAAATTACTAAGTGCATAGACTACCTCACTATTATCAATTTGAATAGGGAGAGTAAACTTCCTGGGGTCCTTGATATTTTTGGGCATCTTCTGAGTCACCATAAAGATACACTCTTCAGTGAGTGCTACTGTCTCAACATCTTACAGCTTAACTTTATTAGAAACAATGTCCCTCAAGTACTTAGCATACTTGATCATTCCCTACAAAACATCTAGAAGAGGTAAATTAACATGAAGCTCTCTGAACGTGTCAAAGAACTTCTTAAAGCATGCATCCTCATTTGTTTTTCTCAACACTTACGGGAAAGGTAGTGTCGACTTTTCTTTATCGGTTCTGCAACTTTCTTTTTCTAGTACTCAGACTTTCTCAAGTTTTCAACAACTTTATCTGCAACTAGTTGGGGATTCAAATCTGTATTTACCTCCTTAGTTTTATTTGGAGGTTCTTCACTTAGCTATTTCCCACTCCTCAAAGTGATTTTCATGACTTGTTTAGGCTTTTCAGCATCACTTGGCAACCCACCTTCAAGCTTGGTGCTCTAAGTTATTTCTATCTAACCTACCTGTAACTTTGAACTCCTTGTAGTTTCTTGTTGTCTTTTTATATCTGTTGCCAATTATGCTTGAGTAGCTAAACTTTATTTCATCATCTCTTCCAAATTTTTATTTATGGCCTAATTTGTTGGAGCTTATGGTTGCTAAAACTACTATTGTTGGGCGTTCCATTACTAATTTAGTGGTTGAGTCTACCACTTCATGTTGTAGGAGTTCCTATAGTTAGGCCTCTGAACATTTCCCACAAACATCATAGATTCAGGATTTGAAGCAAACATATCTGCAGAATGACCACTATTTCTAACACCACACACCAAGTTTTTATCTGCTGAAACGTGTTCACTACGGATGTAGGTGGTGTAGTACCCAATTTCATATTGCTGAGCTATGTGGTCAACTAATTTTGTAATACAACAATCTAAGAAGATATGACAGTAAACTGATACTCTTCCAAAACACCAACAACCTTTTTTGTTGCATTTTTTGAGTTTAAATGTAACTCAAGATTACCTTGTACAATTCAATTCAACAAAGTATACAACTCACCATACGTCATCTCCAGATCTTGACCACCTACAACTGAATCTAATAGAATTTTTATGATATGGTCTAGTGCCTCAAGAAAAGTGTGAGCTAATACCTCATTGGACTGCTGATGGTATGGGTAGTTCTGATAAAGAGCCTTGAAACGCTCCAAAGCATGATATAAAATTTTCATTTGGCTTCTTTTTGAAGAACCCAATCTCACTGCGAAGTCTCAGAGTCTTGCCAGACGGGATAATTTGGGTGAGGAATTTCTGAACTAAGTCATCCTATGTTGTGATTGAATTTTTTGACTCAGCATTCAACTATTTCTTTTCTTCCCTCAACAGTGAAAAGGGGAATAGTGTCAGTCTCACATAATCAGTTGACACACTCGTAGGGATAGACGTGTCACTGATCTCCAAAAAGTTTTGCAAGTGAACTTATGGATATTTATGCGAAATCTTCGTAAACTGTCCACTGCTGATCAGAAGTTGCACCATATTTTGCTCCAGCTCAAAATTACCTCCAATAGCCGATTCCTGAAAAGGGGAGGTCAAATTTATTGGAAGTGGGATTATCACTTCCTTAACTGTCCTGCGGGCTGTTTGTTCTTTAGCTATTAGAGCAATATTGTCTTGATCTTCTTCTGTTTAAAAAATTCATGGGAGAAGGATTGCTTCTCCTATTCATTAATAGAAGCATTGCTAGGGTTTGGGAATTATTTCAACTAGTTCCCTATCTCTTGCTAACTTACTAGCCTAAAAATCTATTTTCTACAAATACAAAACCAATGCCAAGCATAAAGCACCAAACAAATCTAAAAAGTAAAACTAAAATAAAAATTGTTGCCAAATTACAAGTCCCCAACAACAGTGCCAAAAACTTGACAGTGCCCAAGTATACACACAAGTGTACGTGGTCAACAAAGTAACATAGTGGCCTTAAGGAAAGCCGAATATAGATCCTATAGGGACTAGTTCCAACAACTATTCAAATTCTAGTTCACTTATTGAGATTAACTTGATGCAAGGTAATCAAAAAGAGTTTTAGATTTGTAAACTAAAAATAAAGTAAATAGTATGTAAAGTAAAGACTTAAGACAATTAATGGAGGAAAGCCCAGGGTTAAGGCACTTCGAACAATCATATTACGCTATTGAACTTCATTCGTTAGATTGCTTATCTTGGTTATTTATTCATAAGGTTTATCTCATGATCATTGTCTCCCGACCTCTAATCGCTTACGTAACTTGGAAATTACAACTACATTATTGAGCAGGGATGTAATCATCCAATTAAGTTCTTAGAGCTATCATACTATATGTGAACCAAGCACGGCTTCTTGGTACATCCCTGTCCTAGATGCTAATTCTAATTCCTTATTTCATAAAAGAATAAAAACCTTACTCTATTTATTCCCACGTTCTATCTTCCTATTCCCCCTCCCGAGATCACAAGGTAAACAATATATGTATTCTAATGGTTGTGAATCCTTAAAATATTTAAAACAAGGATGAAAAAACAATAAAATATGATAATAAATTCAAACAAACTCAATTTAAAGAGAAAGTAAACATGTTCTTCTCTTTAACCCCAGAAAGAGGGTGTTTAGCCACTAATCGACATAATCATGATCCAAATACTTGAATACATAATAAAATCAGTGAATGTACTAATTAAAAGAGGTAACAACCCTAACACTCGTGTTAATAAGCCTCCAAAAACATCCAAAAGTAAATTACAAAATGTGTAAAGTCCCATTTATAGTTGAAGCCTCCAACCCGTGTAGGGAATTACCAACGCATCATGTTGCTTATTTTAGGGGAAAAATGATGCTTTGCATTACTTATCACATCAAGGCAGTGGTGTGTCTTGTTTCATATTGATTCAAGGGAGTGGCGTATTGCAGTTTAATCATGTTAGCTCACTGGAATAGTATTTCAACGTCCAACTTTGCCTTGTACTTTTGTATTTCATCTCAAGCCTTTTGGTGTTGCTTTTCTTTGATTTCCATCTTATATTTCCCCCATATATCACCTTAATAAAATCACCAAGTATCCTATATCAACATACACCACATATTAGAGTTCAAAACAACAGAACATTTATAACGATGAACTAGAAACACAAGCTAAGACTAGGCTTTCCCACATTGATCTTAAGCTTATTGTTTTGACTCTTGGCTAGATTCAATTGAACTTTGCACATTATAAACAAATTTTTACACATATAAATACACAATAATAATGTAACACCCTAAGACTGGTGCTCGAAATGCAACACGGTGCTCATGACCTCGAAGGACTATAAGCTAACCTATCACTAATATCTGTACCTGTACACTACATAATATATGTACATAAATATGGAAATAAAGGCTGAAAGGCCATAAGTTTCAAAACTAAATCAACATTTGATAAAATCATAAATGAATATATATGGTATGATGATACCAATACTGATAACAACTGTCTGATATGCTATAGTTTGAAAGCCTCTAGTTGTACTGAATAAGGAGTTGAGTGGGACATAGTTCCCTAACTAACTCCATCAACTATAAACTAAACTAAAATAATAAATAAATTAATAATCATATCACCCTTGAGTGAAGAGGACTCACTGCAACTCTGAGTACTGGGATGCTACTACTACTGCTGATTTGGAACTCATGTCTCTGAACCTATGGTGTAAAATACAAAGAAACACCATAGCACAAATATGTCAGTACGTTGGAATGTACTGAGTATGCATGAGAGATAGGCTGAATGTATGAGGTTCATATGCATGAGTAATACTAGATGAATGACTACTATGAACGTAAGGATGCATACATGAATACATAGAAACTAGGATCGTGAAAACATGATAACCGTATAGTATACTGATAACATAAGTTCACTAATATCTAACATGACTCATAAATGAGTTTTGATAACTGATATAACTGATAACATGAGTGACTGTATCTAACATTCCTGAATCTGATGGAACTATTTGAGTTTCGTACTATATCTGAGTTAACTGTATCTGATAGTCCTAAAATCTAAAGAACTATCTGAGTTTTTTTCCTGAGACTGATAATGAAATTATGGGAAGTAGTTATTTAACCGACATGCCCCAATACCACGCCACTAGTAAGGACAAGCTGTGGGTAACCCTCATCTGACAGTGTCCCCAAAAGAGAATGGTGGGGCTCTCATCTGATAGTGCTTATCCACCTCTTCAACCCTCATCTGACAGTGTTGATGTCTCAACCTATACTGGATATATAATTCTGGAATGCAAGGATGACTGGTAAGAATCACACCCTCATCTGACAGTTTGTGTTCCCATCTTTGGGTTCACTTGGTGCTAATTTCTACTCCCATCTGAAGATACTGAACATGATTAACTGACTATACAAGGATTGAGTTTACTAAATTTCATTGACTAATGGAATTCTACTAATATCTGATAGCTAACTGAGTTCTTAAGATTATTGAGATTTCCTGAGTCATATGACTGACTGAATTCTACTGAACATGGCCTGACTGTGGATATCGTGGAAACATGACACTGGCTCTAGGCACACAACTATGTTTTTTGGGTACAAGTACCCTCAGGACTCGATGGAAGGAAATTGACACCACATGACACTTCTTGATCATAGGAACAAAGTTCACAATTCATAATGCCATAAGTAGGGGATTTCATACTTCACATGGTTATCATATTCATGTTCAGGGTGAGGATGCATATAATTGAATTCATAAATTTCATATTCTAACATCATGTCATCCTATCAACATATGCATTCCACGAAAATAGCATGGAATCTTATTTGAATACAAGAGAATAGCATAAATTTGACATTTAAATCAAATTCTAGCTAAATTGTATTGTTTCTATTCCTTTAAGAATTTTATCAAACACATTGCATGCAAAAACTAGGGCATAGATGTGACTATCAATTAATGATTTAAAACACCGCAATTCAATCCAATTTGACATGTTTCAATTCATATAATACCATGGTATCATGAACGTCACATAAAGATTCTAACTTGGGAGTTGTATAACAACAATCACACAAACCATAATTAACCCACAACATAATAGCATGGTTCAGAATTTAAAGGAGGGTTCTTGATCTTTATGGATGAAAGGAATCCATAAATCAACACATGCATACCTTAGATGAAAGTTCCTTAATGATCTACGGTGAAATATCTTGGACTTGGGTCTTCAAATTGAAACCCTTGTTCTAGTTGTTGAGTGAAATTGATTAAAAGAAGTATATTTTGCTTCAATTGGGGTTGAATCTCGTGTTTGGGAGCTTATATATGGGTGGAAAAGGACCAAAATGCCCTTTAAAATGGAGGTGGAATGCAGATTTTTGGTCTAGGGTAATCCACAGGGCGGCGCCTTGCCTAGACCGAGGAACTACCTTGGGAAGCTCCTTACAATAGCGTTGCTCAACCCAGGGCGGCACCCTACCTAGAGTGGTGCTCTAATCTGGGCGACGTGGGCCTATCGCCTTTTCCCATTGGTTTGGGCATCCAAGCATGCCCTTACACTATCCCAAAAATTCTGAATCTCACCTGGGATGTACTAAAACCTTGCCTCATCATAAAAAAATTTGAATATTGGAAAACGGAGGTTGGGAAGGTCGTCAAATAAATCCCCAAAGTTCGGAGGTCTAAAATAAGACTAAGTGTTGAACACTTAGCTGAAATTTTCTAAGTGTTAGGCCTTCTATTGAGCTCCAAGGAGTTAGATGAACTGTATTTAAATGTAAAGTTTTACGGGGTCTTATAAATAACCTTAGGAACTTATTATATACATTAGAATCCATCAAAAACAACTAGAACAACACCTAGCTCAAGCTAGTCAAACTAGTTTTCTCGTCTAGAGTCTAAATGATCAGTTTGAACCCATACTTGTTTGAAAACACCTTTTAACATTTTAATTACATACTTGAACACTTGGATGATTATTTAAATCATTATTAACACATAAATCACATGAATTGTCCTCAAAACAAGGCTAAATAGGTTAGGATAACAACACTAAAGTACATAAATACACCCAACATCAATATATTTGAGGGGTACACGGGAATACCCTAACACTTTTATATATGTATCATAGAGAGTGAAGGGCACACAAAAATCCCCTACTCCTATGGTATCTCTGGTTCATGCGGCTACGCGCATCGGGGCCTATCCGAGGGGTGACATTGGACCCATATAGCCCATGGGTGGATTATGATGGTTATGCTACACATACCCAGTTTAATGGCTTTAAAGGCATGCTAAATCCTATTCCCTTTCCCTACATGAATTATGTATATACATACATACATATATATATGTATGTATGTATATATGTATGGTTGTGAATGCATATGGTTGGTTACTTAGTTTTAAAGGTTGGCATTATTTTATCCTTATCCTCAGTACATGCTAGCATTCTCCCGCTAACCTATATTCAGGCAGTTGTATCCCCAAGCGATGTAGTAACCGGCTATACTACTCCTCATGCTCAAAACAATTTAGGAATAGTTGGTGTTGGATTGACATACTTTTGTCTTTTCATAGACTTTGGTTTTTTTCTATGTTTGAGGGCATCTCCCGACTAGATACTCTTTGGTTTGGTTTAGAGGCTTTGTATGGATATTTGTGTACTTGAATATGGAATGCTTATGATTTATATACGTTGGGTTATTATTTTTGGTTTGGTTAGTTTGTTTTTGGATGGATTGACCTGGTTGGGTTGGTATAGTAAGTAGACCTATCGCAAAATCATTATATCTGCTAATTTGCTATCTTGTTATATGTTTAGAATTCATCCAACTTAGGATATATGTTTTTTGGTTAGATTGAGTTATGGGGTGGTCTCCAGTCGATTGGACTTGAGATGCCTATTACAACAAGGCCCTAATATGGGTTATGTCACTGAGGGCTTAGGAATGGTTGTTTAAATACTCATTTTGGATGGGAATTGGCCATCTTCTTCCTTCAATGAGACAGATGAGTAGTGATTTTACCACTCATTTACATTCAACATTCATACACTTTTCCTTAATTTAAATGATTTAGTGAGACCAAAGTGTGAGTAAGTGCACTAATATCCACTCCTTGCAGGTACAGAGTTGAAAATATAGGAAAAAGTGGATAAAAGCTTAAAATGATCAGAAGGAAGAAGAAAAAGTGTAGCTGAATACTCAAAGCCGAAAGGACCTCAGGTATCGTGCTTGCAAGTGAATCACCATGATTACTATCAGCCAAGCAGAGAACCTATTTAGCCTCTGGTAATGTGATCACAGCCTGAGGGATGCAACCGAAAATGGGCAAGTTGGCCTGCATCGTGCGATCACTCGATTATAATCGTGACCGTGGTAGTGCGATTGTGTCAAGACCCGTGACCATGACATAACGGGCTAACTGAAAGAAGGGCAGTTTGGTAAATTATGCAGTTGAGTTAAGGTTTATAGGGAGAATTCAAAACACTCTAGACATAGGAACACTAGAATTTAGGGAAAAAGAAAGAGAGAGCCTTAGATAGTTTTTCTATTATTGTGATTTTGGTTTTCAAGGAGACATTAGTGAAATTGAATCATGGAATTAAAAATTATTTTATCCTCTCTTAGTATGAACTCCATAGATGCATTACTCGGTAACTTTCTTTTCTCTTATCTAATGATTAACTAATTTCTTTAGTCTTGGGATTATGTTGAACTAGGGTGTGATTGTGTGTGGGTATTATTTTGTTTGCATGGATTTTAGCTGTTTAGTAGATTTCACCATTACTTGAATTTATGCATTAGAATTTGATGGGTTAAAACTACAAATATACAATTGGGTTTGATGGGTGAAAGTCCCAAGCTCTAAAAACCTTATGTCTTCCTCAAAAGAGGGATTTAGGTGAATATTAGGTAGCCCATAAGATCCTTGAAAGAGGGATATAGGGGGACAAAGCAATGGTGAACAACTAAGCCTATAGTTTACTATTCTTTGCAATCTTATACATAAGTGTTTAGGGAGTGTGAATCATGTCAAGAGCATCATCCTAGAAATAGGGATGCTTGGTTGGGGTTTTGCGTTGCTATATAAACTCCTCTCTTGTTAGGTGCTCGAAACATCCAATGGGTAAAATTGTTGGGGTTTTATTGAAAGTGTAAGATCTCACAAAATCTTACATCGAAAATCAGCTCATTAAACTCCTTAAAGCTCTATAGAAGGTCTAACACTTAGAAAATTTTAGCTAAGTGTTCAACACTTAGTTTTATTTTAAGCCTCTGAACTTTAGGGATTCATTTGATGACCTTCCTAACCTTCGTTTTTCAAATTTCAAGTTGCATCACGATGGGAAAAGACAATTGTACATATTGGGTGAGTTTCAGAATTTTTGAAATCTATTTAGGGCATATTTAGATTTCAAACCAGTGGTTTCATGTGATATGCGTGCGCCGCACGCTCTATTCCATACCTCAGAGCATGCGACGCATGCTCCAGTCTACAGGAATAGAGAATGCGACGCACTTTCCATCGCACTCTACCAAATTTTCCAGCTTCCAGCTTCCAGGTCAACGTATTTCAGGGCAAAGTGGTCATTTTCCCCATCCTATATAAGCCTATAAACATGTAATTCAGACATTTTGAAGCCAAAATATACTCTTTTCTCTCAAAAACTCTCAAGAACAAGTTAGGGTTTTTAATTGGAGAAATTCAAGAAAATACCACCTTTAATCTTCATAGAATCAAAAACTAAGGTATGTATAGTGTTCATTCATGGATTCCTTTCGTCCATGAAGCCCAATAATCCACTTTTAAATATTAAATTGTGATGTTTATATTGTGGGTTGTTTATAACCATGTTTATCTTGTTGTATGATTCTGTAACGCCCCAATTTTTTAAATCGAAATGCTACACGGTGCTCATAACCCCGAGGGACCATAAGCTAACCCACGATTGATATCTGTACCTGTACGCTGCATAATATACATATAATACGCAGAAAACCTGAACATGTAGGCCATAAGGTTCAACTGAAGAGATATAGTAACATCCATGGGGTAATGAATACCCAAAAAACTGAATATAAAACTGAATACTGAATCTGATAGCTAAATCTGACTAAATCTGAAAGCCTCTAAGTACTATCTGAATAAGGAGTTGAAGGAACATGTCTCCAACTAACTCCGTAAAATTGAACTGAATTAATAAATGAATAAATCAAATCATATTATCCTCGAATGGATGAGGACTCACTATAATAATGCGACTGGAAAGCTACTGCTGGTCTGGAACTCGTGGCTCTGGACCTATGGTGTAACATGAAAAAAAAGAACCATAGTACAAATGCGTCAGTACAACTGGAGTACTGAGTATACAAGTGAGGTAGGCTAATGCAAAGGGTTTACATGCATGAATAATGCTAAATGACTGACTGATATGAACGTAAGAGTACAAACATACATACATAGTAACTGAGATCATAATTATGTGGTAGCTAAATCTATACGCTAATACATGACTAGAACTGTAGTTCTAATAATTTAAGAGACTGCGTCTGACCATCCCGAATCTGGTAGAACTCTCTGAGTCCCGTGCTATAACTGAATTTGACTGTATCTAATAGTCCTAGTATACTGATATCTGAAGAACTGTCTGAGTTCTTTTGCTGAGACTGATACTGAAACTGTGGGTGGTAGTTGTTTAACTGAAATGCCCCATGTATACCATTATGGTTAAGCTGGGGTCCAATCTCTGCCCTGACTGAAGTGGTGTCAATACCGCGCTACTGGTAAGGATAGTTGTGAGTGACCCTTATCTAATATGTACTCAAAGTGAGAACAATGGGACCCAAAACTAACAGGTTAAGCCACCTCATCAACCTTAATCTAACAGGTTAAGATGTCTCAACCTACACTGGCTACGTAGTTCTGGAACACTAGGATGACTGCTAAGAATCACACCCTGAACTGGTAGGTGAGTTCCCATCCTTGGGTTAACTCGGTGCTAACTTCTACTCCCATCTGAAGGGACTGAACATGATTCAACTGGCTGTACATGGACTGAATAACTAACATCCATTGACTGACGGAGTAGTACTATTATCTAAGAGTTAACTGAGATCATGAGATTTCTGATGTTTCCTGAGTCACATGACTGACTAAGTTCTATAGAGTATAGCTTGACTGAGATTTCTCGTGGCACATGACAAGGATCTAGGCACACAACTATATTTTTCAAGTATGAATACCCCTAGGACTAGATAGAAGGAAACCGACACACATGACATTACTTGATCACAAGATTAGAGTCCACAATTCACACTATTATAAGTAGGGGATAGTATACTTTATGTATTTATTCATATCTCAACATGGTAGGGAGAGCATGGATACATTTCGTGTATATAATTCATACTTCCATTATCACACATGCTTCATGCCACAACAACAACAACACATAAATAGCATGGAAATTTATATGGAAGCGTATTGCTAATATGAACTTGTCATTTAGATATCATGGAATTATGTAATTATGGGTTTCTAGCATCCTAGGCATTTTATCAAACACCTTGCATGCATTCTTTAAATTATAGGTGGATTTCATACTTGCATCACATCGAACCACCTAAAGTTCATGTTTTTCAACTAACAACCACATATATTTTATGAAAACATCTTTAGATATCATTTTAAAACTTAAACAACAATCATCAACATGTACATGCTTATATCACCACAAAAAGTTTACAAAATAACATTTAGAAATATGGTTATTGAGTTCTATGAACAGATTGGATCCATAGTTGAACACTACACATACCTTAGATTAAGAATTCGTGGAATCTGCGGTTGAATTTTCTTAAAGCTTGAAACCCCAATGGAAACCCTAGACCTGTTCTTGACTGTTCTTGAGTGAATTTTGATAAAATTAATGTAAATATCTACTTTGGGGATTCAATCCCATGTTTAAAGAGTATATATAGGGTTTTGGGAAGTTACCATATTGCCCTTGAGGAGTTTAAAAATAAAAAACTGAAAACTACGCAAAATTTATCCCGATTTAGGGCCCTGGCGTGACGCAGAGCTTGGTAAAATACCAATTATTGTGACATGGAAGCTTGGCGAGGAGAGGGGCTATTGAAGGGGCTTTTTGTAAATTGAAGAGTGTCATTTTCGCCTCCGGCGCGACACGCCATGCACTGAAATGGCACTCGTCTTACAGCAGAAACTTAAAATAGCCATAACTTCTTCACCGGGTGTCGATTTTAGGTGAATTTGGTATTGATGGAAAGATTATTAAATTATATATACGTTGGTATATCATGGGATCAACATTCGTAGTATAATGAGAGATATGCTTGTTTGAAGTTGACGATACCAATATCCTTCTCAAGAATTCAATCGGTAAGGAATGTTTTGATTCGCAAAATACCTAGGACATATTTGAGACCTTAATTCACATCAACCTTGATCATGAAACTACCAAGGAACCATGATGTACTATGCATGATCTTGAAACATGGAGCTAATATTAAGTTGGATTTTTCGTGGTATTACAATATCTCTCCCTTGGGAACATTCATCCTCGAGTGAGACTTAACTGAGAGAGAATAATAAGACAAGCCGAACATGAACTGAACATGAAGGACTAAAACATGATCTCATGACTGACATGCTAAACATACTAAACTGATGCATATCTGATGCATGGATAACTGGTACATGGATGTGTAACTGAGCAATTTGTAAACTGAGCTTCTCAAGATGAGAATGCATATCTGATGCATGACCTTATAATTGAACTGATAAATAAATGCATGACTGAGTATGCAACGGTAATAGATACCAAGTTTAAACTGGGGACATGAACATGAAACTGCATAAGCTTAAGGAGAACTGTTACCTTGAGCTTGATCTGAATTTATGGGGAAGAGGTGAGGATACTTGGTACGCATATCTATTTCTATTTCCTAAGTAGCTCCCTCATGAGACTGGTTTTGCCAAAGAACCTTAACTAGAGGGACTTCTTTATTTCTCAATCGATGAGTCTGATAGTCTAAGATTTCGACTGGAATCTCTTCATAAGAGAGGCTGTTCTGAATATCAATGCTCTGAATAGGGACTACATCTGCTGGGTCACCTATACACTTCTTGAGCAAAGAGACATGGAAGACTGGATGAACTGAGGCTAGATCTGAAGGCAATTCTAGCTCATAAGCTACCTTGCCGAAGCAACTGAGAATCCTGAAGGGATCGACATATCGGGGATTGAGTTTTCCTCTCTTACCGAACATCTTCACTCCCTTTATGGGAAAGATCTTAAGATAGACATAGTCATTGACCTCGAACTCGAGATCCTTCCTACGAACATCTGCATAAGACTTCTGTCGGCTCTGAACAGCCCAGAGTCTCTCTCTGTCAACTGAACTTTCTCTAAGGATTTGAATACTAAGTCAGGACCTATAACTGAGGCCTCACTAACTTCGAACAAACCGATCAAGAATCTATATCTCCTACCATAGAGATCTTAGAATGAAGCCATCTGAATACTGGAATGATAGCTATTGTTGTATGCAAAGTCAATCAAGGCCAACTGGTCATCCCAACTTCCCCTGAAATCAATTGCATATGCCCTTAGCATATCTTCAAGATTCTGAATAGTCCTTTCTGCTTGACCATCTGTATGAGGATGAAATATTGTACTGAGATGAACTTGGGTACCAAGACCCTTTTGGAATTCTTTCCAGAAGTGAGAGGTAAACTGGGTACCTCTGTCTGAGATGATAAATGAGGGAACCCCATGTAATCTGACCAACTCCCTGATGTAAAGTTTGGCATAATCCTCGGCTGAATAGGAGGTACGAACTGGAAGGAAATAGGATGACTTGGTCATTCTATCTACAATGACCCAAACTGAATCATACTGATGACAAGTCTAGGCAAACCCATCACGAAGTCCATATTCACTTTTTCCCACTTCCAAGTAGGAATGGTGAACTCCTGCATGGAACCACTAGGCTTTTGATGCTCTATCTTAACCTGCTAACATGTAGAGCACTTAGCCACGAACTCTGCAATATCACTCTTCATTCCACTCCACCAATAGATCTCCCACCAATCACGGTACATCTTAGTGGCCCCTTGATGAATAGAGTATCGTGCACCATGCACTTCTACAAGAATTCATTGCCTAAAGTCATCTACACCTGGAGCGCACAAATGACCCTGACAATGAAGAACACCATCTCCCCCTTGGGAGAAAACCTGAACTTTCTGATTCTGAAATGACTCTTTCAGCTTGACAAGGCTAGATCCATTTCTTGTTTTTCTTTCACCTCAAAAACTAGAGATGGCTCTGAACTACTCTGAACACATACACCACCCTCTGAAGAGTTGACTAAGCGAATGCCTAGTTTGGTAAGCTGATGGATTTCTTGAGCTATCCTTTTCTTGCTATCCTTAATGTGAGAAATACTGCCCATGAAGAGTCAGCTGAGAGCATCATCCACAACATTGGCCTTTCAAAGCTGATAAAGGACACTCATGTCATAGTCCTTCAAGAGCTCTAACCACCTTCTCTAATGAAGATTGAGATCTTTTTGAGAAAATACATACTGGAAACTCTTATGATCTGTGAAGACGTCTACATGAACTCTATAAAGATAATGCCTCCACATCTTTAAGAAAAAAACTATGGCTGCTAACTCAAGATCATGAGTAGGATAATTCTTCTCATGGGGCTTTAATTGTCTGGAGGCGTAGGATATGACCTTACCATGCTGCATGAGGACACAACCTAAACCCACTCTAGATGCATGACAACAGACTATGAACCCATCTGAACCATTTGGAAGAGCTAGAAGTGGAGCTATAGTGAGTCGAGTCTTCAATTCATGAAAACTCTTCTTGCATGAATCTGACCACTAAAACTTGACCTTTTTCTAAGTCAATATGGACATAGGAGATTCAATAGAAGAAAATCCCTCAACAAACTATCTGTAATAGCTAGACAAACCCAAGAAACTATGGATATCTGTTAGAGATACGGGTCTGGGCCAATTTCTTACCGCTTTGGTTTTTTGAGAATCTACTCTAATGCCCTCACTAGAAATAATATGGCCAAGGAATGCTACTGATCTTAGCCAAAACTCGCACTTACTGAACTTGGCGAATAACTGATGATTTCTGAGGGTCTGAAGAACAATTTTAAGATGGTCTGAATGATCACGCTCAGTGCGAGAATATACCATAATATCATCGATAAAGACTATAACGAACATGTCTAAGTACTTTTTGAACACACGGTTCATCAAGTCCATGAAACCTGTAGGGGCATTGGTAAGACCAAATGACATGACTAGAAATTTGAAGTGACCATAACGAGTAAGGAAAGCTGTCTTTGGGATGTCATATTCTCTAACTCTGAGATGATGATAGCCTAATCTGAGGTCTATCTTGTAGAAATAACTGACACCCTAAAGTTGGTCAAGCAGATCATCTATTCTGGGAAGTGGATACCTATTTATGATCGTAACTTTGTTGAGCTAACGGTAATCATTACACATCCTGGGAGAACAGTCTTTCTTGAGCATGAATAAGACTGCAACACCCCATGGGGATATACTAGGCCTGATGAATCCCTTATCTAAGAGATCCTTCAACTGATCTTTCAGTTCCTTAAGTTCTACTGGTGCCATTCTATATGGCGGGATAGAGATGAGTATTTGGGAGAAAGTCTATGCCAAAGTCTATTTTCCTTTCGGGAGGAATGCCTGAAAGATTTTTGGGAAAGACATCTGAATATTCACTAACCACTAGGACTGATTTAAGATTGGGAGATTTGGAACTTAAATCTTTAACATGCAAGAGATGATACACACACCCCTTAGAAATTATTTTCCTTGCTCGGAGGTAGGAAACAAGATGACCCCTGAACCCTGAAACACTACCCTTCTACTCTAAGGCGGGCTCATTCGGGAACTGAAATTAAACTATCCTATTTCTTCAGTCGACTGTAGCATAGCAGGAATGAAGCCAATCCATGTCGAGAATGTCATTAAAGTCCGTCATGTCTAACTCGACTAAATATGTTGATATGGATTTCTAAAATATCATAATTGGACAGTTCCTGTATACACACCGGGCTATGATGGTTTTGCCAACTGGGTAGAGACTGAAAAGGGCTCTACTAAAATCTTGGGACTGATTCTGAAATTGCCTGCTATGTATGGAGTAATAAAAGACAATGATGCACCTGGGTCTAGGAAAGCATAAACATAAAAATGAAAAATTTGTAACGTACCAGTAAGGACATCAGGAGAATTTTCCTGATCCTGTCAGGTGTGAAGAGCATAGAGTCTATTTGGGTGTTGCCCACTAGTAGCACTGGAAGTGGCACCCTACTGGTTCAGGCGACCGGACTGAGCTGCGGAACGAATTTGCTGACCCTGAAGATCTGACTGCGGACACTCTCTAATTTTGTGGCTTGGCTTACCACAACCAAAATAGACATCACTACCGGCTTTGAAAATACCCTTGTGGTTCTTACCATAAGCCTGACAAAGGGGATTTGTTCGAGAACTGCTAACACTACCCTGAGATTTAGAGCCTGGCATTTTGTCTCTACTGCCTTCTTTGAATTTCAGCACTGGGGCACTAGCGGAGGAAGGAGATGGAGCTGCTGACTTGGGACAAAACTGCAAACGATTCCCTCCCTCTGATTTGGGATGAGCCAAAGTAAAACTACCTGATTTTGCTCTTTTGTTCTGCCTTTCTCTAGTCCTAACCTTCTGCTTCTCTATCTGCTGAGCATGGATTATGAGTCTATCTAAGGTCATATCATAATTCAACATCGTAGATCTATACTCATTCACCATACTATTGTTCACCCCTGATACGAACTTTATCATCTTAGCACTATTGTCTGCAACCACATGAGGGGCATACCTGGCTAGCTAAGTAAATCTGAGAGAATACTCCCTAACTATCATATTTCCCCGCCTGAGGTTGATGAATTGAAGAACATTGGCTTTCCTCAGGTCTTGGGGAAAGAATCTGTGTAAGAAAGTTGTGAAAAATTCCTCCAACCCAATGGGACCTATGACATCTACCCTCTCAAACTTCCATTGTTTGTACCAAGTGTGAGCCACATCTTGCAACTGATATGTGGCTAACTCAGCATTCTAAAAAGAAGTAATACCCATGATGTCAATAACCTTCTAAACTTGGTTAATGAACTCTTGAGGGTCTTCATCACACTTAGACCCATGGAAAGATGAAGGGTTCATTCAGGTGAAGTCCCGAATCCTAGCTGCTGTGGAATTTGCCAATGGATTGGCCAGAATAGCTGGTGGCCTTTTATTTTGGGCAGCCACATACTGAGCAAGTGTGGTGAATGCGAATCTAAACTCCGCATGAGAAACATCTTCACCCAAAGGATCTTCAAGCTAAGGAGCTAGCTGGTTTCTTCTCTTTGGGGCTATATTCTGAAACAAGAGAAGAACGGATTAGACTGGGAGTTTAACTTGAGATTATGCTCACTATCACAAAATGAATACTGAAATAAGGCTAACTATTCCTAAAACATCTTATAGCCTCCTATACAAAAATATGGCGCGTAACACACCCATGTACAAGACTCTACTAGATGCGGCTTTCAGAATTCCTAGGACTCTATTGAACCTTAGGCTCTGATACCAAGTTTGTAACACCCCGATTTTCTAAATCAGAATGCTACACGGTACTCATGACCCCGAGGGACCATAAGCTAACCCATGACTGATATCTGTACCTGTAAACTTCATAATATACATATAATACGTAGAAAACCTAAACATGTAGGCCATAAGGTTCAACTGAAGAGATATAGTAACATCCATGGGGTAATGAATACCTAAAACAACTGAATATAAAACTGAATACTGAATCTAATAGCTAAATCTGACTAAATCTGAAAGCCTCTAAGTACTGTCTAAATAAGGAGTTGAAGGAACATGTCTCCAACTAACTCCATAAAATTGAACTGAATTAATAAATGAATAAATCAAATCATATTATCCTCAAATAGATGAGGACTCACTGCAACACTGTGACTGGAAAGCTACTGCTGGTCTGGAACTCGTGGCTCTGGACCTATAGTGTAACATGAAAAGAAAGCACCATAGCGCAAATGCGACAGTACAACTGGAGTATTGAGTATAAGAGTAAGGTAGGCTAATGCAAAGGGTTTACATGCATGAATAATGCTAACTGACTGACTGATATAAATGTAAGAGTACAAACATACATACATAGTAACTGAGATCATGAGTACGTGGTAGCTAAATCTGTACACTAATACATGACTTGAACTATAGTTCTAATAACATGAGTGACTATGTCTAAAAGTCCTGAATCTGGTAGAACTCTCTGAGTCCCATGGACTGTATCTAACTATCCTGGTATACTAATATCTGAATAACTATCTGAGTTCTTTTACTGAAACTGATACTAAAACTGTGGGAGGTAGTTGTTTAACCGACATGCCCCATGTATACCATTACGGCTAAGCTGGGGTCCAATCTCTGCCCCAATTGGAGGGGGGTCAATACCGCGCCACTGGTAAGGGCAGTTGAGAGTGACCTTTATCTGGCAGGTACTCAAAGTCAGAATGGTGGAACCCTAAACTGATAGGTTAAGCCACCTCATCAACCCTAATCTGACAGGTTAAAATGTCTCAACCTATATTGGCTACGTAGTTTTGAAACACAAGGATGACTGCTAATAATCACACCCTGAATTGGCAGGTGAGTTCTCATCCTTGGGTTCACTCGGTGCTAACTTCTACTCCCATCTGAAGGGACTGAACATGATTCAACTACATATACATGGACTGAATAACTAACATCCATTAACTGATGGAGTAGTACTATTATCTGAGAGTTAACTGAGATCATGAGATTTCTAATGTTTCCTGAGTCACATGACTGACTGAGTTCTATAGAGTATAGCTTGACTCAGATTTATCATGGCACTTGACATGGATCTAGGAACACAACTATATTTTTTAGGTACAAATAGCCCCAGGACTCGATAGAAGGAAACTGGCACATATGACATGACTTGATCACAAGATTAGAGTCCACAATTCACAATATTATAAGTAGGGGATAGTATACTTCATGTATTTATTCACATCTCAACATGGTAGGGAGATCATGGATACATTTCGTGTATATAATTCATATTTCCATTATCACACATGCTTCATTCCACAACAACAACAAAACATAAATAGCATGGAAATTTATATGAAAGTGTATAGCTAATATGGACTTGTCATTTAGATATCATGGAATCATGTATTTATGGGTTTCTAGCATCCTAGGAATTTTATCAAACACCTTGCATGCAATCTTTAAAGCATAGGTGAATTTCATACTTGCATCACATCAAACCACCTAAAGTTCATGTTTTTTAACTAACAACCACATATATTTCATGAAAACATCTTTAGATATCATTTTGAAACTTAAACAACAATCATCAACATGTACATGCTTATATCACCATAAAAAGTTTACAAAATAACATTTAAAAAAATGGTTATTAAGCTCTATGAATGGATTGGATCCATAGATGAACACTACACATACCTTAGATTAAGAATTCGTGGAATCTACGGTTGAATTTGCTTGAAGCTTGAAACCCCAACGAAAATCCTAGACTTGTTCTTGACTGTTCTTGAGTGAATTCATAAAATTAATGTAAAGGGATTCTTTGGGGATTCAATCCCATGTTTAAAGAGTATATATAGGTTTTTGGGAAGTTACCATATTGTCCTTGAGGAGTTTAAAATGAAAACTGAAAACTATGCAAAATTTATCCCGATTTAGGACCTCGGCGTGATGCGGAGCTTGGTAAAATACTAATTATTGCGACTATGAAACTTGGTGAGAAGTGGAGCTATTGTGGAGGCTTTCTAGAAATTTACGAGTGCCATTTTGGCCTCCCACTCGACGCGCCATGCACTGAAATGGCATTTGTCTTATAGCAGAAACTTAAAATAGCCTTAACTTCTTCACCGAGTGTCTATTTTAGGCTAATTTGGTATCGATGGAAATATTATTAAATTATCTATCTGTTGGTATGTCATGGGATCAAAAATTCATAGTATAATGAGATATATACTTGCTTGAATTTGATGATACCAATATCCTTCTCAAGAATGCAATCGGTAAGGAATATTTTGATTCGCACAATAGCAAAGACATATTTGAGACCTTAATTCACATCAACCATGATCATGAAACTACCATGGAACCATGATGCAATATGCATGAGCTTGAAACATAGAGCTAATATTGATTTGGATTTTTGGGGCATTACAAATTCCCAAGTTGGAATCTTTATGTATTGTTCATGAAACCAGGTTAATGGGTGGCTTAAAATTTATAAGTTTAGTTGATTCATGGAGTCTTAAAGTGATAATTTTATGATTATTCCTATGCCTTAAGTTGTGCATGCAAGGTGTTTGATAAAATGCCTAAGAAGATAGAAAATATGCATTATAACTCAATTGTGATACAAATGACAAATGCATGCTTTACCCTTATGAAGAAAATGACTTCTATGATATTGTTATGCATTATGAATGTTTGATGGAATGCTCATAGGACTATTTGATGAAATTATGATGTGTTGAAATGAATTTCTACCATGTACAATATTATGATAACCATGTACTTCATGAAATCCCCAACTTATTGTGTTATGGATTGTTGATGTTGGTCATGTGTTCAAGAAGTATTATGCTTTGTCAGTTTCCTTCTATCAAGTCCTAGAGGTATTTATACCTGATAATTTAGCTGTGTGCCTAGGGATAATGTCATGTTTTCAAGATACTCTCAGTCAAGCCATGATCCATAGAACTCAGTCAGTCATGTGACTCAGGAAAACACAGTAAACTCAGTAATTCCAGTAATCTCAGAAATTTTAGAAATTCTATAACCTCAATAGTATTTTGTCAGTCAATGAAACTCAAGAAAACTCAGTTCAGTTTAGTTCAGTTAATCATGTTCATTGTCTATTCATATAGGAGTAGGATTCAGCATCGAGTGAACCTAAGGATGGGAGCTCACCTTCTAATTGAGGGTGTGATTCTTAGAATCAATCCTTGCATTCCATAACTATGTATCCATCGAAGGTTGAGACAAAAAACCTGTTAGTTGAGGCTTGATGAGGTGGATTAACCTGTTAGATGAGGGTTCTACCGTTCTTATTAGAGTACCTTCCAGATGAGGGTCGCTCACAGCTTGTCCTTACCAGTGACGCGGTATTGATACCCTTACAATTGGGGTTACAAATTAGACCCCAACTCAACTATATTGCTTTATTTTGGTTAGATAACTACTTCCCACAGTCTCAGTATCAATCTCAGTATTAAAACTCAGATAGTTCTATAAAATTTTGGACTGTCAGATACAGTCAACTCAGTTCATTATGAAACTCAGCTAGTGCCATCAGTATCAAGACTGTTAGATACATTCGTTCAGTTATCAGTCATGTTAGTTATTAGTAAACTCATGTTATCAGCATTCAAACTTAGTAATCATGTCTTCATGATATTAGTTACAGTTATTAAGTTTTTATGCATGTATTCTCACATTTATGTTCTACAGTCAGCTAGTATTGTTAATGCATATGAACCCTATGTATTCATCCTACCTCACTTGCATACCAGTACATTCAATCATACTGACGTAATTGCACTATGGTGTTTTATTCTATACCATAGGTTCAGAAGCACGAGCTCTAGAGCATTAGTAGCATTCCAGTCTCAACAGACAAAGTTAGCAGTGAGTCCTCATCCTTCGAGGACATGATCATTACTTTGTTATTTCATTACTTAGTTTATTTCAGTAGTTAGAGTTAGTTGGGGATATGTACCATCAACTCCTTATTCAGACAGTTTAGAGTCTTTTAGGCTATAGCTTGTTCAGATAGTGTATTTTAGTTTTTATTTTTGTATTAATAGAACATACTCTCAGATGTTATGTTTTATCAATTTTGAACCTTATGGCCTTTCAGCCTTTATTTCAGCATTTATACAGTATATTATGCTGTGTTCAGGTACAAATATCAGTCATAACTTGTGGTGCTTTGGGGTCATAAGCACCGTGTAGCATTTTGGGTACCAAATTTGGGGTATTACAAACTTGGTATCAGAGCCAAAGGTTCAATAGTATCCTAGGAAGTCTGAAATTCGCATCTAGTAGAGGCTTGTACATGGGTGTATTGCGTGCAATATTTATGTGCAGGAGGCTATGAGATGTTTTAGGAATAGTTTCCCATCTTTTAATATTCATGTTGTAATAGTGAACATAATCTCAAGTTAATCTATCAGCCTAATCCTTTTTTTTTTCCGTTTACAGAACATGCCTCCTAAGAAGAGAATTGGAAATCAGTCAGCCTCTCAATCCAAAGATCCTTTGGGCAAACATATTTCTCATGCAGAGTTTAGAACTGTATTCACTACTCTTGCTTAATTAGTTGCTACTCAGAGTGAACGGCCAGCTGTCTTTCCAGCTAACCCAGTGGCTAATTCAGCTGCAACAATGATTTAGAACTTCACCCGAATAAATCCTCCATCCTTTATCAGGTCTAAGACAGATGAAGACCCTCAGGAATTATTTGACCAAGTTTAGAAGGTTACAGAAATCATGGGTTTTACTCCTAGTGAGAGTGCTGAGCTAGCTACATATCAATTGTAGGATGTTGCTCACACTTAGTTCAAATAGTAGAAGTCAGAAAGGTCAGTTAATGCAAGACCCATAGAATGAGAGGAGTTTGTCATACATTCTTAGATAGATTCTTTCCCCTAGAGTTGAGAGAAGCTAAGATTTTAGAATTTATCAACCTCAGGTAGGGAAACATGACGGTGAAAGAGTATTCTCTTAAGTTTACTCAATTAGCCAGATATGGTCCTCATATAGTTGCAGAGTAGAAGGGCCAAGATGAGTAAGTTTGTTTTTAGGGTGAATGATAATCTGGTCAATGAGTGTAGGTCCACGATGTTGAATAGTGACATAAAATAGCCAGGCTTATGAACCATGCTCAACAGATAGAAGAGCAAAAGATTAAGATGAGAGAGAAATAAAATAAGAGAGCAAGGGCAGGTAGTTTCAACTCTGCTCAGCCTTAGCCAGAGGGAGAAAATCATTCTCAGTTTTGTCCTAAGCCGTTAGTTCCAGATCCTTCTATAGCAAGTGCTCCAGTGCCAAAATTCAGAGACGACAACCGAGATAGGGCGCCAGGCTCTAAGTATCAGGGCAGTGTTAGCAGTGCCTGAACTAATCCTCTTTGTTAGAATTGTGGTAAACACAATCAGGGTATTTTTAGAGCTGGCAGCGATATTTGTTTTGGATATGGCAAGCCAGGCCATAGAGTTAGAGACTATCCTCAGATAGGTTCCCAGAGTTATAAGAATAGCTCTTTAACTCAGTTCGGTTGCCCAAATTAGCAAAGTGTCACTTCCAGTGCTACTAGTGGCCAACGCTCAAATTGACTTTATTCTTTCCAGTCCTGACAAGATCAGAAAAATTCTCTTGATGTAGTTACTGGTACATTACAGATCATTTACTTGCATGTTTATGCTTTGCTAGATCCAGGAGCTTCTTTGTCTTTTGTTACTCCTTATATAGTAGTCGATTTTAGAGTTAGTCCCAAAATTCTAGTAGAGCCCTTCTCATTCTCTACCTCAGTGGGTAAAACTATCATAGCCCGAAGGGTATACATGAACTATCCAATTATGATAATTCAGAAAGTCACCTCAGCAGACTTAGTAAAATTAGAGATGACTGATTTTGATTTCATTCTTGGCATGGGTTGGCTTCATTCTTGCTATGCCACAGTCGTTTGCAAAAATAGAATAGTCCAGTTTCAATTTTCAAATGAACCCATCCTAGAGTAGAAGGGTAATGTATCCGCTTTCAGAGGTCAACTTATTTCCTACCTTCGAGAAAGGAAAATGATATTTAAGGGATGTGTCTATCATCTTATTAATGTTAAGGAATCTAGCTCCGAGACTCTCAGTCTTGAATCTGTCCCATTCATGAATAAATATTCAGATGTCTTTCCCATAAATCTTCTAGGAATTCCTTTTGAAAGGGAAAAGACTTCGACATTGATCTTCTTCTAGATATTCAGCCTATATCTATTCTACCATATAGAATGGCACCAGCATAGCTCAAAGAATTAAAAGAATAGTTGAAGGATCTACTAGACAAGGGATTTATCTGACCTAGTGTGTCCTCGTGGGGTGCACCAATCTTATTTATGCAAAATAAAGATGGTTCTCTGAGAATGTGCATTAATTACCATCATCTTAATAAAGTCACATTTAAGAAAAAGTATCCAGTTCCCATAATTGATGATTTATTTGACCAACTTCAAGGTACCAGTTATTTCTCAAAAATAGACCTCAGATCAGGCTACCATTAGCTTAGAGTCAAAGAATATGACATTCTGAAAATAGCCTTTTGTACTTTATATGGTCACTTTGAATTCTTAGTCATATCCTTTGGTCTTACCAATGCCCTAGCATCTTTCATGGACTTGATGAATCGTGTGTTCAAGCAGTACTTGGACATGTTCATTATAGCCTTCATAGATGATATTCTTGTCTATTTTCCCAGTGAGAAGGATCATGCAGAACATCTCAGGGTAGTATTGTAGACCCTTAGAAATCATCAGTTGTTTGCCAAATTCAGTAAGTGTGAGTTTTGGCTAAGGTTGGTAGCATTCCTTGCTCATATCGTTTTTGGTGATAGCATTAGAGTTGATCCTCAAAAGACTAAATCAGTAAGAAATTGGCCTCGCTTTGTGTCTCCATCAGATATTAAGAATTTCTTGGCTTTGTCTAGCTATTACAGATGGTTTGTTAAGGGATTTTATTTAATTACATCCTCTATGTCCAGATTGACTCATAAGAAAGTCAAGTTTTAGTGGTCAGATCTTTGCAAGAAGAGTTTTCAGAAGTTGAAGACTCGACTCACCTCAACTCTAGTTTTGGCTCTTCCAGATGGTTCAGATGGGTTTGTAGTGTATTTTGATGCATCCAGAGTAGGTTTGGGTTATTTACTCGTGCAACATGGTAAGGTCATAGCCTACGCCTCCAGATAGCTTAAACCATATGAGAAGAATTATCTGACTCTTGATCTTGAGTTAGCAGCCATAGTATTTTCCTTTAATATTTGGAGGCATTATTTGTACGGTATTCATATAGATGTGTTCACAGATCATAAGATCCTTTAGTATGTCTTTTCTCAGAAAGATCTCTATCTTCATTAGAGGAGCTGGTTAGAGCTCTTGAAAGATCATGACATGAGTGTCCTTTATCATCTGGTCAAGGCAAATATAGTGGTCGATGCTCTCAGTAGACTGTCTATTGGTAGTGTTTCTTATATTGATAATGTAAGAAAAAGTTATCTTAGGAAGTTCATCAGTTTGCATGACCAGGTGTCCTACTAGTTGATTCTTCAGAGAGTATTATATGGGTTCAGAGTAGCTTAGAGTCATCTTTAGTTTCGGAGGTGAAAGGAAAATAGGATAGAAATCCCAATCTTGTTAAGTTGAAAGAATCAGTCAAAGATCAGAAAGTAGAGGTTTTCTCCCAAAGGGGAGATGGTGTTTTGTGTTGTCAGGGTCATCTATGTGTTCCAGGTATAGATGACTTAAGGCAGCGAATTCTTGCATAAGTACATAGTGCGCGCTACTCTATTCATCCAGGGGCCACAAAGATGTTCCACAACTTATGGGAGATCTATTGGTGGAGTGGGATAAAAAGAGATATAGCAGAGTTTGTGGCTAAGTGCTCTACATATCAGCATGTTAAGATAGAGCATCAGAATCCTAGTGGTTCCATGCAATAGTTCAATATCCCCACTTGGAAGTGGGAAGAAGTGAACATGGACTTCGTGACAGGTTTGCCTCGTACTCATCATCAGCATGATTCAGTTTGGGTCATTGTAGCTAGGATAACCAAATCAACTCATTTCCTTCTAGTCCATACCTCTTATTCAGTCGAGGATTATGCCAAACTCTATATCAGGGAGTTGGTCAGATTGCATGGTGTTCCATTATCTATTATCTTAGAAAGAGGTACCCAGTTCACCTCTCATTTTTGGAAAGCATTCCAAAAGGTTCTTGGTATCCAAGTTTATCTCAGTACAACCTTTCATCCTCAGACAGATGGTCAAGCTAAAAGGACCATTCAGACTTTAGAAGATATGCTGTGAGTTGTGGAATTGATTTCAAGGGAATTTGGGATGACTACTTATCTTTGATTGAGTTTGCATACAACAACAACTATAATTCTAGTATTCGGATGGATCTATTCGAAGTTCTGTATAGTAGGAGATGCAGATCTCCAATTGGTTGGTTTGAAGTTTGTGAGTCTTCAGTTATAGGGCCTGACTTAGTATTTGACGCCTTAGAAAAAATCCAGTTGATCAGAGAAAGACTCTGGGCTATACAAAGCTGATAGAAGTCATATGTAGATATGCGTAGAAAGGAGCTCGAGTTTAATATTGGTGATTATGTTTATCTAAAGATCTCTCCCATGAAGAGAGTGAAAAGATTTGGCAAAAAGGGAAAGCTCAATCCATGATATATCGATCCCTTTAACATTCTTAGTTGTTTCGGTAAGGTAACTTATGAGATCGAATTGCCATAAGATCTAGCCTCAGTTCATCCAGTCCTCCATGTATCTTTTCTCAAGAAGTGCATAGGTGACCCAACATTTTTAGTCCATATCCAGAGCATAAATGTTAGAACAGCCTCTCTTATGAAGAAATTCTAGTCAAAATCCTAGACTATCAGGTTCGCAGACTAAGGAACAAAGAAGTCCCTCTAGTCAAAGTTTTTTTGTGGAATTAGTCCATTGAGATAGCTACTTGGGAACAAGAAGCAGATATGCAAACCAATTATCCTCACCTCTTCTCCTCTAGCTCAAATCTAGATCAAGGTAACAGTTCTCCTTAAGCTTTTCAGTTTCATGTTTAAATTTTAGTTAAGAACTTGATATCCACTTCATGTTCAGAGGTCCATTATAAACTTGGTATTAATTACCATTGCATATTCATTCATGCATTCATGTATCACTTCAGTCATATAATTATGCATCAGACATGCATTCTCATTTTAATAAACTCAATTCATCAGAACACTCAGTCATGCATTTATGAATCAGTTACACATACATTACATATGCATGTTCAGTATAATATATTTAGCTTATCAGTCAAGTTAGTCAGGAAATCATGTTCCAGTTGTTCATGTACCTTATGTACGTCAGTTTATCTTTTATCCTCTCTCAATCAGTCTTATTCGAGGATGAATGTTCCCAAAGGGTAGATATTGTGAGATCCCACAAAATCTTACGTCAAAAATCAGCTCATTAAGATCCTTAAAGCTCTATAGAAGGTCTAACACTTAGAAAATTTTAGCTAAGTGTTCAACACTTAGTCTCATTTTAAGCCGTCAAACTTCGAAAATTTATTTAATGACCTTCCTGACCTCTGTTTTTCGATTTTCAAGTTGAATCACGATGGGGCAAGTTAATTGTACATATTGGGTAAGTTTGGGAATTTTTGGAATCCGTTTAAGGCACATTTGGATTTCAAACTAGTGGATACATGCGATATGCGTGCGCTATATGCTCTATTCCACACCTCAGATGCGATGAAAGGTCCAGTCTAGAGGACCAGAGCATGCGACGCATGCTCCATCGCACACTGTCGAATTTTCCAACTTCTAGCTCAGCGTATTTGAGGACAAAGTGCTCATTTTCCCCATCCTATATAAGCCCATAAACACATAATTCAGCCATTTTAAAGCCAAAATATACTCTTTTCTCTCAAAAACTCTCAAGAGCAAGTTAGGGTTTTCAATTGGGGATTCAAATTCAAGAAAATACCACCGTCAATCTTCGTAGAATCAAGAAATAAGGTATGCATAGTGTTCATTCATGAATTCCTTTCGTCCATGAAGCCCAAGAATCCACTTTTAAATATTGAATTGTAATATTTATTTTATGGGTTATATATAACAATGTTTATCTTGTTGTATGATTCCCAAGTTGGAATCTTTGTGTATTGTTCATGAAACCATGTTAATGTGTGGCTTGAACTTTATATGTTTAGTTGATTCATGGAGTCTTGAAGTGATAATTTGATGATTATGCCTATGCCTTAAGTTGTGCATGCAAGGGGTTTGATAAAATGCCTAAGAAGATAGAAATTATACATTATAGCTCAATTGTGATCCAAATCACAAATACATGCTTTACCCTTATGAACAAAATGACTTCTATGATATTATTATGCATTATGAATGTTTGATGGAATGCTCATAGAACTAGTTGATGAAATTATGATGTGTTGAAATGCATTCCTATCATGTACAAGATTATGATAACCATTTACTTCATGAAATCCCCAACTTATTGTATTATGGATTATTGATGTTGGTCATGTGTTCAAGAAGTATCATGCTTGTTAGTTTCCTTCTATCGAGTCCTGGGGGTATTTATACCCGACAATTTAGCTTTGTACCTAGAGCCAATGTCATGTTTTCAAGATACTCTCAGTCAAGCCATGATCCATAAAACTCAGTCAGTCATGTGACTCAGCAAAACACAGTAAACTCAGTAATTCCAATAATCTCAGAAATTTTCGAAATTCAGTAATCTCAATAGTATTCCATCAGTCAATGAAACTCAAGAAAACTCAGTACAGTTCAGTTAATCATGTTTAGTGTCTATTCAGATGGGAGTAGGATTCAACACCGAGTAAACCCAAGTATCGAAACTCACTAGCTAGTTGAGGGTATGATTCTTAGAAGAAATCCTTACATTCTAAAACTATGTAGCCAACGTAGGTTAAGAAATCAAACCTATTAGTTGAGAGTTGATAAGATGGATTAACCTATCAGATAAGGGTCCCACCATTCTTATTAGAGTACCTGCCAAATGAGGGTCACTCACAGCTTGTCCATACCAGTGGCACGGTATTGACACCCTTCCAATTGGGGTTATAGATTGGACCCCAACTCAGCTATGTTGCTTTATTTGGGGCATGTTGGTTAGATGACTACTTACCATAGTCTCAGTCTCAATCTCAGTAATAGAACTCAAATAGTTCTATAGAATTTAGAACTGTCAGATATAGTCAACTCACTTTAGTATGAAACTCAGCTAGTTCCATTAATAGTAGGACTTTCAGATATAGTCACTCAGTTATCAGTCATGTTAGTTATCAGTAAACTCATATTATTAGCATTCAAACTCTGTAATCATGTTATCATGATCTCAGTTATAGTTATTAAGTATTCATGCATATATTCTTATGTTTATGTTAAACAGTCAGTTAGTATTGTTCATACATATGAACCCCATGCATTCATCCTACCTCACTTGCATACCAGTATATTCAATCATACCGACACAATTGTGATATGATGTTTTATTCTATACCATAGGTGCAGAAGCACGAGGTCTAAAGCATTAGTAGTATTCGGATCTCAACAGTCAGAGTTAGCTGTGAGTCCTCATCCTTTGAGGACATGATCATTACTTTATTATTTCATTACTTAGTTTATTTCAGTAGTTGGAGTTAGTTGGAGATATGTCCCATCAACTCCTTATTCAGATAGTTTAGAGGCTTTCAAGTTATAGCATGTTCAGAGAGTTTATTTTAGTTTTTTTTAGTATTGATATACCGTAGTCTCAGATGTTATGCTTTATCAGTTTTGAACCTTATGGCCTTTTAGCATTTATTTTCCATTTATACAGTATATTATTCAGTGTTAAGATACAAATATCAGTCATAGGTTAGCTTGTGGTCCTTCGGGGTCATTTATGTTGGGTGTATTTATGCATTCTAGCGTTACTATTCTAGCATTTTTATCTTTGTTTTGAGGATGATTCTTATGCTATATGTTCTTATAATGATATAAATGAGCATTTACATCTCCAAGTATGTGCTTACAATATTTAATGGTGGTGTGATTCAATTTGAGCATTTAGAAGTCAACCGAGAAAACTAGAGTAACTAGCTTGAGCTAGGTGTTTTCTAGTCTCTTGTGTTGGGTTATAATATGTTTAATGAGTTACTAAGGTTTTTATTTTGTATTTATATTTAAAAAAACTTATTTATAATGTTAACGGGTCAATTGGATCAAGAAAAGAGTCAAAACAATGAGTTAAAACTCGATATGAATTTAGCCTATGCGTAGCTCATGTTTCTAGCTCATTGATAAGGATGTTGTGTTGTTTTGAGCTCTTAATTGATGTGTTTAATTCTTTAGTATGCTTGGTAAATGAATTATGATGATATATGAAGGATACAAAAGCTTTAAATCAAGTGTAAACAACTCAAGAAGGCTCCGAATGTCTCAACGAAAGCACAAGACACAAGTTGGATGCAATTTTGACCCCTGAAATATATGGGGTGTGCGTAGAGTGTAGGAGAGTCAAATGGATGAGTTAAAAAGTCACTAGATTCAAAAGAGGCCCAACTTTGCTACCCATAGGTTCATGTAGCTTATAATGGGATTTAAGGAGGCTTTTTGACTCGTTGAAATCGCGACTAGCTACTGGAATTTGACAGATTTTTTGACAATTATGAATTAGCATATCAGCGCGACGCAGGGAGCACCAAAATTGGGAAAAATTCACCCAGCTGAAGGAAAACAGCGTGTAACCCTAATCCAACTTGGTTTATAACTTGTCTACTATAAATATAAAGTCCTAAAAAACGTTTTGGGACCTCTTGGAAACCATAAATCAACTTGGAACATCATTCGAGGCTACCACAACTTATTTTTAGGTTTTATCATTCTTTAATTTAGTTTTTTTATGGTTTGTATCATCATTCCAAGGGATTGAATGATGAATATTTCTATTCAAGGCTAAAACCTCTTTCCGGGATTAAAGCCAAGAACATGAATACTATTGTTTTGGATTAAATTAATTAATTTTGCTTATCATATTTGGTTGTTTGTTTATTCTTTTTTTAATTATTTTATGGATTGATCACCAATAAAATACATATATTGTCAACCTTTTGATCTCAGGAGATGTAATAGGGAGATAGAACATGGGAATAAACAAAGTTTGGGTTTTTATTCTTTTATAAAGTAAAGAATTAAACTTAGCATCTAAGACAGGGATATACTTAGATGCCTTACTTGATTCATATGTAGGATGATGGCTTTAATTAAATTAATTGGATTATTACATCCCCGCTCAACGATGTAGTTGTAATGTCTAAATTAGGTAAAAGATTATAGGTTGGAAAACCATGATCATGTCATTAACCCTATGAATCAACAACCAAGATAAGCAAGTAAGCAGATGAAATTCAATAACATAGTATGATTGTTCGAAGTGCTTTAAACCTGGACTTTTCTCCGTTGATTGTTCCAAGAACTTTTTGTCACATTATTTATTTTATTTTTAATTTACAAAAATTACAAACTTTCTTGTTTATTTTTTCTCAATTAGTTAGACTAGAATTAGATAGGTGGCGAATGCAAGTCCCTGTGAGATCAATACTTGGGATTCCTTGAAGCCACTTTACTACTTGATAAGACCGCGTATGCTTGCATGTGAGCTTGGGCTCTGTCATTGATGAGAACCGTGTAGCATTTCGGGCACCAGATTTGGGGCGTTACAAAAAGATTGACCTCAATGATCTTAGACCTAGCCTATCCATTAATTAATAACTAAATTTCATGCCAAATCGATATTAACCCACATATTTTTACCTTTAGGTAGACATAATCCCAAGACTTCACCATTATTGTTGTTTAGAACAAAATTGTTGTCTCTTGATTATTTGCTAAAAAAATTGTACAAATAGGTCCCAAGCAAATTTCCCCATTTTATTTTACATGTTATTTTTTTTAACATTCCGAGTAATCTCTTTGTAATTTGAGCATCCATAGGGCTTAAAGTCTACAGTTAACTCCTCAAGATTCGACCTCAATTTAAATTGGGTTACTTGACAACGACCACCTCACCCCTAATTATGGGAGTGAGTTAATATTTATCAAAATAGTGCCGTTGCCGGGGAGTGAAGTGTAGGTTTCACTTTTGTGGTTCTAATCTTACTTGGGAAAACCCAGAGTGGGGCAATTTAATTTCTTTGTTGTTTTTGATCTTTGAGTAGGTGAGTGTTAATTATTCCCAAGTCATCATACATTATGGGAACCCGGTCGTTGCGGAGCCGGAGATAATGAAAGTGTAATTCTTATTCCCCCCACAAAGGAGCATGGAAAATTCTAGGTAACAAGTGTGATGATGACATTGCTCCACCTAAAGGGACTTTTCAGGGGTGAATCTTATGAAGACCCAACTGGTTACTTAAAGAGTTTTGTAGAAGTTTGTTCTCCTTTTAAATCCGTACACATATCCCAAGAATTCATTCGGCTATGCCTTTTTCTGCTATATCTCATGGGAAAGGCGATAAAGTGGCTAAGATCTTTACCCACCAGATCGATCACTGCATGGATAAGTTTGTAAGACCCCGTAAAATTCTGAGTCAAAATTCTGCTCTTAAATCTCTTTGAGGGATCCCAACACTTAGAAAATTTTAACCAAGTGTTAAAACACTTAGTCTCATTTTAAGCCTCCAAACTTTGGAAAATTATTTCATGACCTTCTCGACCTCTATTTGTCAATTTTCAAGTTGATTCACGATGGGCAAGTCAATAGTACATCTCGAGTGAGTTTCAAAATTTTTGGAATAGCATAAGGGCATCTTTGGTTACCCAAACCAGTAGCTCAAGGGTATAAGCCTGCGTCTCCCTAGGTATCGTATTGCTCTAGGAGGGGCAGCGCCTTACTTAGTTTGGCAAACTAGGTAGGGCGATGCCTTGCTAAGTATGGAGGACTAGGCAGGGTGGCGCCTTGGCTTTTCCGCCTAGGCCAAAAATCTGCACTCCAGCCCCGAACTTTGAAGGACAAAAGGGTCATTTTCCCACCCCTATATAGCCCTAAAGCACGAGATTCAGCTATCTAAAGGAAAGATATACTTGATTTCTTTCAATTTCTCTCAATAACAAGTCTAGAGTTTTCAATTGAAGGTCCTAATCCAAGAGATTCCACCGTTAATCTTCAAGAAACTTCCATCCAAGGTATGTAAAGTGTTCATCAAAGGATCCCTTTCATCCTTGGAGCTCAAGAATCCAGTTTTAAATTTCAAATTATGATATTCATGTTGTGAATTGATTATAACCATGTTGATGTTGTTGTATGATCCCCAAGTTGGAATCTTTAACGTGAATTCATGAAATTATGTTAGCATGTGGGTTGAAATCGATGAAATTGTTTTGTTTAATGTAATCATAATGTGTTGATTTAATGTTCAGGCCTAACCCTAAAGTTATGCATGCAAGGTGTTTGGTAAAATGTCTAAAAGAATGAGAATTATGCTTTATGACTTAATTGTGACCAAATTGATGAATCCATGTTTTACCCTTATGTTCAAAATGACTCCCATGTTGTTGTTATGAATTGAAATGGATTGATGTAATGCTCATGAGATTAGGATAATGAAATTTTGGCATGTTTATATGCATTCCTATTCATGGGTAAGCTTATGGAATGCAAATACTTTAAGAAAATCCTCAAAGATTATACTATGAATTGTTGACTTTGTTAATATGTCAAGAAGTGTCATGTCTTGTTAGTTTCATGTTATCGAGTCCTGGGGGTACTTGTACCCAAAAATTTAGCTATGTGCCTAAAGACAGTGTCATTTTTCACCATACTCTCAGTTAAGCCATGATCAGTAGAATTCATTTGAACACATGACTTAGGAAAACTTAGTAAATTCAGTATCAGTCCAGTCCCACTCAATAATCTTAGTAACCTCAGCAATTTCAGTAATCTTAGTCAATTATTAGATATCAATAGTATTTTTTCATTCAACAAAATTTAGTGAATTCAGTCTATTTTATCCCAGTATCATCAGTTCAGTGTCTATTCAGATGAGAGTAAGATTTAGCACCGAGTTAACCCAAGGATGGGAACACACACTGCCAACAGAGGGTGTGATTATTAGAAGCAATCCTTGCATTCCAGAACTATGTAGCCAGCGTAGGTTGAGATATCAACACTGACAGTTGAGGGTTGATGAGGTGGATTAATAATATTAGATAAGGGTCCCACCGTTCTCTTATGGGGACACTGCCAGATGAGGGTTAGTCACAGCTAGTCCTTACCAGTGGTACAGTATTGACACTCTTCCTATTGGGGTTACAGGTTGGACCCTAACACTACACAGAAAAGGGGCATGTCGGTTAGATGACTACTAC